>NW_003852408.1:30294056-30321846 GCF_000181295.1 Otolemur garnettii
GCCACAATGCCTGGCTATTTTTTGGTTGCACTTTGGCTGGTGCTGGGTTTGAATCCGCCACCCTTGGTATATGGAGCCAGTGCCCTACCCACTGAGCCACAGGCGCTGCCCTGGACTTCTATTTCTTTTGAAGTCAGTTTTGATAATTTGTATCTTTCTAGGAATTTGTTATTTCATTTAAATTGTCTAATTTGTTGGTGCAAAGGTTTTCACAATGTTCTTTTATAATACTTTTAATTTCTGTAAGATTGGTGCTCTTACTTCATTCTTGATTTTGGGAATTGTGTTTTCTCTCTCCTCTCTATTTTATTTTTTCTTTTGAAATAGGGTCTCACTCTTGTGTGGGTTAGACTGCAGTGGCATCATAGCTCACTGCAATCTCAAACACCTGGGCTCAAGTGATCCTCCTGCTTCAGCCTCCTGAGACTACAGGCATGCACCACCATGCCTGACTACTTTTTCATTCATTATTTTATAGAGAAAGGGCATGGATATGTTGTCTGGGCTGATCTGGAACTCCTCACCTCAAGTGATCCTTCCACCTCAGCCTACCAAAGTGTTGGGATTACAGGCATGAGTCAGGAAGCCCTGCCTCTTTTTTTCCTGATCTGTCCAGCTAAAGGTTTATCAATATTGTTGATGTTTTGTTGATTGTTTCATTGATTTCCAATCTATTATTTTCTTCCAGGCAAGAATGGCACAGATTCCCTGTTAAGTTTAACAGTTTTTCTCAATCTACCATTTGCCAGTAGTTGATTTCCATCATCCTAAAATTGTGTTTTTGGATAATTTCACCCAGTTTTATAGCTATCTTAGAAAAAGGATTTGCTGATCTTTTCATTCTGTCATTTCTCTGAGTCCCTTGTAGTACTTTTGGCCAGGCTTGGTAGCTCACACCTAGAATCCCTAGCACCCTGGGAGGCCGAGGCTGGTAGATCAGCTGAACTCTGGAGTTGGAGACCAGCCTGAGCAAGAGACCCTGTCTCTACTAAAAATAGAAAAACTAGCCAGGCATTATGGCAGCCGCCTGTATTCCCAGTTACTTGGGAGGCTGAGGCAAGAGGATTGTTTGAGCTCAAGAGTTTGAGGTTGCTGTGAGCTGACACCATGGCACTCTACTCTGGCTGACAGAGTGAGACTGTCTCAAAAACAATCTTTTTTTGAATGACTTAGATGGAAGATGTTAGGTACAACATGTGAACTTGATACTGTTTTTAACTTTGGTGAGGTGAGTGGATACATCAAAGTTTCTTTTCCAAAGCAAGTAACAATAGGTCTTTATTCCAGCAACTAGGATGATACCAAGGGCCTGATCCAAAAAGAACATTGATGCTCTTTGAAAATGACCTGGGAAAAATATTTATATTTCTATGCTTTGAGTCTTGCAGAAGCTTCTAGAACACCTGATGAACCTGGCTTAAATACTGCATATCATATATGATATATATGATATAGCCACACACACACGTACACCCAGGTATGTATATATGCATATATTTATGTGTTATGTATGGCTGGAAGTATTTTTATAGGCTTCAGGAAATTTTTACAGTTGAAAAGCTTTGAGATGCAGTGTGAGAACTTTTAAATAATTTCATTTTATTAATAGAAGAAAAATACTTTAAATATTATTCAGTTGCCACACATCTCATATATACCATTTCTTTTACCTATGGCATAGAATTATTTTAATAGTTATTTTATAATAATTAATCATGTTTGGTATGATAAAAAGTAAGCATTGCTTACTTAGCTGAACATTTAGTAAAATTTGGTAAATAAGTACCCATCTCATTATTTAGATTTTTTTTTTTTTTTTTTTTGAGACAGAGAGTCTCACTTTGTTGTCCTTGGTAGAGTGCCATGGCATCACAGCTCACAGCAACCTCCAACTCTTGGGCTTAAGTGATTTTCTTGCCTCAGCTTCCCAAGGAGCTGGGACTACAGGCACCTGCCACAACACCCAGCTGTTTTTTGTTGTCATTATTGTTTGGCAGGCCAGGGCTGGGTTTGAACCTGCCAGCTCTGGTGTATGTGGCTGGCGCCCTAGCTGCTGAGCTACAGGTACCGAGCCATTATTTAGATTTTTGAATAGGCTGAAATAATTAGGAGGTTTACAGAGTCAAGAAACCTGGAATGCACACATTCCATCTCTCTCTTCCTCTCTTTCACTCTTTCCTCTATGTGAGAAATAGGTTAAAGGGAGCACTCTTTGCTTCTATGAAGTGTTTGTTGGGAAAATAGTTTGAGGTGACTTGCCAAATAGATAGTATTTTGGGTGATAAGTACATTCCAGATTATATAACATTCAAGGATTTCTTAAAAACAAAACCCAACAAAGATCCAGCGTGATGACATATGGTATATTAGCTCTAGGATTATTTATTTTAAAATAAATTTTATGGCTTTGTGCCCATAGCACAGTGGGTACGGCGTCAGCCACATACACTGAGGGTGGCGGGTTCAAACCCAGCTCGGGAAAGCTAAACAACTGCAACAAAAAAATAGCCAGGCCTTGTGGCAGGTGCCTGTAGTCCCAGCTACTTGGGAGGCTAAGGCAAGAGAATCGCTTAAGCCCAAGAGTTTCAGGTTGCTGTGAGTTATGATGCCACAGCACTCTACCAAGGGTGACATAGTGAGACTTTGTCTCTAAATAAATAAATAAATAAATAAATATAAAAACCCTGTTTATTACTTATTCATTCATGTCTCTAAATGCATTATTGCTGTGCAATTAAAGAATAAGAAATCTTACTGATGACCCCAGATCTAAATGTCTCAGTGTTAGAAATCATCTCAAATACAGAACGGCTTGCTTGGCATACTTAGTTGGCCGTCTTTCTATGATGTCTTTTTAAACCCAAATTTCACTTTTTGGGTACCTGTATGTGATGGAAAGTTTTTACCCAAGATGAAAAAGCAACTAAACAAATAGAACTTAGTTTTCTGTGGGCATCAGAAGGTAATTAAAAACAACTGAGTCACAGCTCTATTTTTATTATTATTAATAGTAATACTGTATCAGTGGGTACTACCACCAGCACTAACAGGAGACCTTACATCTCTAGAGTATGTTACTATTTACAAAATATTTTCACATGCATTTTGTAATGCTTCACAGAAACTTTGTGAGAAGGTGAGACTGCCTTTCAAAGTAAGCTAACTATAACATTATTATAGTATATTATAGTATAATAATGATTATTATTCTTTTAAAGAAAGGCCATAGACTATCATTAAGTACATTTAATGTCTATCTAATGAGAAAAAGTAGAACCTTTTTTCTTATGATGCATTTCAGGTCCTACTCTTAAAAAATACAGTATTAAAACTGTCTTGGAGGATTTCCCAGATCTTTCTGGGATAAAATTAGTTTTCTTTTCAAAAACAGTTCCATTTTTTTTCTGGAACCTAACCAGTGCAGAAGGCTGTAGAATCAGAGAATGTTATACAATAAGGCTTCCCCACAACATAAGTTCTCAGAACTAGGAACTGGTTATAGTAAGTTCTAAAATGAAATTCTTCATTAGTTCTTTTTTTTTTTTTTTTGAGACAGAGCCTCAAGCTATCCCCATGGGTAGAGTGCTGTGGCATCACAGCTCACAGCAACTTCCAACTCCTGGGCTCAAGCAACTCTCCTGCCTCAGCCTCCCAAGTAGCTGGGACCATAGGCACCTGCCACATCACCCAGCTGTTTTTTGGTTGCAGCTGTCATTGTTGTTTTGGTGGGCCTGGGCTGGATTCGAACCCACCACCTTAGGTATATGTGGCTGGCACCTTAGCCACTTGAGCCACAGGCGCCAAGCCTCTTCATTAGTTCTTTATACCTATAGCTTTGAATTCGACTCACATTTTTCTTTTCTTTCTTTTTTTTGAGACAGAGTCTCAAGCTGTCACCCTGGGTAGAGTGCTGTGGTGTCATAGCTCATAGCAACTTCCAACTCTTGGGCTCAAGCAATCCTTTTACCTCAGTTTTTCTATTTTTAGTAGAGATGGGTCTTGCTTTTTGCTCAGGCTGGTCTCAAACCTGTGAACTCAAGCTATCCACCTGCCCTGGCCTCCCAGAGTGCTAGGATTATAAGCATGAGCACCATGCCCAGCCCACATTTTTTAATACCTAAATTCCAAGAAGAACTTTTAGAACCTAGGTAAAAAGGGTTATGGAATAACATTAAGAATACTGGGAGTTTTATGACTTCAGAAGTTTTGAGAATTTCTTGCCTAGGAAGAACAATGTAGGAACAATAGATTTTATAGCGTTTGACAAATGCACTCCCTGAGAACTAATTAGGAAGGGCTCTGCTTCTTCTAGGCTGAGAAGAGTAATAATGAAATGTTCTAAGACATCCAATGTTTTTGACTTTTTTTTTTTTTGATACAAGGTCGCCCAGGCTAGAGTGCAGTGGCATCACCCTAGCTCACTGCAACTCCAAACTCTTGGGCTTAAGCAATCCTCCTGCCTCAGCCTCCCAAGTAGCAGGGAGTAGTAGGTGCACACCACCATGCCCAGCTAATTTTTCTGTTTTTTGTAGAGACGGTCTCACTCTTTCTGAGGCTGGTCTTAAACTCCTGGCTTCAGTGATCTTCTTTCCAAAGTGCTAGGATTACAGGTGTGAGCCACCCTGCTTGGCTGGGCCTCCACTTTGATTTCCTTTATTCACAAATACCTACTAGGTGCTTGGTGTGCTGCAATGGATGTTTAAAGACGGTAAGTCATGGTGCATATGACATGCACAGTCCAGCGAGGGACATAGCATAATACTCTTATGGATGTGAAGAAATAGAGGTGTATGTACAAGATGCCATTAGAATGCGTAAGAGGGAGACACCACCTCCACAGGCTTGGGAAGGAATGGGTTCCCAAAGGATCTTGAGTAGGGGGTGTTTGAGGTGGATCTTGATGAAAGAGAGAATGTTGGTTAGGTAGGGAAGAGAAAGTGAGGGTGGCATGGGAAACAACCAGAAATGGGATGAAGGCTGCCAAGTTCTAAGAGCAGGGAGTGGTGTGGTGTCTGTGGCATAGCATGTATAAGGTCTGACAATTAAGTTTGCACACTCATCATAGAAAAAGTGCTACGTACCTTATTGCTAACATCACTAGGTCACCTTTGAAGTACTCCCTTGGGAAGCCATGCACAGATGCCAGTGCCTCGTTCACCTTTCAAAACAATTTTAGAATTCTTTTTCTGGAATGACCATCAGAGCTGTTGTCATGTGGCACACAAAATGCAACAACCATAATGAACGCCACTCAGCAAGAGTGGTGCTACCACACATCGGCTCGAACACAGCTGTGAGACAAAGATATACCAAGTTGTGAATATCATACCAGGTTGTTTGTACGTGCTGCCAGCAAAAGCACAGTGGCATGTTTGCGAACTTAATTGTCAGACCTTGTATGTGTATGTGTATCTGTGTATGTGTATGGGGGGGGGGGAGGATGGCAGAGATAATGTTGGGTTGGGTTGAAAAGGGCCAGGAGCTCATCCTAAGGAATTTGGCCTTCATCTATGCTCTGCTTTCTATTTGGTAATTTACTTTAAATTGAGAAATTTAGTGTCAACTATATGATGTATTTAAACATACATCAACTTTTCTCTATACCTTAGGTAGAGTCAGTTTGCATGCTAGGTGTAGTTAATTTGCATTTAAAGAATCTAAATCATGGGCTTGGCGCCTGTACCTCCAGTGGCTAAGGCACCAGCCACATACACCAGAGCTGATGGGTTCCAATCCAGCCTGGGCCTGCCAAACAACAATGACAACTACAACCAAAAAATAGCTGGGCATTGTGGCAGGTGCCTGTAGTCCCAGCTACTTGGGAGGCTGAGGCAAGAGAATCACTTAAGTCCAGGAGTTGGAGGTTGCTGTGAGCTGTGATGTCACAGAACTCTACCCAGGGCCACAGCTTTGAGGCTCTGTCTCAAAAAAAAAAAAAGAATAAAATAAAAAAAAGAATCTAAATCATGAATCTGCACTTCAAAGTTGGTTACCCAAGAGTTTCAAATAATTTGGCAAGTACTCCATCATAAACAAAACATAAGGTTTTGTTAACTGAGGCCAGGCGAGGTGGCTCATGCCTGTAATCTAGCACTCTGGGAGGCCAAGGTGGAAGGATTGCTTGAGCTAAGGAGTTTGAGACCAGCCTGAGCCAGAGTGAGATCCTTGTCTCTAAAAATAGCCGGGTGTTGTGGAGGGCACTTGTAGTCCCAGCTACTTGAGAGGCTGAGGCAAGAGAATCATTTGATAAGAGTTTGAGGTTGCTGTGAGCTATGATGCCACAGCACTGTACCGAGGGTGACAAAGTGAAACTTTGTCTCAAAGGAAAAAAAAAGTTTTGTTAACTGGTATAGAGGATGTTAGAAATAAGATACATGGTTGGGTAGAAAGGTTACACTCATTCCATGAACCTCGTCTTAATAAGGAATCCGGCAGCAGGCTGGCCCCAGCACTCCGGGTCTGGAGCACTACGGGTTCTGAGTGCTTGCTTCCCAGAGGAGGCAGTCACTGGCCCAACCAGAAGGGTGAATGATTCCACTACCAGACTGTTGCATCCTCTCAGTGACCCAGTCACCCAAGATGCTGGGCCTACCTCTCACTGGTGGAGGCTGCAGATGGTTGTGAAAAGAACTTGTCAATTGCTGTGTTAGTCAATTTCCTGATTGCCTTCGGTCACCTAGTGACAATCTGGTCAGCAGGGGAGCCCACTAGAGATGATCAAAGTATGACAGCAGCAGAGCAGTATTGTGGAAATTCTACTCTGGGAAGGGCAGCGATGGTGGGGTGGGGTGGGGTTGGACACTGAGACCCCGCCGGATTCGGTGTTAACCGAGTCAATCCAACTCTCCAACACCCTGATTTTTGCATCCTTGCTTTTCTTCCTCTTTCCCCTGTAGATTTTAAAACTACCCACATTCTGGCAATACTCGTTTGGGTGGTATGGGGGATAGTGTTAGAATGGCAGGGCAGATCCAGGTAGTAGCCAAAATAAAGAGAGCAAGAGCAAGGAAAGTTTTAGCAAAGAAGGAAAGGTTTATTTTAAGGAAGGATCCCAGCTGGGCCCTGTCCTACTGCAGGCACGGTGGAAAGCACAGCCCCTGCGTTTTATACATGACTTGGAGGAGTATGAGCTGCTTCTTGGAAGTCTCCTAGGGTCTTAACTAACTCTGTTCTCAAAACAGCTCACCTACAAGGTCTTGAAAACAACCCACCAGACTCTTTTTTTTTGAAACAGAGTCTCACTCTATTGCCCTGGGTAGAGTGCCATGGCATCATAGCTCACTGCAAACTCAAACTCTTTTTTTGTAGTTTTTTTTTGGCTGGGGCTGAGTTTGAACCTGTCACCCTGGTATATGGGGCTGACACCCTACTTTTTGAGCCACAGGTGCTGCTCCAAACGCAAAATTTTGAGCTCAATTGATCCTCTTGCTTCAGCCTCCTGAGTAGCTGGGACTATAGGCTCCCACCACAGTGCCCGGCTAATATTTTCTGTTTTTATTCAGAGACGGGGTCTCAGTCTTGCTCAGGCTGGTGTCAAACTCCTGAGCTCAAGCAGTCCACCTGCCTCAGCTTCCCAGAGTGCTAGGATTATAGGCATTGAGCCACTGTGCCTGGCTAGTAAGGTTTTTGTTTTAAGTTAATGTGAGGGTACAAACAACCAAGTCATAGTATTTGAAATATTGAATTTGTTAGGCAGAATCCCTCTTGTAGTTATGTCCTGCAAGTTCAAAAGGTGCAAGGTCTTAATAACACCCCACCTGCAGGGTCTTAATCCACCTCATTCCCATAATAGTCCAGGTCAGCCTGACCCAGACCACTTCAAAATAGCCTAACATAACAACATCTGTCCTCTGCCCTGCTCAATATGTACCTAACAGTAGGGGTGGGCAGCAGGGTCTGGGGATTCTGGAAAATCTCCTTGGGCGGTTCTGCTAGATCTGCCCCTGCTTCCTCCAGGTGAAATGTAATGGATAGATAACTTAGGAGTGGGGGAATGAAATCAGGGCTAAGGAGAGAGGACAGGATTTTTTTTTTTTTCTGTGAGACAGAGTATCACTCTGTCACCTTGGGTAGAGTGCCATGGCCTCAGTCTAACTCATAGAAACCTCAAACTCCTGGGTTCAAGTGCTCCTCCTGAGCCTCCTGAGTAGCTGTGAGTAGCTGTGAGTACAGGTGCCCACCACAGCACCCAGGTAATTTTTTCTATTTTTTGTAGAGATGGGGTCTTGCTCTGGTCAGGCTGGTCTCGAACTCCTGATGATGTCAAGTGATCCTGCTGCCTTAAATAGCTATGTTGAAAAGTCACACCGTGACCGCTTTTGCTTCATTTTCAAGTTTGGGAATTTTTTGCTTACCACGTGAAAGTAAAATAAATAATGGATGCAGGAGATTTAAATCCAATAACAGGCTCAGCGACTATGGCTCAAGCGGCTAAGGCGCCAGCCACATACACCTGAGCTGTCCGGTTTGAATCCCGCCTGGGCCCGCCAAACAACAATGACGGCTGCAACCAAAAAACAGCTGGGCGTTGTGGCAGGCGCCTGTAGTCCCAGCTACTTGGGAGGCAGAGGCAGGAGAATTGCTTGAGCGCAGGAGTTGGAGGTTGCTGTGAGCTGTGATGCCACAGCACTCTACCTAGGGTGACAGCTTGAGGCTCTATCTCAAAAAAATAAAAATAAAAATAAATAAATTTAATAACAATGTGAAGTTTGGTTTCTTTGTCAAAAAACTATAGCTTTTAAAAAAACCTGATAGCTTCTTTCTTTTTACTTTCCTTAGAGCTCATGGCTCGTGGGTATCTGAGTTACACAGTGCAATTTCATCAATACTTTTCCGTTGTCATGGAGCACGCTTATTGTGCTCTGTTCAGAAATGGAACACTTTGATCAAACATGTAAGCATCAGTTTGAGATAAATCTGTGGTAAAGGATGAGAGGCGAAGGTAAAACACAGTCCCTGCCAGCAGTCAGTGGCCCTCTTATCTAGAAAGAGAGGCTACACACACTGACAGATGATGTGTGGGATAGAAAAATCAGGGATAACAGGGGTATGAGGGAGAGAGGGTCACTCCTACCCCCAAACTATATCTGTTAGCCTCAGAAAGAAGGTTTATCGGTAAATAGGTTGAATAGTGTCTCCCAAAATTCATGTCTGCCTGGAACTTCAGAATGTGGCCTTATTTGGAAATAAGGTTTTTGCAGATGTAACTAGTTAGGTTAAGATGAGGTTATACTGGGTTCAGATGGGCCCTAGTGCAATGACTGGGGTTTTTCTGAGAAAGGGGAAGATTTGGACAAAGAGATGTGGGGGAGAAGGCAATGTGATGATGGAGACAGGGATGGGAGTGATGCAGGACAAGCCAAGGAAGGCTGAGGAACCACGGGAGCTTCTGGAAAAGAAACCTGTGGCCCTGCCAGAGCCTTGATTTCAGACTCCAGAAGTGGGAGAGAATAACTACTGAAACCACCCCGCTTGTGGCAGTTTGTTACAGCAGCTCTAGAGAATGATGACAACTGGTGGAAAGGTACCGTGTAGGTCACAGAATTGAAGGCAGAGCTGAAGAACCAGGCCTTCAGATGTGCAGGACGGGCACTCCTGAGAATCTCAACAGCCAGGGGCTTGGGGATTTACTCTGCATGGCTCAGCCGTGAGGCCATCAGTTACAATGACCTTTGGACCTGTGTACCTTGCTCAAGAGACTCTTAACTCTCAGGAGAGAGACTCTGACCCAGCTTATCTGTTCCTTGCCTAGTAGCCTGAAGGGAACACATGGAGTGGAGAGCGATGACTTACCAAAGAAAGACACCAATCAGGTACAAACAGTAGGTGACCACTATACCAGTGAGAGTAAAGTCCCTTTGTAAGAAGAAATTGTCCTGTTGAATGTTTCTTTACAGATGTTAAGAAAGATTATACTGGCAGCTGTGTGCTCAATGGTTTGGAGCAAGACTGGCTAGTGAGCTAGTAATACCAACTAAATGCGATGTTAGGGGAGCTCAGAGGGGTTTGTCCTGCTGGGGCAGTGTTACAAAGGAAGGGACACTCTTGTTTTGTACTCAGTGGTGTCTTAATAGTGATTTTCATGGGTGTGTGGGGAAACTGAGAAAAATGTCTTTCTTTTGTTTTCTTCTTTTTTTTTTTTTTTGAGACAGAGTCTTAGAGTGACATGGCGTCATTATAGCTCACAGCAACCTCAAATTATTGGGCTCAAGTGATCCTCCTGCCTCAGCCTCCCGAGTAGCTGAGACTACAGTTATGTACCACTACGTCCAGCTAGTTTTTCTATTTTTCAATAGAGATGAGGTTTTGCTCTTCCTCGGGCTAGTCTCAACCTCAAGCAATTCATCTGCCTCAGCCTCCCAGAGTGTTTAGGATTACAAGTGTAAGCCACTGTGCCTGGCTATAAATGTCTTTATTTTCAGACTCCGAATATTTCTCCCTAATTTTTGACGTCTTTTTGACATCTTAAGAATTTGAAAGGATATCTTGTGGCTATTTGTCTACTCAATTACGAGACAGATCAAGTGTTAATTTTCACTGTATTGGGGAGTGGGCTATTTTCCTTTACATGAGAGAAAATCTACTTAGAGCAAGCTCAGAAGACAAGAGTACAAATGTTTCTCATGTTCCCAATATCCCAGGGAAAGAAACAGGATCCGTAGAGCCCAAAATGACCATTAGGGGTTACATTTTCTCACTGTTACAGGCACTAGGCTGTCCTGAAGTTGGGAAGTGGGTGGGGTGGAATTGTCCAGACCGAAGAGGAACAGGGGCCTGAACCTTGTCCTGCTGCTTTAGATTTCCCCTAGCGTCTGACATTTGGCCGTTGTGTCCTGCCCATTTGTAGGGACAACTGAGAATAGCTCTGCTCTTGACAACAGTGGCTGGACATTCTGGGACCAACTATTCCTGAAAGGAAAGACAAGTAGTTACACTGTCTGCACGTGTGAGAAGTGGATGGATGGGATGGAATGTGTCTTAGTTGGTGTGGGCTGCTGTAATAAAAATATCATTAACTAGGTATGACAGTGGTATTAGGGAGAGAGGGTTACTCCCACCCCCAAACTATATCTATTAGCTTCAGAAAGAATGTTTATTGGTAAATGGGTTGAATAGTGTCTCCCAACAGGAAAAGAAAGTAATTATGAGACAAAGTATGCATTAACTTTTGTGTTTGTGGTTTATGAACAACAGAAGTTTATTGCTCACAGGTCTGGAGGCTGGGACAATGCTTATTGAGCCCAATGGGTTTCAAATATGTAACTTGAAATGCATCTTAAAATATTATTATTATTATTATTATTTGAGACAGAGTCTCACTATGTCACCCTTGGTGGAGTACTAAGGCATCATATCTCACAGCAACCTCAAACTCTTGGGCTTAAGTGATTTTCTTACCTCAGCCTTCCTAGTAGCTGGGACTACAGGTACCCACCACAATGCCTGGCTATTTTTTGGTAGCAGTTGTCATTGTTGTTTAGCAGGCCTGGCCTGGGTTGTTTAGCAGGCACCAGCCTTGGTGTATGTGGCAGGCGCCCTACCCACTGAGCTATGGGCGCCACCTCCCCCAATTATTTTATTATCCATGCAATCCAGATTTTAGTGCATCAAACCAGAGAAATATTTTTATTCAAGTCTTCTGTTTTTAATGCTTTATAGTTTTCAGGCATGGCAAATATATGCCCTGTTACCATCCTTAGCTCTAATAGACCAAATTTAAAGTAATACAAATTATATATGCCATCATTTTAAATGATCCATGTGATAAAACAAATTTCTAACATTCTTATTAGATTAAGGATTTTATTTTCAAAACAGGTAAACATTGTTGAAAAAAGTATTTCTAATTTATTTTATATCAGCCACTCTTGCTGAGTTTTCCCAGCTCTTTTGCTTGTATATCTTTCATAATTTTTGTCCTTCCCATGACCTTTGTGCTCCTGTCCCACTTCATCCCTTGAGCTCCTGTGCCCTAGGGGAACCTTGAAAGTCAGCAGATGGCCCTATAGACAGCTGTGCCCCAGTGCTTCACGCACATGTGCCCATGGCCTTGAGTGACCTTCAGCCTCCTCCAGGCTGTGCCAAATGCCTCCTCGTGTTCCTTCTCTCACCACTCACCCAACGTTCTCAGCTCTGCCACATTGCCTTTAGCCATTGCAAGAGTAACTGCAAACCTTGGCTTGGTGGGCCTGATCATGTGAATTCCAGCTAGGAGAGGGTCAGGTTACTTACCCCCTGACTTATCAAATAAAGCTTAATTTGCATGCTGGCTTTTCTTCCTCTGAAGGCCCCTAAAACTCAGATCAGTGGAATTTGGTGGGTCCTGTATATTTCAGACCATAAGGTAGGGGATGGTTATAATTTATAATTCTTTTGCTCTGTGTTACCCACTTCAATGTATGGGAAAGTGAGCCGTACAGTATTTCTGAGACTCTGATAGCAGATGGGATATTTTTCATCAATAAATTAAAAAAAAAGAATTTGGTGAATAATACATTAAATTTTTTTACATTGATTTTTTTCCCCCTCCAAATTCCAAAAAAATGTTAGCCACTTGAAAAGCAGATTTATGTGAGGAAAATACCATTCCTTTGCTATCACTCCATGGTAAAAACAAAACAAGAGCTTACAGAACTCTTGGGGTGTCACTGCTCTGTGGCTACCGAATCAAGTATGTCACTGGGAAAAGTCATCAGATATTTATCTACTGAGAAGTGTCTTTCATGCTGTGAGTGTAACCTGTATTACCGGTCCAGTTAGACTGGATGGATGCAGAAAGGAAAAAAAACATTACTTTTACAGCAACCTGTACACGATCTATTTAGAAGCAAATCAGCACTAAACTTGCGTGCTGTAGATACTGCATTGCCTTCCCAGTGGCCTCTATCCTGAAAAGTCTAATGAAATTGTCTGTACCCTCATATTAATCTAAAATAATTAAGAAAAAGTCTAAATGTAAATAAAAGTCTAAAGTAAATAATGATTCATTTTGTTAATGTTATAAGACTTGGATAATGCTTCTAAATTTCATGTCTTTTCTTTTTCTTTTCTTTTTTTTTTTTGCAGTTTTTGGCCAGGGCCAAGTTTGAACCTACAACCTCCAGCATATGGGGCTTGAGCCCTACTCCTTTGAGCCATAGGCACCGCCTAATTTCATGTCTTTTCTTTTCCCCCCATGATAGTATAAGAATATCAGTTTGGAGTTCCGTTAGGATTAACAAGCCATCTTTTTTTTTTGCCTTGGATTTGGGGACAGATTGGAACAAGCCATTTTTTTTTTTGTTACTTGTGAGAAACTGGAACACCTGGGGAAGAAAAAAGGAAAAGAAAACAATTATGAGACAAAGTGTGCATTAACTTTTGTGTTTGTGGAGAACAATAAGTAGTTAAAAATTGGATTGGTAACCTGTGCAGCTATGAACAAGCACATTGGGGTAGTTACTTTGTAACTTCTGTATCTTCACTTAATTAGAAGCTGGATGACGTCAGAGGTTTTCAAACATTTTTTGCAGAGGTTTAAAATGTTATGGGAGGCAGCTCTGTCTGTATTACTAGTGCTACTGAGGCTTGGCGTTTAAGACCTGCCTGGGCAACATAGCAAGACCCTATCTGTCTCTACTAAAAAGATGTTGTGGGGAACACACACTCATGCATGTATATGTTTTTAGTGTGGTGTGACTTTATTTATTTTTTGAGACAGAGTTTCACTTTGTCACCCTCGGTAGAGTGCTGTGGCATCACAGCTCACGGCAACCTCAAACTCTCGGGTTTAAGCAATTCTCTTGCCTCAGCCTCCCAAGTAGCTGGGACTACAGGCACCCACCACAGCACCCGGATATTTTTTGGCTGTAATTGTCATTGTTGGTTGGCAGGCCTGGGCTGGATTCAAACCTATCAGCTCCAGTGTATGTGGCTGGTACCCTAGCTGCTGAGCTACAGGTGCTGAGCCTGTGGTATGATTTTAATTCGTAAGGTTAGTATTGAATACTTAGGAAGCAAATATCTGAGAATAATTATGATACTTTGAAGAATGCAAACACTTGAAATTGCTGGTAAAGGTGACAGTTATAGATTTAAAATACAATTTATATCTGCATTTTGATTGCACAATATGGAGAAAATTCTGACATATAGAATAAATGTAAATTGTAAATGCTAAAGTGGCAAGCAGTTTTTGTTTTCTGTTTTTCTTTTCTTTCTTTCTTTCTTTCTTTTTTTTTTGCAGTTTTTGGCTGGGGCTGGGTTTGAACCCGCCACCTCTGGCATATAGGGCCTCCGCCCTACTTCTTTGAGCCTTAGGCGCCGCCCTTGTTTTCTGTTTTTAATTTGTCTTGCAATCTGAGGATAGTCTTTATTTTAAAGTTCATACAAAAACTTTAGAACTCAGTAACTCAGCTCACTCAATTAGTTAAAATTTGGTATTTAGCACATCTGAGTGTGTGTGTGTGTGTGTGTAACTGTCGTATACTTAGTACCACGTGCCTGGCACATTGCTATGAACTTCACATGCTGTTTTACATCAGGATTAGAGTAGATTTACCATCATACCCACATTTAACTTTAATCACTGGAAAGAGCAAGAAGGATAAAAAGAATGATTAAAGAGCTCAGTTAATTCTGCCCCACATTCCTCGGGTGTGTGTTTTCAAGTTACTATTTTACAATAGTGTAAGAAGTAACTTTAAGTGTCATCTGTTTTGATTTTTTTGTTGTAAAAGAGAAGCAAATTCTTATCTGATATATTTAGTCTGATTTCGTAAAAATACCAGTACAGGTTGTTCGTATGGGACAAAGCTCAATGGAACTAAATGTATTTGATATATATTAATACTTGTGGGTTGTTTTAGACATTTAATTGGAAAATTAGGTTTTAATGATAAAAACGTTATTATTCTCTGAACTTACAATGTAGTTCTTTCTCTTCTAGAATGCTTTCAGTTTTTCTATGGTTGCCCAATAAATTTGCAGAAAAGCAGAAGTTAAATTTTCTAAAAATAAAAATATCAGCTTCTATTTCTCAGGAAGCTCGTGCAGCTATTCTCCAAAGCCTTCACTGCTCTGTATTTTGTGTTAAACAGCACAAAATTGTAGCTGTTGAACTCAGTGAAAACAAATAAGTAACGGTTCCAGATAGTACTAGTTAATTATAAATGCAGTAATCAATAGATTTCAGTTTGGGTTTTTTTGGTGTTCAATTTGTAAGTGATTCTTTAAAAAGTTAGCAAGTAGGATCTTTAAATGTCTTAGTCCACTGCATTCTCATCTTTTATTTTATTTTAAAATAAAAAGAAAAACTATCATATTGGCTCCGAGACTCTGACTATTCTTTGTTAGCTTCTAAAGGCATGCATGTTTATTGTTAAAGGATTAAAATGTTGGATATTGATTTAAAAGTGAAACTTGGCCAGGTGAGGTGGCTCACAACTAGAATCCTCTCACTCTGGGAGACTAAGGCAGGAAGACCAGCCTTAGCAAAAATAGAAAAATAGAAAAATTAGCCAGGTGTGGGGATAGGTGCTTGTAATCCCAGCTACTTGGAAGGCTGAGGCAAGATTATCCCTGGAGCCCAGGAGTCTGAGGTTGCTGTGAGCTAGGGTGACACCACAGCACTCTAGCCTGGGCAAGAGAGTGAAAATCTGCCTAAAAGAAAAATAAAAAGAGAGAGAGAGAAAGAAAAAAAGGCAAAGAAACTTAAACACTTGTGTAATTCTGAGTTTCCATAGAACACAGTTTGAAAACCACTATATTGAATTTCTTTTTTCATCTTTGAGTAATTATCTTTTAGCTTATTTAAAATTTGTATTGAGTTCTAGATTTTTATTTTTATTTTACTGGAAACCCCCTCATCTTCCAATATCTTTTAGCTTATTCATCTTACCTTTCAGGAAATGACAGCAGTGTTATGCTATAGGGATAGACCAAGGCTTAAATGTCTTCGGGTCATCTCTTGGGATCTAAGGAAGAAAGCATGTTAAATTAATACACCATAATATCATCATAATATTTCACCAGGAAAATTACATAAAATCTTTCTTTTTTTTTTTTTTTTTTTAGTTTTTGGCCGGGGCTGGGTTTGGACCCGCCACTTCTGGCATATGGGGCTGGTGCCCTACTCCTTTTAGCCAGAGGTGCAGACCTTACATAAAATGTTTTTTTAGAAAATCTGATGGGAGGAGCCTAGATTTTCCTGGTTCCTGGGAAATGAGATTGTCTCATTCCTGTCAAATGACAACTCTGAAAAGACAGTGGGTTGGTGTTGTGATTTCTGCTCCCCCTAATGTTGCTAAATTAGAGGGCCTATCTTTGCTTCCCAAAGAGAAATACATATCCCATATGAATACATCTGGGGAGGGAAATGGAAAGTGGGCCGTGGCTAGGCTGGAGGTATTTACACGGTAGAACATAGACCTGGATTCCTCACTGATGTGGTGACAGCCCCGTCTGCACTTTTAGCCAGATAATTTTTGTAGTATTGTGCTTTTCTTGCTAAACTGTGGCCTCATTTTATGCTCCTGGGCTACAAGTTCTGAAAAGGTGACTTGTTTATCCTTCCATGTGGTTCTGAACGCCTGTCTCTTCTGCGGGGAATTCTCTCCCTTAGGTTCGACCCCAGAGCAGAACACACATTTACTCTCTTTCCCTGTTATGTTTTTGTTTGATGGGTTGACTTTTAGTTACAAAGGTGGCGAAAACAAAACAAATTTCCCTAATGCTGGAACTTTATGAAGAGTCCCAAAACCACTTTTTTTTTTTTTTTGAGACAGAGTCTTACTCAAGAGTCCCCTGGCATCAGCCTAGCTTACAGCAACCTCAAAACTTCTGGGTTCAAGTGATCCTCCTGCCTCTGCCTCCTGAGGAGCTGGGACTATACTGGCCTGCCACAACACTCAGCTAATTTTTTCTATTTTTTCTCTCTTTAAGTAGAGACAGGGTCTCACTTTTCTCAGGCTGGTCTTGAACTCCTGAGCTCAAGAACTCCTCCTTCCTCGGCCTCCCAGAGTGTTAGAATTATAGGCAGGAGCCACTGTGCCTGGCTGCAAATAGCTTTTTCTCTCTTGTATTTCTTTATTTCATAAAAATGCAAAAAGACAAAAAAATTCAACCAAATTCTATCACTCAGTGTATCTTCCTTAGTTCTTTTCTTACCTTTTGCTCTCTTCATCCATATTAAAATGGAAATGAAGGGCTGGGTTTGCCCTTTCCAAAGGGAGGGTCTTCCCTAGTCCCTTCCCTGCTCCTATGGGAGTTGCTTGGCCTTTTTCTTTAGAACTAGCCTGTTTAGAACTAGGCCAGGCGTAGGAGGAGCCCTTGAGCCCAGGAGTTCAAGGCTGCAGTGAGCTATGATGATTAAGGTGACCAGATTTTAACATTGGCAAAGCAGGACACCATTGATGGGGGTGGAGGGGAGGGGGTCGGGTGGGGGCAGGACCTGACAACAATGCAAACTTTGATAAGCAGGTCTCCATAATCACTTCTCAACAATTATTTGTTATTGTTACAGTTTAACATTATAAAATTAACAAAAATAATCTAAAACTCATATCCTGGCAAAATAGCCACATGGCAGCTGAAAACTGTATATTTCCTTACTGTTCTCCTGCCCATTCGTGCATTCTTTCCAAAAATCAGGACTTTTTTTAAAAACACTGCAGGATGTGGGACAAATTATTAAAAATCAGGACTGTCCCATCAAAAGCAGGACGTCTGGTCACCCTAATGATGATGTCACTGCACTCCAGCCTGGGTGACAGAGCAAAACCCTGTCTCTCTCTCTCTCTTTTTTCAAAACCCTGTCTCTTAAAAAAATAAAGAACTAACCTGTTCTACCTGGGCTGGGCTGGACAAAGTTCCTCAGTTTAGACTGAGGTAGATTCTAAAACTTAAACTTCTTTTTTTTTTTTTTGAGACAGGAGCCTCCAGCTGTCCCCCTTGGTAGAGTGCTGTGGCATCTCAGCTCACAGCAACCTCCAACTTCCTGAGCTCAAGCGAGTCTCCTGCCTCAGCCTCCCAAGTAGCTGGGACCACAGGTGCCCGCCACAACGCCTGGCTATTTTTTTTTGGTTGCAGCCATCGTTGTTTGGCGGGCCCGGGCTGGATTCGAACCCACCACATTGGGTGTATGTGGCTGGTGCCTTAGCCACTTGAGCCACAGGCACCGAGCCTAAAACTTACTTCTTGTTCTTCTCACCAGAGCTGGTCTCCTGGGGTTTCCTTCTGTTTGGGGGCTTAGAGTGACGCTTATTCTCTTGCCGCACTGGCCTTCTGGGGTCTTACCTACTCCCTAGCCCCCTTTTTGTATTCTCAAAAATCCAAGCCCTGGGACATAAGCTGGTCTTCAGGGACCTTTGCTTATCTCCTTCCCTGCTTTCTTTTCCTTCTCCCTTGCTTGGTTCCATTTCCCCTTTTTCTTCCCGCTTGTTCTGTGATAGCTCTGATTAAAGAAATGCATTCACTGTGGATGTCAAGACTGAGTCCACTTTTAGTTCAAGTTCAGATTCTGAAATGACACCTGGCCTCAGTCTCTTTGGGAGTTGCTTTCAGTCCAGCATTCTTCATCCCCATTGGACAGTATAGGATTCACTCAGTGGGCCTGGGTTGTCCAATCCTGCGCATTTCTGGCCCTCAGCCTTTGTGTCCTGCCTGAGAGAGTGTCTTTGTTACGTGGGGCTTTGGGCCTTGGTAACAAACAATTTGACCCCTGGGGCTAGTGACGGTCACACCAGCCATGTGGGAGGTCCATGCCTGTAGAACTGACCCCTGGACACCAAGGCTCAGGGGAGCTGCTCTGTGTGGCTGTATGTCAGGCATCCCCTCACACTGTTGGGAGAGTCAGGCGCTGTCTGTGTGACTGTACGGGCGGAGCACAGATGCCGACGCCTGGTCCCTCCCGGCCTTGCCCTGTGAGCCTTTCGCCTTTCGCGATGATAATTGGTATCCCTTCACTGTACTCAACCACGACTGTGCATTTAACAGCTTTCCTGAATTCTGTGAACTCTTCTGGTGAATCATTGAACCCAAAGGTGGTCTTGGGATGCTGTTTCAATCATCTTCATTATAATCATCATTGCCTGTGTTGACTGTTTACTATGAGGACAATTGCAAACTGCTTTATATGTTATCTATTATTCAATCTTCACAACAACTGTAAAGTAACTGGAGTTATTCTCTCCACTTGTCACTCCTACCACATTTACAGATAAAGAAACCAAGTGATAAGTTAAATAAATCACCAAAGGTAGAGCTGTGATTCAAAGCCAGTTTCCTGTAACTCCAGACCCCAGGTCTTAACACTAAGCTAAAATGGCTCGTTGTACCGTCTCCCCGGCTGGGGAAGGTGGCGGTCTCTGTCCTGTCTTACATTCTGCATTGCTTGTCTGTGGAAGGCCTCCAGCTTAGTTCACCTCTCTCTTGAACACTCTATCTCTCCCTTTCTTTTGCTTCTCCCAACCTTAGGAGTAAGAGACCAGGTAGCAGAGATTTTAGATATAAAAGGATACATTCAATAACAGTGAATACATGCAATGTCATAGAATCTCCCTGCAGAAGTAGAAATGCTACTGTGTGAAGTGTCACCAAGCGTTGCGGGAAACAGATTTAGTCCCTGCATCCTGGGACAATCATATTCAATGTGGAACCAGTTTCACAGCCTGTTAGAATGCAAATATAACCTTGTCCAAGACTGCATGAGGGGGCAGAGAGAAGAATGTGGTGAAGAATCTGTCTGTGTGTGTACATATACACGTGTGCGTATACTGTATGCACATGTGTCTCGTGGGAACAGGACAATAGGTTCAACACGCTGCCCAGGATCCCATGGGAGACCACTTACTCTGAGCAGTCTGGCCTGAGTCACATATCTCTTCTGTGTTCATCTCAGCGTCCATGTGACTGAGGCATGTCTGTGCTAGCCTGAGGCTCTGCCAGTTATCTGTGGCTTAGATTTTAGCCAAGCAGGTTGGAGGCTGCTTGTTTCTACGCGTTGTGTCATGTGAACCCTAGGAAATAGAATGTGGTCTCATAGGACTGACAGTACATCTCCTCCAGCTCAGAGAAATCCAAGGCTGTGTATTAACGGGGTTAAGCAGGCTTCATCTGGAGGAACTTGTGCTCGGGGATGAACCAGCAGAGAGCAGTGTCAGAAAACCAGCCTGCCTGCAGCACATGAAACGTTCCCATGCCTTTCCTCCTTCATCTGGAAGGATGGGCCCCCTTTACTGAACTAAACAGGTGGCACTTTGAATGCTGGCAACTCTCACCGAGCCTGGATTCTAGAAATGCAAAAGAAGCAGGGAGGGAAAATGAGACATGGAGACGTGAGAGAGGCAGTGCTGTAGAGGGAGGAGAGTTGGATGGAGAATGCATTAGAGTTTGGGGGCAAATGAAGGCCTTTAGAAACTAGCCATTGTTGGCTGGCTGCGGTGGCTCACACCTGTAATCCTAGCTGCCGTTTGAGAGGCCAAGGCGAGAGAATCACTTGACACCAGCAGTTCGAGACCAGCCTAAGCAACATGGCTAGACCCCAGCCTCTACAGAAAAATAGGAAAAGCTGGCCGTGTGGGGTGGTTCATGTGTGTAGTCCCAGCTTCTCAGGAGGTTGAGGCAGGAGGATCACTTGAGCTCAGGAGTTACAGTGAACTGGGATGATGTCATTACACTCTCTAGCTTAGGGAATAGTGTAAGAAACTAGCCATCACCAATCTTATAGAATAGCAGGCACAACTGTTTGGAATTGACTACTGATCTAAGATGAAAAGGACTTTTCCCCCTTAAATAAGTTCCTATAAAATCAAGCCACAGCCCAACACCCGACATTAGCCGTTTGTTGTGGTTGCGAGGATTCCTTGTGAGTCAGCATATCAAGGCTGCCCCTTCAAATTGTGGGGTGAACTGAAACCTGTTTACAAACCTGTTTCTCAGCTGAGTTGTCTGCTTTTACTTCTAGGAGATGGAAACTGAATCTGCTAATTGATTTTACATGGCCTCCCATTATGGCAGCCCGCATATACCATGTTTTTGTGGTTACTCAGTAAACACATTTTGCTGCTGCTGATAACAAGGCAACACAATTGAAAATAAAATATTTTCCCATTGCCAAATTTTCCAAGGCAATATTTTTTTAATTTTTTAAAGGTGTGGATCCCTTCATGTCTCTGAATTCTAAAGATACTTTTTAAAAATAAAATCACTGTTTCCAAGGGGAAGTCCTAGTTTGAAAGTGTTAATTATGTATTTCTATAAATCTTTAAGGAAAATTTACCTTTTTTTTTCTTGTGGAATTTTAAATGACTGTACAAACACATTTTCCAAGAAACACAGTTTTTCTCTCTCTCCCATCACCAACAAGGAAATTACATAGAAATGACATTTCTGGCCATGTTTGGCTGAGCCAGGCTGCCCTGCTCAGAAACCATCACCAGGACCCTGTCCTCACCAGAAATTTACCATCTGAGAAAGGGCCCATGTATTAAAACAGCAGTCAGCAACTCTGTGACCAAGTTAATCAAACCCAAACACACAAAATACCTCTTTTGATAGAGTAAATGCTCATTCAAATAGTAGAATTTTTTTGGTAACAAAAATGCCCTAAGTTTCTTACCAAGGCCTGCTTTTTGTTGAAGTCAGTTTGCCCATGAAAATGAGCCTGCTAGTTATAAGGGTGGTTGTTTGTTCTGCCCTCAGCAGGTCAACTTGATTTAATGTGGAAACACTTTTCAAGCCCTTTGGGAGAGACATATTTTGAAGAAGGCCATTAAGAGTTATAGGGTTTTGGTGATGACCTTAGCTCTAATATTTACAGAGTGACTCATATTTGCACAGTATTTTTGCATGCATTATTTTATTTAATTCCAAGGGAAAAGTACTGAGTGTTTCGCCATCATTTCTGTTTAAGAAATAGATCTAGGTGGGTTGTTATTTACTTTATGGCTGTAAGGAGGTTACTAAAAGAAGAGCTTTTAAACTTTTCAATATTCGTGTTTTAGTACTCAGACCTTCTGACCTCCTGAACTTTTTACTTGTCAGAACAAATTGTGTTTTGACAACAATATTTAAAGGCCAACTACAAAGAGTGTTAGTTCATCTTGTTTCTCAAATACAGGGTGTCCATAAAGTTTGTGTTCACACATGAAGTTTATGGACACCCTCTGTGTGTGCGCGTATGTCTGTATATATACACATACATACACAGAGATATTTTGCTTAGTACAGCGTCATATATGAGTGTGAATCATCATATATTTCAACAAAAACCTGTGTTGTAGTTTGATTAAATGTATTTAAAGATGTAAATTCTGATAGGAGCTCAGATTTGTTCCAAGATGCTTTAATGAAATTGGTCTGTGTGAACAGCCAGGCTGTACGAACTTCAGGAGGCCTGCTGTGGTTCCTAAGAGGATGAACGAATTGTACTTTCTAAAGAACTGAACAGGTAGGTCTGGTGCAGGACAGAGGCTAGTAGCCAGGAATGCTGCTGATCGGGAGAGGGACTGTCCAGGTTTCACCCTGCTGAGGTGAAGATAAATGGTTTCTTTTGTCTCTCTACCAGGGAGAACAATAGTTGTGAATTTTCTTCTACTCCAGAGGCAAGTCAGACACTGAAGAAGAAGGCCACTTCTGTGGGTGACTTAGTCCCTTTTGAGTCTACTGAAACTGCCATAGGGCCTTCACATTTGCCACTCCCTGCCCTGAAGGCACCATCACCACCCCTAGCTCAATCCCTTGTTTCCTTTAGGCCTTGGCTTGAAAGTGAACATCTACAGAGAGCACTTCTCTAACAAACTACCTAAAACAGTCTAAAATAATCTCTCCATCACATTCTAGCCCCCTACTCTTGTATTTTGCTTCGTGACTTTCATCACTGCCTGTAACGATTTTGTGTGTTTACTTGTTTACTGTCTGGCTTCCCCAGCAGAATGTCAGCTCCATGAGGCAGAGCGTGTCTTGTGCATTACTGTTTCTCTAGTGCCCGAGTAGGGCCTGGCAGGTGGAAGGTGCTCCCCAAATATGTTAGCTGAATGAACAGCTACGTGATGAGCAACTAAAAAGCTGAGACCCCCACCTGACATCTCTGACTAGCTGGGACCCCCACCTATCTGACATCTCTGACTTTAAGAAAAGTTTAGGCTCGGCGCCTGTGGCTCAAGTGGCTAGGGCGCCAGCCACATACACCTAAGGTGGTGGGTTCGAATCCCTAGCCCGGGCCCGCCAAACAACAATGATGGCTGCAACCAAAAAATGGCCAGGCGCTGTGGCGGGCGCCTGTAGTCCCAGCTACTTGGGAGGCTGAGGCAGGAGACTCGCTTGAGCCCAGGAGTTGGAGGTTGCTGTGAGCGTGATGTCTTGGCACTCTACCTAGGGGGATAGCTTGAGGCTCTGTCTCAAAAAAAAAAAAAAAAAAGAAAGAAAGAAAAGTTTAAGGCTAAATTAGAAAACTTGTTCTGTTGACTTGCTGGGGTAACCCAGGGTCAGCCCAGCACTCACAAGTCATAGTCATTGTTTGTCTTTCTCCCATGCTAGACTGTAAATGCCTTGAGAGAAGGGACCTCCGAGTCTGACACCACTGTGCTCCCTGTGCCTCAGACTATGCAGAAAGGAAGGCATCTGATGAACTTGTTGGATCTGATTGAAATGTGAAAGATGAGCAGGGGTAACCAGCTGGGGAAGGGAAGATGGTTCTAAGGAGAGGGATGAGCATGGTCGAAGCCTTGTAGCAGGAGTGAGCAGGTCTGTCCTTGATACCAGGAATGAGAAATGACAGAAGAAGGCAAGTGTCACTGACTGGGATACCACGTGTGGCTGTAGAGGTGGGTCGGGCCCATCATGGTGGATTCTGAAGGTGTGTAGGCTTGGTCGGGCAAGTTAAGAAATTTTATCTATCTTAAGAGCAAAGGGGAGCTTTTTGCTTTGGTGTGTGCTGCAGTGACATGGTCAGCTTTGTCATATGACAAGTCATGAACCTGCTTCCACCCAGGCTGAGAGATGGCAGTTGCCCTTGGCAGGTCCCTAGGAAGTTAACTCCACCATGGCAGGGGTCTCTGCTTCTTTCTCCGCTGTGTTCTGACTACTGTTCTATAGAACAACGTCAAGTACACATTAGACACTCAACCTATGCTTGTTGAGTGCATGAATATAGCACAGTGGTTAAGAAAGGAGGAAATGAAGTGGCCAAGACATTGTTAGGAGGACAGTAAGGAACAGGTGAAGGGCTGCCTAGGCTGACTACTGAGTACAAGGTAGAAAAATGCCAGGATGGCGCCTACGTTTCTTGTTTATGTTTCTATGTGGGCGGGGGAGTATTGCCATTTTCCACAACAGGTATAGCAGAAGAATCTAGACTTCGTGTGTTTCTTGGCCTCTTTATTAAACCAAGAGTCAAAGCTTCCTCCTCTCTGTTGTTCTTGGGAGACCTCATTCAAGGGTAGCCTCTGGTTGTCCTCTCTCTTTGGGGGAACAGCTGAGGAAAGGGATCTGGAGGCCAGAACAAAGTAGTATGTGCATCCCTGAAGTCTTGTTGAGGATGTGAAGAGGCTGCATTCTCACTATTTCTTTTCTTTTCTTTTCTTTTTCTTTTTTTTTTTTTTGAGACAGAGCCTCAAGTTGTCCCCCTGGGTAGAGTGCTGTGGCATCACAGCTCACAGCAACCTCCAACTCCTGCGCTCAAGTGATTCTCCTGCCTCAGCCTCCCAAGTAGCCGGGACCACAGGTGCCCACCACAACGCCCGGCCATTTTTTGGTTGTAGCCATCATTGTTGTTTGGCGGGTCCGGGCTGGATTCAAACCCGCCACCTTAGGTGTATGTGGCTGGCACCTTAGTCACTTGAGCCACAGGTGCCGAGCCATTCTCACTATTTCAATGTAAAGTCAGTGAAACAGTTAGGGATAGTGTGAGTCAAGGACAAAGGGTAAATGGTCCCTCTCCATGTGGTCTAAAATGGCCGTAATAACAAGGGGCCTATTATTGGGAAATTAAACATTCTGCCCTGTCCCCACCCCTCAAACTTATTCCAGGGGCCATACATGAACATTGCCAGTGTGTAGGATAAATGAGTTTGACCATCTATTTTCTTTTTAGATTTAAGCAACTATATTTTGAGTGATGTTTCATGGGAAAAGTATCTTCCCAGCCCAGATTTCCCGAGAATGAAGGCCCAACAGAGTCACTCTCAATTATACTATTCAAATCTTTTCAAACATTTACGTCAGCAATATCCCTGTTTTATAAAACAAGTATACAAATAAGATATATTACGGCAGCATTCCACATGCCACACCCTCAATCAGATATATTATGGTGGCATTCCAGATGTCACACAGACACAGGGTCCCCCATGTGGCATCACACGCCCTTGCCTCACCCAGCCCCTGTCTGGAAGCAGGACGGGGCCACCCTTCTTGACTTTGGCCAGAGCTGCTCTACAGGGTGCTGCTGGCTGAAGGGGAGGACAGAGACCCATTTGGTGCACTGTCTCATACATTGTAGCACATTTGGCAGCCCTGGACCCTGTATGAGAAAAATCCATAGCCCCCAGCAGTGAACTTGTCAAACTAGAGCATCGCTCCCCACTGACCACCACCTCCAAAGACCACTGGCTTACATTAATTGAGACAAAAAAGGATATACATATAAACAAATGTGAATTAAAAGGATGGTTGAAAGTGTGTGTACTTTTAATTATAAAAATGGTTATAGTTAGTCCTAGTTGGTAGGCTTATGGCTGATTTTAACTTTCATTTTATTATTTTCAGTATTTTCTAATTTTTCTGTAATGGACATGTATTAATTTTATGAGGAAAAAATGCCAGACATGTTATTAAAATGACCTTTAAAATGTCAAATAGAGATTATAACATGAAGTGATATTTAGAAACTATGTCTCCATTTATGAGTATTTTAGAAAGTGGGAGGTTATTCTCCCATTGGCTCTGAGCATTTGATTGATGGTGTACAAACTAGTAGATGATTCATATCCATGAAGACATATTAAGTTAGTCTTTTCCAGTAACCATCAGACCATCAGACTTGGGACAAAATATGGTTTCATCACATGCACCAGGTCACAAAGGGGCTGAGTCCCAAATGGCAAATGAAATCAGTGTGAGTCAGTTCTTACCATTGCAAGTGGCAGAGATATTTTGCCAGACAACTGGACTATTAAAAACAGCCCGAAATCTTGAAAATGAGGTATTCTTTTCTAGGAGCCAGGCCACGGGAAAACTGAAAACATTAGCCCCAGGCAAGACAGAAAGATTAGAAGAATCTTTTCACTGTGTTGTGTTTTCTAGTTTCCCTGATCTTCCCCGTTCCAGAAAAGGATATTAATTGTTGTAAAATGTGAGTGTGAACATTATTTTAAAGGTCAGAAGTGCTTATGCTTTTGCTTCTGGGGTATGAAATGACATGATTCCACAATGACTGTGACATCAACATGGTTGAGAGGGGTGGACAATGTCCCTCTGGGACACAATGAGCACAGGGCATCAGAACCAATGACTATGAGACATTACAGGGTATTGGTATTACTGGAGTACAAGAAACATTGCTGAGTTAGATTTGGAGATAGAAAGAGGAGTGGATCATGTAGGGAAGGACATGAATAATTATAATACTCCCTTTTAATCAACATTCCTATATTATTTTTTTACTATATGGCAGGTTATTTTGAAGAGGTCAGGTCAATATTTGGGCTTCTTCTAATAAAAATTTGAACACATAAATTTCCTTTTGTAGAGAATCAATTCTTCTCTCTCTGGGAGGCAGTATACTATAGCAAAGTCAGATGTTGAATCTTCACCCCCCACTTGCTAGCTGTGTGATCTGGGGTAAGTTATTACACCTCAGTTTCCTCAACAGTAAAGTGAGGAAACTAGTTGTAGTGGCCCGATAAAGCCGCAGTAATGATTAACAAGATAATACATATAAAATATTAAGTACAGCGCCCAGTCAATGTTACCTGCTATTATTATTTAAATTAGGACGCTTTTAAGAAATTGGCAAAGGCTGGACTCAATGACCTCTGGAAGGTTGTTTATCTGTGGCATTGCCACGTGTGTACCCAAGTACACCGGTCCTCTCTCTCTTGGGCTGGGAGGCATAAGCATGAAAGGGAACCAAGTGGAAAGACAGCCAGCTGTCACTGGGATCACATTATTTCTACAACATGGGCAGTTTGTGTGTGTTCTTTGTATCCGGAACATGGAAAGTGCCATCAAGTGTGGCTACATGTCTCCCCTTTTAACTAGGTGAGAGTAAGCTTGTAGGGGAAATGCTTTTTAAAAAGGTGAAATTATTACCTATATACAAGGTATATTTCTGTGATTTGTTTTTAGTATTTTATAATTTGATTAGCCAGACACAGGTTAGGTTATAAATTTGCCCAGATCTAGGAAGCAAGAAATAGAAAAATCACCTTTTAGGAAAATAAACAGAAATTCCTTACCATTTCTGTGAACTGATCTGCACAAGCCATTCGAACCCACTCTGGTGTCGCCGGGCTCTGCACCGTGAAGTCCTCTGCTATGTCTCTTTCCCTGCGTACTGAGGCCACAGCATCAGCGATGGCAAAGAACACAGATGATCCCAGGAACATCCCAGACTCCCCGAGGCCCTGCAAAAAAGAACGTTAGTTTTAGAAGCTTCTCTACTAGACTACAAGCTACTAGAGGCCAGGGACCTGATCTTGTTCACTGTTGTATCCACAACTCCTGACACAGTGTCTTGCACACAAAAGGTTCTCACTAAATGTTTGTTGACTGACTGACTGAATGACGCTTGACTTATCTTAAAAAAAAAAAA
>NW_003852408.1:30321970-30328371 GCF_000181295.1 Otolemur garnettii
GCTTAGCCTCCTGAGTAGCTGGGACTCCAGGTGTCCATCACAATGCCTGGCTATTTTTTTAGAGATGGGGGTCTCGCTCTTGCTCAGGCTGGTCTCGAACCTATGAGCTCAGGCAATCCACCTGCCTTGGCCTCCCAGAGTACTGGGATTACAGGGTGTGAGCCACCCTGCTGGCAGATCTTTAGTCTTGTCTGAGTTCAATCTCTGTTCTATAGGAAAGGCGTGTATATATGTTTGTGTCTGTGTGTGTTTATCTTGGTGTGGTGAGGGAAAGGTGCCCTATTTAGTAAAAAATAATCAATGGACTAACTGGCCAGCTTCATCAGCAGAGAGAAAAATGATTCACTGTCAGGGGAGATAGTGCTCTAGAAGAAAGAGTACAGACTTTGATTCCAGATGCACGGTCCCAAACCCATCATCTGAAAAAATGGGCAGATACTGTAAATGCGTGACATAGGCAGATGAAGGACAGTCAGGAGTCGTGGGGACCGTGGTGGAGCAGAGATCCTCCATGTCCTAGCTAAAGGGGGCAGCTGTTCTTGGGTTCTTGCTAATTGTTGCCTTCCAGAAATGCGGCCATAATTACCAGATCATCCACATTTTCAAGAGAATTTAGATATTGGTATTTTGATGTAAAATTCCTTGACTTTTTTTTTTTTAAGAGACAGAGTCTCACATTATTGCCCTCAGTAGAGTGCTGTAGTGTCACACAGCTCACAGCAACCTCCAACTCCTGGGCTTAGGCGATTCTCTTGCCTCAGCCTCCCGAGTAGCTGGGACTACAGGTGCCCGCCACAGTGTCCGGCTATTTTTTTGTTGCAGTTTGGCCGTGGCTGGGTTTGAACCTGCCACCCTTGGTATACAGGGCCTGCGCCCTACCCACTGAACCACAGGCACTGCCCCAAATTCCCTGATTTTTAAAATCACTATGTGGGCCAAAGAAAAGATATCTTCAGGCTAGATTTAGCCAGTGGGCCACCAATTTGCAACCCCTGAGCTAGAAAGAGCAAATCTGAATCCTGGTCCTGTCTGCCTATGTTACTCTGTACATATAGTGAGATCATCTGTCTGAGCCTCTGTCTCTGTGAAGTGTGGCAATGATACCTACCTTCAAGGGCGTCCTGAGGGTCAGGAGGTGCAGAAGCACCTAGTACGGCTCCTGGCACCTGGTAGTGTCCTGTTATTGTTACATGATACACTCGCCAGGGGACCTGCAAACCTATGGTATTCCTGAGGGTCTACCTATGAGTGACTGGCTACGACCACAAGAACTCAGGGTCCCATCTGTCTGTTACTCTTGGTGGCCTGAAAGCTGCTGCCTGTGGGATCTGAGTTGTCTTTTTCCCTTTGAGTGATTTCCAGTCCAATGAGAGTTTAAAGGCCCCAGTGTTTGTCCTTCCTTTCAAGTTTACACTGACCTCACTGCTATCCATCCACAGGACAGTCCTGGGCTGTAAGTGGGATCTGGTTTGGAAATGATGAAATTCTTGAAGATGTATATGGACTCTTTATTTTGGGGTACTGAAAAATTTCCCCAAAGATTTTATTGTTGTTGTTGTTTTTGTTATTATTTTTATTTTGACTCTGTCATCCTGGGTAGAGTGCTGTGGTGTCATCAAGCTCACAGCAACCTCAAACTCTGAGGCTTGAGCAATCTCTTTATCTCAGCCTCCCAAGTAGCTGGGACTTCAGATGCCCACCACAACGCCTGGCTAGTTTTTCTATTTTTATTAGAGACGGGGGTCTTGCTTTTGCTCAGGCTGGTCTTGAACGCCTAAGCTCAGGCAATCCACCTGCCCTGGTCTCCCAGCATGCTGAAATTACAGGTGTGAGCCACCACGCCTGGCCTCCCAAAAGACTTTAAAGAAAACTTTAACAATATATCTCACACCTAGACGAAGTTTTTACTGGGTGTAGTTTTAACGTAACCTATACACAGAAATGCACACAAATGCTGACCTTTATTTCAATTTGTGGTTTTGTTACTCTAGCAATCACTAAGGGCTGATGTCTTTGCTTTCTGATACTGTTGCCATTTGGGGCTCTTTGCTTGGGGGGGGAGGGGCTCCTTTGTGCAGTAGGCTGTTTAGCTGCATTCCTGGCCTCCAGCCATTAGTGGTAACATCCTTTGCACCCTCCCAACCACCCCTCCACTGTGACAACCAGAAATGTGGAGCTTCTTAGAGGTCAGTGACTTGCCTGAGATCACAGGGAGGGGCAGAGCTGGAGCCAGAACCCATCCAGAGTTCTGTTCACACTGCCACTGCCTTCTGAGACCTCAGTAACATCGTGCCTTCAACCCTGTTTTAACACTGTAGTCTTAAGGGTCTTAAGTAAAAGTATTAGTCTATCAAGAAGTCAAAGCCTTTTGCTGAATTTTAGTTTTCCATGAAAGTGGAAGTTGACATCCTTGGTCCATACTTACCATTGTGTGGATCATTTATTGTCTCTGACTTTTAGTTGTCTCTAGGTGATTCCTCTCCAAATTCTCACAGTCTTTAGTGACTGAGTCCTGGTCACACTTAAGACCTATTTAGTATTTTGTCCATCTACTTTCATTTTCCATGCTACAACCCAATCCATTACATGGTGCTGTAGTAGGTTTGGGCGGTTACCTTAGAGGAGTAGATGGTTAGTGGAGTTTGTGACGATGGCAACAAGGAGACATTGAACTCTTCGGGGACATCAGTGATGGTTGGAATTTTGTATTCATTTGGGCTCCGAGAATACAAGATGCCTTCTGGGGAATATTTCAGTTCTTCAGTGGTATAAAGGCCCATTCCCTGAATAAATGATCCTTCGATCTGAAGGAGGAAAATTTCAAGCTTGGTGACATGAATCCTTTTCCGAAGCCCTTTATGTATACCAAAATCACTCTCGGGAAGGGCCATCTACCTAAGTGGGCTAGCACCTACCTGCCCGATGTCAATGGCCGGATTTAGGCTGCAGCATGCATCCATGACAATGTCTGTTCTGATTTTCTGTTCAAAATAAAAATGACCTCAGCATAAATACTTGAGTTAAAAAAGTATTATTTTCAGGTTTATTCAAATGGTGTCTAGTTATTCCAAAACTCCTGCTGGTGATTTGATCTTGATAACAGTTAACATTTATCGAACCCCGTCAATCTTACAGCTGGTAGGACATCTGCTAAACTCTTTAGATTTAGTGCTGGGCTTGTCAATGACCTTGGAAGATGGGCACTCATGATTTTGACTCCTGTTACATGACTCCAAAGTCCGTGACATCTTGGTGTATCTGAGTCACTTGGTGAATAATTGCTTTGCCTGCTTTTTCATCTGATTCTCAACCTGGATTGGTTGTTTGAATATAAGTCATGAGCTCATCTATTCCTCATAATCATCTGATGCAAGTGGTAGTGTTGCCGTTTTTTCCTGAGAAAATCATGTAGATATACTGGCATGTATGAGTGTGGGGGATTTGTAAGATTTTGGAACGTATTAGAGCAAATGTTGAGACCACCTTTGACTTTGCTAATCTGCTTCCTCTTCAGAATTTAGATGTATGTCATTGGTGCATCATGTAAACTGTTTTGGCACCGGGCATGTGCATGGAGGTTGTTACAGAGCCCTGGAAGGCCCCTAGATGCCTGTGGCCCATCTTGGGACTCTCTGGGCTTTATTTCTGCCCCCGTTTGGCAGAGGTTGTTCTGACGGTATCATCGTTCTCATTACCTGGGCTCATCTTTCTATGTATTTAGCCCTTGGAATTTAGCAAATTTCTTGGCCTGTCAGACAACCTGCTGGGGGAACTGAGACTGGCCTTTATCCATCCTCATCCTACACAGGGAGGGACACTGGACGCACCTCAGAGTGGGCCTTCAATTCACCACTATCTTGAAACCTGGTAGGTTTTGCATTATGCATTTTGGAGAATGGAAGGAGATGAGCTGTGCGCTCATGCCGACTCCATGGATGCTTGTTCACCAACCACAGGCAGCCAGCAGCAGTCAGCAGCAGTCGGCCTGTACTTTAAGTTCTCTGATTTCTCTTTAATTAAAGAAGTTTTGCCTCTTCAAGGAATAAACTATTTTGAGGTACCAGAACGATACTGAAATTACAGAACCTTGAACTGTAAATGTAAACTGGAAGGTACAGAAAAGGCCAAACTTTATCTAAGGATGATTCCCATGAGTTTGGTTCCTTTACACATTTACACTAGAGTTCCTCGGGTGGAATTGACAGATAAAGTAAGTCTGTCCTGAGTATTGCTTGGGACATATTTATGTCAGAAAATTATTTGCTGTTTATTTGAAATTCAAATTTAATTAGGTGTCCTATATTTTAATTTGGTTAAGTCTGTATCTATACACATTGACCATTTATATTTTGGGGCAAGGTGGCTCAAAGTGATGTTGGAATAATTTATAAAAGGAATTTAGATGTATGTCATTGGTGCATCATGTAAACTTCCTAAAAATTTACCATACTCTGGGTATACTTGAAGTTTCCAGAATCTCTCTTTTCACAGAATGGTACCTGGGGTATATTTGTGGATTTATCCTTTATGGTGCAAGTAGTTAGCTTTGGGTTAAATAGGACTCCTGGCTGAGTGTGGTATGTTGCTACCTTGTATTACACCTGTAATCCCAGTGCTTCAGAAGGCCAAGGTGGGAGGATCACTTGAGGCCAGGCATTCGAGACCAGCCTGGCCAACACAGTGAGATCCTACCTCTTAAAGAAAAAAGAGCTGGGCATGGTGGTACATGCCCCATGAGGTGGACACCTCAGTGTCCTAGCTACTTGGGAGACTGAGGCAGGAGGATTGCTTGAGCCCAGGAGTTTGAGGCTATAATGAGCTATGATTAGGCCACTACACCCCATCCTGGGCAACAGAAAAAGAGTTTGTCTCTACAAAAAGGAAGGACAGAAGGAAGAAAGGGAGGAAGGAAGGAAGGGATGGAGGGGGGAAGGAAGGCTCTTTACTTCCAATGGGTGGTTTCCTGGATACTCAAATAGCAAACACAAAAATTATTTTCATACGTCTCTCTTATCAAATCTATTTCCTTAGGGGTCAGTAGTATCCTTGGGGTAATTGACTTTGAAGAAACATTAGCGCATTGCTACATGCTTTCAAAATGTTTGCTGAAGACTACTAGATTACCTAATCCTTCGGATTAGATAATTTGTCCTTCCTTTAGGAACAGAATCATTTCCTGGGAAAAACTTGGGAAAGTGATTTTGTCATCTGAAATGGAAGACAAAATTTAACACATTTGAGGCTGTTATGAGCAGTTCCTTCTTGACCATGACATTGTCCTCTTCAGTGGAAATTCAGGAGAAGTCCAGATCTCTGGACACTCCCATGGAATTGAAAGGGTCCTGTTCCTGTGTGGGTATTACAGGATGAAATTGGGCTACTTGCTATACGACACACTTGTGTTGTTGCCGTTTTATTATGCCAAGAGGAGAGAGAGACTTGACTTACCTTGTGAGCCCCTGTCAGGCAGTCAATTTCAACCTCAGAGCAGGCAGCACCATAGACATAGTATGGAAACGGGTCTCCTTCCCCCTTATCCCAGTCCATGAAGGCCTTGTAGCCCCTGAGGGAAGAAATAAAGCCCTTTAGCTGGTGGGGTGGGGTGCAAACAATGTTGATTCACTGTAAAAATTACCAAAGTTTTATGATAGCATTTCTTTGATCGGTGTTCATTTCAATTGTCTTTTAAACTCATTTCACTTGCTACCTTGTATTTATAAACATCCCAGTTGGTTATCGTTTGCCCCCATTTTTAAAAGGATACTGCTTAGGGAAAAAAGAAGAAAAATAAAAGAGGATACGCTTTGTGTTGCAGTTAGGATGTCAAGGAGAGGGCAAAAGCCACCAGACTGTGCCCGAACCTCACATTGTGTCTGTGTCTTCATGTAGAATTTGCATTTAGGCCCTTCCTGACCAATGAGAACCTCCATCAGTTTTTGTCAGTGTTCCCAGAGGGACCCCATAGGCTGTGCTAGCCTTATTAATGAAGCTGATGGAGCTCATGGGTGGTAAAAAATTCAGGGTTGGTAATTCAACGCATTAATTTATAAAGGAAGGTGTATTCAGACAGAGGGCAGGTTCGCTCTCTCCTTGGGTAACTGAACTCAGGAATTGAGAACTCATTATGTACAGGACCGGGCCTCACCTTCTTCTTTCCTTCTTTCTTCGTATTTGCTTTAATGCTGTGTGTGTGTGTTATACGGTGGCTTGTTTTGATAGACTGTAAAACTAATTTCATAGGCTTGTTGAATGTGACAGTCAGCTCTTTCCTCCTTCTTCATTCTCTTAATGCACACTTTCTGAGGGCTTCCTGCTGACTGGTACTGCGCAGGTGATGACTGTCACCACCGTCCTCCCCATCTCCTCCCACCTGGTAGGAGCTTCAGTGTAGAAAGTTTTTA
>NW_003852408.1:30329742-30352823 GCF_000181295.1 Otolemur garnettii
AAAAGCCCTTGAGAGTCACATAATGACAACTTACAGGCAGTTCCTGAGTTACAAACATCTGATTGACATATGACTTGCCCTTACAAAAGGAGGCTATTACAGGTGATAGGTAAATGTACCTGTTCCAATTACATACAAATTCAACTTAAGAACAAACCTACAGAACTCTGCCATTTGGAACCCAGGGACCATCCATATTTCACACATGAGGGAACTGAGGCTCAGAGTGATTAGGTTGCTCCATATTTTCTCACTTAAGTCAACACATTATTGTGATTTTTACCTGAAGTATCCAGTGGCTGAGAGACTGATTCTTTGTTCAAATGCAGCTTCTATCTGCAGAATGGGCATATTTAGTTAAAATGAAATAAATATACCATCTGATAGGTGAAAATGAGAATGTTCTCTGTACAACTGACATCTCATTCTAACTCCTAGTGTTTTGCTACTAATGATAGAACTCATCATAATACTTTTTCATGGCTGGCACACTAACAGTTTCCTTCTGATCAAGTGTAGAAGTCTGCATCGAACAAATATAAACTAGAATCATGCTGCATGCTCATGATATAGACGCTTAGTGCACAAGGTCCTTGGGGCTTTATTTCTCAATGTTAGAACTTCATAGTAAGTGTGAGATTAATGTTCTAATGAAAAAATGTATTGGGTACTGTCCATTTGGGTTCAGTGAATAATTTCCCTTGAGCGTATTCAATAGCAATGAGGCTTTTAGTTTTCCTCTTCTCTACCCAAAACATCTTTCTAATATTTTCTCTTTTGTGGTTTAGAAAGGCTCAGTCTGTCTCTTCTTTTTTGCTTAAGCAGAGTGGGAAAGACCTTTGAGTAGTCTTCATATCCTTCCATTCCTCCTCCCAGTGGCTGTTGCTTCCTGAATGCTCTCTCCATACATACCTGGTGTACGTCCTGGAGTAGCCTTCTCAACCTTTGGAGATCATGCCTTTTTGCAGAAATCCACTCAACATGGGGCATGCTCCATCCCCGTGACACTTAGAGGAACTTTTTCTATGTAGAGTGACTGTGTACTGCCATGGCACTCCCTTAGCAGGGGTTGGGATTGTTTTCTCACTTTTATTAACAAACGGAATGAAACACTTACCCAGTCCTCCCACGTGCCCTCTGGATTTTTCTTAATGATGGGCTCAAGGCGTTTCAGAAGGATCTGACAAGCGTTCTTGAAGTGGTAAAGAAGAGAATGCATGTTAGCGAAGAGGATGGTGGTTATGATTTGTGTGAAAGAATATTCATTTACCACAGATTAGAATATTCATTTACCACAGATTAGAATATTCGTTTACCACAGTCAGCAGGTGCTATGGAGTGTCTGATTCTGACACATTGGGAACACAGAGATAATAACACAGCCACTGCTCTTGAGGATAGCCTCGGCTGCTGGAGAGTTTTTTCCCTTCCTGGTTTGCTACCCTTGAAAATACGTATTTAACTGAATTTCTATTCTCAGATCCTCTTTCTTAGAACAATCAGGTTCTTAATTTCTTTTTCTCTCTTTCTGCATCTTTTATACTAATGTTTTTACGTACTTTCTTTTGTATTTTCCAGCCATTAAAATAGATAGAATAAACATCCTATTTTCACTCAAATTTGTGTTTTCTAGTCTGCAACAGTGACGTGCCAGTATCGCCTGGAGTTTGAAATACTCAACCCTCCAGCCATCTCTGTTCATCTACTCACCATCAAGCCTCAGCAATGAAGTCCTTGGCTTTGGGTGCGAAATGAGAAAATGATTAAATCTATTTTAGCATAACCAAAATACACAGAGTTTGATTCTGAAAACAGAAACCTAAAGTTTAATACTGTAGAAGATGAATTAACACTTATTTTGGGTTGGCAACTCCCCCTCACACTGAACTGTTCCTCTTTCGTGTTTGATCCTACCCCAAATTGGATCTCATGCGTTTGCGACTTCTTACACGCTGGTTCTGAGCAAAGAGAAGTGTCTGCTTTTTGACCTCCTGAGAGGCAGCTCCACAAAATTTGCATAGATTTGAAAGTGGTTCCTCTTGGAGGCACCAATGCAGTGTCCTGAGAAAATGTGGCTCCCACAACATCCCAGTGGAAAAAGTGAACAGTTTGTAACAGAAGCATGACAAATAGGTATGATTTCAAAAGTAAATGTGATCAGATAACTGAATGAAAAACTATGAAGTCACGATTCTATTCTGAGACAGTGAAAATTTAGTACTTTTAAAAAACGTCAGCTAGAAAGTAAGTACAATGAAAAGCTCTGAGTGCCGTGGTGGAAAGCCGCTGATGACGTGGCTTGAATCGCACCATGTCTCCTTGGCTCGGGGGTTCTCTTCCACCCACCTGTCTGCAGGAATATGTTTGCACGGGGGAGCTTGCACAGCTCTGCATTACTTGGTACTGAAATTTCTTCTTGCTATGCTTCCCAGGAACAGACACTCCTTGTTCACCAAAATCCATTCTGCTTTTCTTCCATAGCAACTGGGCATATGTTTCTCAGAACTCTACACCTCCCAACCTCCCTTGCAGTTAGACATGGCCCGAGAAAGGTTCTCCTAACGGATTGTGAGAGGACGGATGTGCATCCCTCCCAGGTCTGGCTGGGGTCTTCCACACTGGCTCCTCCAGGCTCACTCAAATGATTCTCAGGGCTAGCTGGAGTGGCACATGTTGGAGATGGTGGAGCCCCAGTCAGTCCAGTTGCTTGAATCACCAAACACTCGCGGGGACGGATATGTGTGCAGGAAAGGGACTTCTGTTGTGTTTGAGTCATCTGTGCTTTAGGTTAGTCTCCTCCAACTAATACACTCTCCTGCCAGTTTGGTCATCCCAAGGCTAAGTTGAGTGACATGGATGACTCCCCTGAAGCCAACCATTGTGCCCATATTCAGCTAAGAAAATGAGGGATGTGGGCAGAGCACACCGGGGACAGACAGGCAGGAGGAACTACCTGCACGGCTCTGCCGTTGACGTCGGCCCCGATGGATGCGGCGGTGGCGATGGTATTAGGCACAGCTGCTGTGCTCGTTTCGCAGATGTGCATGTAGGACATGGGTATTTTTAATTCGCGGCTGGCCACCTAGGAGGAAAAGAAATTATTTTCAAGTCCAGCAAGGGCTTCTATGAGGAGTTGAGTCATTACTTTTAAAAATAATAATGAGATTAAAAAATGTATTAAATTCATGATATCCTTTTAAGCCTAAAATAATGTGCCTTACAAGCATCAGAACTTGTTTTTAGTAGGGCCTCATGTATTTTGACTTCTAAAGTGTTTTCTTGGTAATATTCCACAGTGGCTCTTCTCTGCCAATTTAGTGCATTTAGAATGTTAAAGATTTCCTTTTTGCTGAGGTTAATATGTGCTGGAAGTAGGCCAAGTTGAGATTATCAGGCACTGATATGTGGTCACAGTCAGGAAGAAAGAGGGTGCGAGAGAGATTGAGATTAGATTGATTGGCTGACTCAGAGTTTGGTCTGAAGTCTGCTGATATTAGGATGGAGGAACTCGGAATGACCCGGAAGCCCTATCTGGCTCTCAGCTGATTGTAACTTCAGCTTCCTCCCTCTGTTCCTCCACTTGCTTCCCCTTGCGTGTATTTCTCTAGTTTTGACTGGTCAGTTTTTCCTTTTCTGTTCTTTTCCTTTTGGATTCTCTAGCAAACACATATGGAGAGTAAGATATTTAATCAAGGAGAAATGAAGGCTGGGCACAGTGTGCACTTGTAATCCCAGCACTTTGGGAGGCTGAGGCAGGAGGATCACTTGAGGCCAGGAGTTCAAGGCCAGCGTGAGCAATAGAGTGAGACATTATCTCTAAGGAAAAGAAAAAATAAAAAAGAAGAAATGAAAAGGAAAGAAATGACAGGGAGGGCAGGAAGGAAAAGAAAAAAGCATTATTTAGGCTGCTATTGCCTTTTAGTTTTCACAAAAAACTTCTTCTCAAGTTATAGTTATTCACCTGTTTCTGCTCCCAAATGCTAATCTTCTGACTAATGCCATTTAATATTAAGTTTCTCCAGACAGAGGCAAAAAGGAAAAAAAGGACATTTTATTGTTTCTTGGTGAGGAAAATCCAAAGGGAATTTATTGGTTCATCTCCCTGGGAAGGAGAGATGAAGCGAGGTCAGGCATGTCTGCATCGGGGCTGTGTGGTCTCAGCAGGGTCCTCTCTCAGCCTCTCACATTGACGAGTGTACTGTTTACAAAGTAGACAGGCTTTGCCCATGGCACAGAACTGCCTTTGGTGACCCCTGGCCTACAGCCTGGGCTCTAAATGACCACAGGGGAAGACAGTTCCTTTCTCCCAGGAGGGACTCTGATTGGCCTTGCTTGACTCATGTGCCTTCCTCCTGGGGTCAGTGAGGTTTGGAAACTATGACTGACCAGAGCTGGGTCTTGTGCCTTTTTTGGTGGCAGGTGTGGGAACAAAGAGGGGGATGGAGCTCAAAGGTGCCTGAACTGAGGAGTCTTTCAGAAATACATGGAATGGGACAGGTATAGTGTTCCGATGAGCGAAAGGGGTGGGAGAGTCACAGCTCCAGATGTGCACTATTAATCATCTCATAAATTTGTCAATAGTTCTATTTATTCAATTTAAAGATTTTTTCTTTTTTTCTCTTGAGATTATATTCTTACCTCTTTATACATATGTGTGTGTGTTAAACATCCTTTCAAAGTTATGGGATGATGACAGCTGATGACAGCTGATGAAATACTTGTCCTTACTCGTCAAAACAAAACACTAGCAACCAAATATTGCTGCCTAAAGTTTAGGTATTAAAAACAGAAACGCTGAGAAACACCTTCTCTGGGTAAGCCTGCAGGGAGCTCCTGCCACCGAGCTCCACGGTTCCTTAGCTGTGTTTTCACTAACAACCACATCTACCTGGCACCCTGGCCAAGCTCTGGAAGTATTTGCATACACATGGGTTTCTGCCACCTCAGACATTCTCTTTAACTTGTAAGCTTTCCACCAAATCGGTTTGAATACAGGAGTAATCATTTACCCTAAAAGATGACTCCCACATTTAGTCACGTCAACAATGGATAGAGAGATTAATGGCTTAATTTTACTTATTTTACCTGGAGCATTTTGGTGTGGATGCCTTGTCCCAGTTCATTGCCTCCATGTGTAACCAACACAGACCCATCTGTGTAGATGTGAACAAGGGCAGCCGCCTAGGGAATAATTGGAAGGCATATCTCAGTGCAAGCTAGTACTTAGTGAGAGCCAGCATAAAACACGAGGCCCTGAAACGTCTGTCTCAGGGCAGGGAGGCTCAGAGATGCAGCTTTCCTGATAGGATCTTGAAGCAAAAAGTCGCCTGTAAGGACATTCTTCCTGGTTTTATAGGAGCCCCTTTGGATAATCAGGAGCTGTGAGTACTGGTTCCAACTATTTGAAAGTCACTCTGCTGCTTACAAATCACTGGCTGGCCATCAGAATAGTTTATTTTTTATTTTTTTTCAGAGAAGGGCTCTTGTTATGTTGCCCAGGCTGGAGTGCAGTGGTTATTCACAGGCACAGTCCCCTACTGATCAGCACGGGAGTTTCAACCTCTGTTTCCAACCTGGGCCAGGTCACCCCTCCTTAGGCAACCTGGTGGTCCCCCACTTCTAGGAAGTCACTGTTCTGATGGTGACACTTAATCAGCATAGCACACTATAGCCTGGACTCAAGTGATCCTCTTGCCTCAGCCTCCCAAGTAGCTGGGACTACAGGTGCGTGCCTCCACCTCTGGCCATCAAACTAACTTTTAAGTATGTGCCTACCTGCACTCAGCTCTAGATATGCAAAGATGAGTCAGACGTGGCTCTTCTTCAAGCTGCTCTCACTATAGAGGGAAGATAGCCTGGAAATCCAGTCACTGCGTCACTGTGGTGCAGAGTGATCAGTGAGGCAGAGGGGTCCTGAGAGACCTGAGAGGACAGGTCCAACTCCTTTGGCACCGCGCAGGGATGGGTTCCTCAAAGTGACAACTGAATGGAATCCTAGGGGGAAATTGCCAGTGGGCAAGGTGGGTAAAAACTCCCATTGCCTGCAATGGAAAGCCCTGCTCCTTATTGCAGTATGGGCCTTTTGGGATTTGGTCTCTTGTGATTTCCCAGCTCCATCCTTGCCTCAGATCCCTTTCCCACCTTCTGCTCCTTACCTGTCTGCCCAGCCTGCGGGCCCACACACCCCAGTCCCTGTGCTGGTCAAACTTCCCTGAATGCTTCTCATCCCCACCTGGGAAGGCTCTGTCTATACTTCTTCTCTGTACTTCTTATGGGAAGTACTGGGTTGAATAGTGTCCCATCCAGAATTTGTGTCCACCTGGAACCTCAGAACTTAAGTAGTCTTTGCAGATGTTTTCAGTTAAGATAAAATCGCAATGTATTAGGAGGCCCTAAATTCAATGACTGGTGTCCTTATAAGAAGGCCGGCTGCAGACACCAGGGAAGATAGAGGCAGTGGTTATAGTTATGCTGCCACAAGCCACAGCACACCCAGAGCCACCAGAAGCTGGAAGACTCCATGGAAGATTCTTGCCTGGAGCCTTCAGGGGAAGCATGGCCCCATCATCACCTTGATTTTGAACTTCTACTCTCTAGAACTGTCAGAGAATGAATTTGTTGTTTAAGCCACCCAGTTTGTGGTGGCTTTGTACAGCAGCCACAGGAGATGACCGCAGGAGGTGGCACACTCTTCTCTGAGAGTCTCACAGACGAGGGGCATGTCGTCTTGTTCATCCTCACCTTCTATGAAGACTTTTGGGCAAGACTGAATCACAGAGACACTACTTAGATGTTTAATAAGGTGAACAGATGGAGAGATGGCATTTTTCCTTCCAGGAAGAGAAGGAAGGAATGCTTCGGTCCACTGGTGTCTGGAGATGCTGGGAGGCCCAGGGCTGGCTTGGAGGGGTTTGAGAGGGTCACGGCTTATAGCTGCTAATAATAGTGTTATTTGCCATGGGCCTTTGGACTCCCCCTGAGGGGTGGTGTCCTCAGGTCAGCTCAGAGAGTAGGTGTTCCAGCTTCGTGAGTCATCAGCTAGCTGGCCTGGAACACCCTCCAACTGCTAGCCAGGTGATTCTTGGGTCTATTTATTCAGAACTCTGTGGGGAAGCTGGAGGCTATTTAAATGGAGACCTAAAGTCATCACTTGATTTAAAGATTTTTTTGCGTGTGTGGGTGATGAGATGAGAAGCTGGTTGCCGTGGATGAGAGCAGAGAGGAGGCTGGAGTTTAGGTGGGGAGCAGCTATGTAGGTGAAGGGAGCTGTGTTATAATAGTATATATCTGATCTTTGGTTCTTGGTCCAGAGCACCTAAAACTTTGGAACTTATTATCTTTGGTCTGCTAATGGGATAACTCATGGGAGAGTTTCAGTGTGGGGCCCCTCTCCCCAGCTCCTTCAGGATGAGGCTAGAGATGGTCGTGTTCAGTCATTAATGGCCAATGATTTCACCGACTGTGCTTATGAATGAAACCTCCATAAAACCTCAAATGATGGGGTTTGGGGCCCTTCCATGTGGACGTGCTGGGAGAGAGGTGTCTACAGAGGGTGTGGGAGCTCTGTGCCCTCCCCCACACCTTGCCCTCTGCAGCTCTTCCATCTGGCTCTTCCTGATTTGTTATCCTTTATAACAAACTGGTAATAATCATAAGTAAGGTGCTTTCCAGAGCCCTGTGAGTCATCCTGGCAGATTATCAAGCCTGAGCAGGGGTAGTGACAACCTCCACATAAGTAGTTGACCAGGCAGAGGTGTGCGTGGCCAGGCGCTCCACTGAGGCTGGTGTCTCAAGGGCACAGTCTTGTGGGACGGCCCTTGACAGTTCAAAGAATTGAACTGGACTGTTGGAAACCCATTGGTTTTGGAAAAGACACAGTATTTGATGTTAGAGAGCAATGACCCAGCGGCTCTCCAGGGTCTCCTACTCCCCAAGCTTCAATTGGACCCACTTGTAGGCGGACAGTTAACATTCTCACACCTGTTTATAAGAGGGTGTGCTGGACCTGAGCAGGAATGTGGCCCAGAGGCCCAGGAATCATTTCACTGCAGGTGCCCTCAGCAGTGTCTCCGAGTTCTTTAGGATGCCCAGGGTAATGTCCTGAGACTTCCAGGAACTCTGCCAAGTGCTCCATGTCCGTTATCTCCCAGAGTCTACATAATGCTAAGAGACAGTTGTGGAAGCTGAGGCTCAGAGAGGTTAAGTAACCTGCTCAGTGTCACACAGCTAGTGAATAGTAGGGCTAAAGATTTCTCAAGTTCTCCCCCTGGTTTCAGTTGATTAGGGATTTGGGGCAACCGCTTTATTCTCTAAGAAGGATTTCCTTTGGCAGGGCAGCGTTATAGTTTTGAGAAAGGAGGGAGAGAGACAGAGCGAGAAAGGGAAGGAGGGAGAGAATCTATTGCCTGAGGCAGCGGGCTCCCAGCGGAAGGAGGCTTTCAATGGTGTGCGCACAGGGGCGGTGCAATGCATGCAGATCCCCCAGGTTCCCCTGGGTTTTCTGCTTTTGGTGGACAGTAATGGGGAGCCAACACCAGTTGGTAGTTTTCTAAACAGCTTTCCCGCCTGTGACCCCCTGGGACCGCAGGGAAGACCTGCAGTATTTGATGCTCTCACCTCTGTGCTGCCCTTCTCTTCCCTTCTGGAGAGGGCCAGTAAGTGACTTGCTTGAACATAGATTTATTCTACGAAGAACTGACTATTCTACTTGCTTCTTCAGATTTATTTGGGAGGATTTCTGGACCCCACTTCCATTTCCCCACTGGAATTGACACGGATTCTTGGGAGAGGTGGCTTGGAAGTGCCAGATGGTCAGGGCAACGTGGAATTGCTTCTCTGCCTAAGACTTAGCAGGTATGCCAAGAAGTGCTGCGGTGTGTGGGGACACCAGGGGGAACTCATTCCTCCCCAAGTCGTGAGACCCCTGAGCCCAGCATCATAGGCTTCAGGGTTCCTATTCCCTCTGGACAGTGGGGAGTCGGTAGGGGTGTTCTGCACCTCGGCAGGTATGCTGCTGCAGGCCTCAGATGAGGGGCTGCTCAGGAGAACTCTGTGCGTTTCTCCTACATGTTGGCAGGGAGGGGCTCAAGGGCTCTGAGAAGCAGGATGTTCTTTCAAAGTCCACACAAGCTGACTGGGCCAGAAGTGTGGCTGGCATGAGAGTTACTTATCATATATGAGAGAATTATTGAGCATATTTGAGAGAAGTATCGAACACACGTGAGAGAATTATTTGCCACGTGAGAGTCTTACCTGATGATAGCTTGTCGCAGCAAAGCCGACTGAAAATTTCATGGGGACCACAGCAATGCCTTTCTTCTTCCAATAATTCTTCTTATTGAACTCGTCCACTTGTGTCCTTCTGCTGTGAAAAGAAGACTTGTCCAGACACTCATTCCAACATCTTATCAGGGGCTCAGGGCTGAATGCTTGTTTGTAGATGGTCTTATCAACCGTTTTGTACATGTTTTTCTCCCTAATCTGAAACAGGCGGGAAATCCAGTCAATAGTTATGGTAAGACTGAAACTGACCACCAAGTAGAGACTTGAAAACCTCTCCATTAACGCATAGACTTCGCTGACGGGAAAGACAAGGTCTGTTTTTTCTGTGAATAGCATGTGCTTAGTGCAAAGTAATGGGGTTATTTTTCATTTCTTCATGAATGCACCAAATAGGGTCTCTCTTTGCTGGAAGCAGAGAGTAATGGGTAGGGATTAGTTCAGGAAAAGAAGTGGGATAGAGGGGCCTGGGAAGGCAGCTTGGTTTTTTTCCTACAAGGTTTAGAGGATGGAGCAGAACTGGTAGACGGTATATTAAAGAAAGATTTATTATCACAACTGAAGATCTGTTCTGCTAGAGAGGAATAACATCGCAGATAATAGAAGATCTCCTGCGAGCTACTCAGTTGCCCTTGGTATGTGTGTGTAAATCTTTTAAAAAATTAGTTGAATAAGGTGGTGTTTTATGTCCTGGGAATTTGCAATACTTGATAAGGAAGCAGACCCTGCTGAGCTATGCCCAGGAGTTTTGTTTTGTTTTTTAAATTATCTCCATCATAGTCTAATAACATAAAAGAGCTATTATTATTAGCAACAAAACAACTATTTTAATGACTATCAAGTCATTTGATTCTGCGGGAACTCTGAGGTGAGGCACTTCGTCCTCATTTTACAGATAAGGAAACTGAGCCACAAAGAGATGGACGGCCCTTGCTCATGCTGCTCGCCTTGCCTGCGTGACCTTTCCACCCTCTGAGCTATCATTCTTCAGGACCTATCGCACTGTCATCTTCTCCGGAAAGTTCTTCCTCACCCCCTTCCCATGTCTTCCTTCTACGTACCCATGGAACACTTTACAGGACTTCCCTTAGGAGAACGGCTGTCTGCCTTGTACACTATTAGGAAAGACCTCGACAATCACAAATCACAAACCTGGACTTCCCTGTTGGATATAGGGACAAAGGGGCTCAATGACAAAGTATAGAGAGTCTTTGCTGGAGCAGAAGGTTTATATTGGGGAAAGAAGGAATATACATGGAAAAGGTAGGCCGGGGTCTGACTGGAATGTGCGAGGCGGGGAAACGTGCCATCCACAGGGAGCTCAGGTCCAGAGCTGCCTCTCCCTGGGTGGCACGCTGTGTGTCCTTCCGCACCTTCCTGTATATTACGCAGAATGATATTTTTGGAAGGTACTCTTTTGGCAGTATCTCTCAAAAGTTTCTAAGCAATTCTCCTTCTGTAAATTTATCCTATAAATATACTTACACAATAGGACGAAGTTATACCCTTGGTACATACATGCCAAGATGTTTATTGCAACATCATTTTAAAAGCTCAAAATAGGTAACACCCAGAATGTATATTGATAATGGAGCGGCTAAATAAATGCTGATAGGTCTATATTACACAGTACTATTCAGTCGTGAAGAAGAAGGATGCAGATTCTACCAACCTGGGGAGTTGGCCATGGGATACTGTCAAGTAGAAAGAGGAAGGCATAGAATAATATGTCTGTTACGGTTTCATGTTGGTAAATAACTCCATGTATGTACATATGTTCAATGGCATGCTTATGTATGTGTGTATGATTACAAATGTGTGGCCGAAGATAGAGAAGGGGTTAGCACAGTAAACGTGGAACTGCTAACAATGACTGCTCTCCACCGACAGGTGTGGGGCATGAAAAAGGGCATTCACTTTCTTTTTTCATTCCTTCCATGTGGTTTGAATTTTAAAAACAGTAATTGTTTTTGTACGAATAAAAATTAAAAGAAAGAGAAACCTTTGGATAAGGAGGGAAGGAGTAAGATGGGGGAGGTGAGCTCCCTTAGATAGGTCTTAATTTTGGATTCTGAGCCAGCACTAATTGGTGTGGTTCTTCTCCTGTGTTTCCTTGGTCGGGGTGGCTGCCTCCCGCTGCATCTGATTCTTCAGCAACCTTGATTACAACCTCACCTTTTCTGGCAGAAGGCCACATCTGGCGGCCACAGCTGTGATGCAAGATTCGGTTACCAGGGTTCCTTGTGGGAAGCCAAACCCGCGAAAGGCAGTATTGGACGGTAAATTTGTCCTGCACGCACGGCCCCGGAACCTGAGGTTACGGATTTTATATGCGTTTTCCAGCTTTAGTATAAGAAATTCTGTTACCTAAAGTAAAAAGGGATATTCACATATATCGACCATCACTTTTTTCTTTTCTTTGAAATTCAAGTACAGAGTCAAATTATTTATGGAATTTAACTGCTTTAGGAAACAGGCTTCATAAAGACCCATCTAGAAATTTTGCATTCTATTCACAGTCAAGAACACTGCTGCTCTCCGCTGCACATACCATCTCCGAGTCGTCCAGCGTGCATCCTCCGTTAATGTAGCACTCGACATCTAGAGCTTTGATTCGCCCGTTGTTCATGAATCCCACCTGCCACCAAACGATGGACATTGTACTCAGATGCTTAAAATTTGCATTCCAGCCTCAGCCCAGTTTCCCTATATGTAGGACCAGAGGGGAACTTGTGGGCTTGGGACCACATGTGGCCTTCTTGAGTACAGCCTTTTGACTGAATCCAAATGTTACAGAGCAAATCTTTTCATTAAAAGGAATGCAGCAGGGAAAGATAAAGTTTTTCTTGCCCTCTCTGGCGCTTAAAAAAAAGATAAATCTTGAACTCAGAAGGCCACAGGTTCCCTCCCTCAGCCGGGTGTACCACGCCTGGCTGCTGCAGACCTCTCTGACCTGGATTCTGCTGAGCGCTCTCCTTTCAACGTGTAATTTTCTAGTTTCACAGTCAGGGTGAAATTCTAAAATCTTTGCTGTCTCCCAGCGTATAATTGCCACCCTCATTCTCCTTACTCTCGGAAGATTCTCTTTCCATTTTTCCTGGCTTTCTTTCTAATTTAGTCTGTGGCTTTCTCCCTTGTGGTACAGCCTCTGGAATTCCAGAATGAACTGGAATGAATTGCAGTGTCTCTGGTTATGGAAAAGCCTCTGAAGCCGTGGTAGGTGAATGGATGCCCGGGGATGACTGTACTCACTTTACCAGCTGGCGAGAAAGCTTTGGAAGTGGGTCACAGGCCCTAACAAACATGAACTCTGGCTGTTGTTACTGTTTTGGAGACACCGCAGGCAGCTTGCAGTTTTCAATGTTGCTATTCCCATCCCGCCCCCATAGACCGTTTTCTCTGTACAGCTCAGACTGAAAAGAGAAAGTCCCACTTGCTATTGTCATTCTACCCAAAGCAGATTGGTCCTGGTCCTTTCTGAAAACAGGGGTAACTACAATGAAGAAACTGTGCAATTATATGGTTGTCATCATCTGCTCCAAGGGAAATACTGGATAATAATCTATGGAGAAGTTAGGAAAATTCACACATTCAGCATTTATGGTCCTTTTGACACATGCTAACCTGAAGTTGACCTTTGACTTTTCATGAAGAAAGGACTGTTAAGCACAACAGTACTTTAAATAAGGTAGCGGAGAGAATCCATAAACTATTTACTATCAACTTTCTAAGAATGTTGGAAGAACCTATTTGCATGTAAATACCATGCTAACTTACAAATAGTTCTGAATTATCAAGCAAAACTTTGTTAGCTATGTATGAATGAGCTATCTTTTTACACGTGTATAAACACTGTACATTGTTAGAAATGAAATCTTCAAAACACAATTTGAATTTTTCAAAAAGTCTGTTTTCCTCTTAGTTATATTTTATATTACTATAATTACCTGGATATTAATGGTCTAGAACCTTCTTCACAAGCATCAGTACAAAACAGTCGCATAACTGAGATTCATTTATCATCCAGGCCAACCACTTTAACATCAGCAACTGCCACGATTTCAGCAGTGTGCCTCTACATTGCAATAACAGCTGTAATAACTCATTTCTGCGCATTTGAAGGTAAATAAAAAGTTTAACAGCCAATTATGGCCCCTTCTAACACTAAAGGACTGTAATTATAAATTATAATTATAAAATTAGTAATCATAAAAATTACTAATGTCAGTGGAAAAAATAAAATTGTGCTGTGTCTTGGAAAGCTATGGCTTTAGTAGAGAATGGAGAAATTTCTCTACATTTAGTAGAGAAAGTGTAATAATTTAATAATAGAAGACAATGATAAAATCGTGTAGAAAATCAACATGCATGCTACAGCAATTCCCAAATAGTCTTTGATAAGCTTTATAGTACAGTGATCCTAACAATTCAAAATTCGAAAGTTAGTATTGTTGCCAACTAGATGCCAACCATTTTTATAGTGTTCAATAGTATTTCTATTATTGTTACATAAAACTGCAATGTATGTGGTTTGAAATAATTTTAAATTCTCTAGTCATGGGATTCTTTTTTTCCTTTCTGCAAAGAGCTTTTGTAACACTCTCATAACCACTTGGTGAAAACTCTTGTAAAAAATGATTCTGCAGTTAAAACAAATTGTATCCAAAATTTCTCCTGCAAAATATATAAATATTTATAGCTAAGAAGTTTTGATATTAACAACGTTTGTAGCTTCTTTCAGTTTTTTGTGTGTTTGTTTTGAGGAACCACTAATATAAATCCTTATTCCTTCAAGTTATGTTTTTATCATGACTTGAAATTCTATGTTCTTTTTTTTAAATCAAACTTATTCATAATTATGCACTAGATTTAAAGTTCCTTATAAAATGTTATAAGTATTCAAATATATCACGTCTTCGTTTAATATTTTAGACGCTAAGGTTATTTTTAGAATTTAGCAAAATCAAAATAATGGCAAAGGAAAAAGCCCTTCAAATAAAATGAGGCATTTTAGTAATTTCATCTTTAATACTCACTTTATATTTTCCAAATAACGGATGTCTTCCCCCAGTTATTAACATATCATCTTCGCGATCAAGAACAAGACGAATGGGATGACCAGTTCTAAAGAAAACAAATTAGTAAATTTTCCACCCATCTGCCCTCCCAGCCATCTGCCTGTCTACCCATCCACCCATTTAACTATCTACCCAGCCATCAATTACCCACTTATCCATCTAGTCCAGAACCCTCCCACCCATTTATCCAACCATCCAGCTATCCTATATTGATTTTATAATTCCCTCCAACACGCTAGGCACTAATGTGAATTAATGTATGACTAAATTACTATCGTCTCTGTGGCCTATAGATCAATAGTTGGAAATCTAACTAAAGGTATTAATGTCACATGCACTTAAGTTGTATTCTTAGGATCTCTACCACTAGTTATAAAGGAGAAAGAATGTGAATGGACAAGTGAAACTTTACAAGACTACTGGGAAAACAAGCCCAAGCAGTCATCCTAGTACGCCCGGTTAGCATTCTTACCCATGAGTGTTGCTTTGTTGGTTAAGTTGGGCCCCTGGGTAGCAAGAAGCCTCGGTCTTTCTGTATATCTAGGCAGAGGTTCTTCGACTTTGAAGTGCAGAAGAACTACTCGGGAGCCTGGTGCAAATGCACATTCCTGGGCCTTTATACTGGATTCTGATTCAGTAGGTTTGGGAGGAGCCTTAGAATCTGTGTTTTTCTCAGTGATTCTGATGCAGGTGTCTTTAGGCTCATGTGGAAAAGTACGATTCAAGTGCAGGCAGGGACACCTGGAGCATCCATATAATGTACAGTTTCCAGGTCCCTCCCCTGGTAATTCTGATTCTGTGGGGCTGGCATGGGGAGACAGGGATGTCTGTGACCTCTCTGGAGCGACACTGCTGTGGAGACCATTTAATGCCTGGCAGCCGTATGCCAAGGCACTGGTCGCTACACTTGCCTGCACAGAGACACTGGGCCAGTATAGGGCAGCCTAGGTACTGGGATTTAAATTCTCCCCAGATGACTCTAATGTGCACTCAAGTTTGAGAAGTCTTGAAGGCACGAGGTCTGGTAGGAATTCAATGAACTGATTATTCCTTGCTGGGTTCCCAGTGGGTGTGAATAGAGAGAGTTAATTATGGAAAGAACTGGAGATTAGATTCAGACCTGCTTTCTCCTACCTTTCACTGAGGACTGAGACCCATGTCTGGAGGCTTCATAACCTAGCTCTGAACTATGCAGAAGTTGTCAAAGGAAGCAAGACTGAATTTTGGAGGGCTGTTGTTAAAAACAACAACAAAACAGCTATAGAACTAGAGCGAGTAACAGAAAATCCAGCATCAACTGAACACAAATGTTGAGGCATGAACAGCAAAAGAGGGAGCCTTCCAGGGAGGCTGGCCCCAGAGCTAATTTGGGAATAAGTCATCTGTCCACTGAGCTGACTCTGAAGAGGTGGCCCTTCCCAGGTGCAGAGGGGGTGAGCCTCTCTTTCCTCATCCTGCCCTGTTCGGGGGTGAGAATAGGAGGGAAAAGTCAGGAGCAGTCTGACTGTCAGCACTCTGCGTGGGCAGGGTGACTTGCCCCTTAAGGAGTCACCTTCCCTGAAGCTCAGGAATATTCAACAAACGATACCACTATTCCTTCTTATAGCATATTTGCTTACTCTAAGTCCAGTGTCCAGCTGGCGTTTGCAATAACTAAAAGGGTGGGAGGGCCGGTATTTTTATCTACATTTTATAAAGAAACTAAGCCTGAAGGCTGAATTGTATAAGAGGACACATGGGTGGTGACGACCCTCTGGCCACATGGCTTGCCCTCAGCTCTGGGCATTTGATACCCCCCCCCCCAAGTGCACTTACTTGACAGCACCCACAGCTGCAATGGCCCCCAGTGCGGCTGGCCTTCCCACCTTCCCTCCAAAACCTCCACCCACTCGTTTCACATGACAGGTGATCCTGTTGATGGGGATGTTTAAAGTAGCGGACACCGTTTTCTGTAAAAGTGAGACAACAGGAAGGCTTGTGAGACTGAAATGGCAAAGAAGCTTTTGTTTCCTGAAACACAACATCACAGCAGCGTTCGTTCAGATCTACGGGGAAAAGCAAAGGAGACAGTTTGAATCTGTCTTGTGGGGCTTTATTGAGAATCAGGGGTGTCCAGAATTTTTTTTCCTGATGCACATTGGAAGGAGAAGCGTCCTCTTGGGCCACACGTTAAAACCAAAAAACACCAAGGAAAACTGCTGAGCACAAAAAAGGTCCGTGTGGAATTTTTGCGATATCGGACACCACAGATAAGGAGAACCGGCCTCAAATCATCTGCAGGACCCCCCAGATTCGGTTCAGAAACATCACTAATCTTCACAGCCTTCAAAGCCTTTTTTTTTTTCCCGCTAGAAGCTTTTCTGAAGGGAAGCTATCAGAGTACTGGACTCCTGTCAGAAGTTGTCAGATGTCCACACCTACAAGGCCACGGAGGTGAAAACCAGCACACTCCTGACAGTCCCGTAAAGAGGATGATACACTTGCACTAAAACCTAGAGCACTTTGTGACCGGGGAAGTGAGAATGATGGGTCGAGTCTACAGGTTATTTGTAATGATTATTTTAGAGAAAAGTGAAGTAGAGAAGTAATTCAGTGTTGTCATCACATCACAGAGTTCATCTGAGCAGGACACAAATGAACGGACTCTTTAAACCTAAAGCCACGGTGGCTGTTCTTTTATTTACTTGACAAGACTAGAAAAAATAAAAAGCTTCGGAGGTCTCTTAGCTGCTCTGACTGATATCTAATGCTTGGATTCTAAGTTTCTGTGGGTAAAATGGCTACAGCCTGTGAGAAGCGACCGCCATAATGGAATGAGGAAGGTGGAGGAGGGTGGTGGTCCTGGACCTCACCTGCACGTGGGTGGGATCCTGCGTTGACACAAAAATGTCCAGTTCTTTGTCCTCTGTCTTTGGAATAACAAGCACTCTCTGTGTTTCCATGTAAAAATGCTCCTGTCCTCCAACGTGGACCTCTCCTGTGGAGCATAAGCGTGGGAAGCTTCTAGAGGTATGTACTGCTTGAAAGCCTCCATTTTGGGGACTCCAAAAGCCATTAGGACATGGCCTGGCTGGCTGGCTTTACCTCGACCAGCAAACCAGGCCTCTGTGCTCTGGCAGTCTGTTACCAGAGACTACAGTTCTGGATAACAAGTTAAAAGTAGCAAGTTCTGGTCCTTCCTCTGTCCTTGACTAACAAAAATCTTAGGAATTTTCCTTATTTATTCTCTTGCTCTCTCCTGCCCACCCCTACCTCAAAACGCCACACACACACACACACACACAATTTGAGAGAAAGAGAAATCTGGCACAGCACCAAGATTTCAGGGGGTGGTCTTTCTAGGGAAATCCCACGCTCTTGGTGTCTGCTTCTTAAGCTCGTCAGGCCACGAGTTCACTACCCACCCTGCTCACCTTCAACAGTCTGGTCGACTTTTTCAAAGGCTTCCTCAACATTTCCTTTTTCAAGTTTTTTTTCAGGGCATAGGAATGAATTGTGTTTTATAGCATCCTGAATGACAGGGGAAAAAACCACAAAAGCCAATCTTTCCAACTTTTTCTCCCACTGGCAGCTTTTTTCTCAAACAAAAGGCAGCGTACTCCTGAAAATGACTGTCCCCTGGAAGACAGGAAAGGTGCCAAGCAAGCAAAGGAGGGCGAGGCTTGCTGCAGAGACGTCGGAGAGAATGTTCTAGACTTGCAGAAAAAAACTAGCAAGAAGGATTAGCAAAATGTTAGGAAGGAAGCTTTGTTCAGAACAGAGGTCTGGGGACACTACGATGATCCAGGGTGATAAATAGTAATTTCTCATGTTCAAGGTGACTCTCCAGGGAACAGGTGATGTGTCCAAATGCATTATGGGTGAGGTTGGGGCTTCCATTTTCATCTTTTCCCAGAAGAAAACACTTGTGTTAAATTACTCAGGCAGCTTGTGTACAAGAAACTCTAACTCAGGAATCTGGAAAAACTGAGACTGTGTGAGGGAGAAAACACAAGTCCTTACACATCTCCGGGGCAAGAAAGCCCAGTAGACATGGTAGGAAGTGCGTTCATTTCTCTGGTATTTGGCATAACCTTTTGTTATGTTCTACGTTTTGTTCTGACTGTGCCATGAACCAATGCACATTGAGGACTGTGTTCTGCAGACTGACCCAGCAGCAGCTGATCCTTGTTTAACTTTTATTTTATTTTATTTTGGTTTAGTTTTTTGAGACAGAGTCTCACTCTGTTGCCCTCACTAGAGTGCTGTGGTGCCATCATAGCTCATAGCAACCTCAAACGCCTGAGCTTGAGCAATCTTCTTACCTCAGTCTCTGAGTAGCTGCCTGCCACAACGCCCGGCTATTTTTAGAGATGCAATCTCACTCTTGCTCAGGCTGGTCTGGAACTCCTGAGCTCAAGCAGTCCATGAACCTTGGCCTCCCAAAGTGCTAGGATTACAGACGTGAGCCACCGCACCCTTTAGACCCAAGGTGCTTTCCCATCCTTGAGAATGACATCTGTCTCCTGCATTCTTAGAAAGGTGCTTTCCATCCTTGAGAATGACTTCTGTCTCCTGCATTCTTAGACTCTCAGTGGCTCAGATTCCATAGCCTTGCTTTCTAATAATGCTACTGAGAGTAGCTAATATTTATTGAGTGCTTGCTCTGTGTTAAGCACTGTACAATAGTGGTGCATTTACATGTATTCTCACATTAATTCCATTATGATCTCCCTCTCCTAGAGGCAGAAACTGGGCTGAGAGAGTTAAAGCCACAGTGAAAAGAAGGGACGGAGGCAGTGTTCCCAGGCTTGGTTTTCAGAAATATCTTGCCTAATGATCAATCTCTGATTTCTTAAAGCAGACGAACAATATAGTTGAATGTTTTTTTTTCCCTCTATATTAAGATCTTAATAAGCCATCTTTGTACCTGTGGAAGTATATGGCCACACTGTAAATGTGTCACATGATAGTATAATCTTAGTATGCTATATTTAGTGAGCACTAGTGTGCCACGTACGTGCTAAGAGCTTTAAACACTTTTATGACAACACGATGATGTATGTGTTATTATTATTTATCCCCATTCTACAGATGAGGCAACCATGGCACAGAGAGGCTAAGTAACTTGCCTAGGGTCACACAGCTCGTAAGAGGTACAGCTGCTATTCATCTCTGGTAGTTTGGCTCTAGGATCTGTGCTTTTAACCACTATCTTACACTCCTACACTTCCTCTCACATGTATAATCGTATACATAAAGGAATGAATAGATGAACTGATCAGTATTGGTCTATATGATTATTTGATTGCCTGCCTTTGGTCACAGAAGAATTTGTTTTTTTGCTGTCTCTGTAAAGTTCTGCTCAGAGTGAACTCTAGATCTCTAACCATTCTGAGTCCTAGATTATTTCATGGGTGAGTCCTCTGGGTGCCATTTCTCCTCGGAGAAAAGTGGGATTAGAATTGAAATTTCAAAAGCCCATATTAGGAACCTAGTGCAACAACCTACCAAGGGGAGTGAGCCAAGAAAAATGGCCCGGGCCTCTTGCAAACTTGGCAACTGGAATTTAGAGCAGAGTTGATTGGTTTAGAACGATTAAGAAACAAGGTGGGTTTTTAAAAAACATTTTGAATATTGAGCAAAGTAGATTGAGTAACCTTTTAGCTATACTTTAAAATGTTCAAATGGTTCATTAAAGCCTTTGACCAGGTTTTATGGTCTGTCATAAACGTACAAAGAAGTAAGCTTTTCTCAATTTGATTACTCTGCACCTGTCCCTCACTGAATTAGAACTTGCAAACCAGAGACCACATTTGAATTTCCTATTCCCACTCCATTAGCTTTCCTGGAAATACCATTTGTATCCCATTATAATCTAGACCCAGGAATGAGAATGGAAGCTTCTGTGGAATTCCACTATGAAAGTCCTGTGGCTTTGGGGCTCCACCTTGAAAACATAGTTCACAATATCCATTCTCATCATCTTCCTCAAGTAATAGAGCCCCCAGATTTTAGTGACGACATGGCCATCTGGAATAAAATCTACTTTCCCCGCTCCCTCTGCAGCTCGATGTGGCACGTGATGAGGTTCTAATCACAGAGATGTAGGAAGGGATGTGCAAAGTAGTGGGAGTGTCCTGGAAGGGAGGGGCACACCCTTCCTCCTTTCCATTCTCTCTGCTGTCTGGAAGGTGGAGTTAATGGCCAGAGCTTCAGTAGCCACTGTGGACATGCATGATGGCAGGAGAGCTAGGAGGCTGGATCCCTGACACATAAAGCTCTATATAAGCCCTGGACCAACCACTTCTAGACTCTTTGAACACGAGATAGAAACTTCTAGTATATTTTTTCCCTCCTGTTCCTTGGAGCCAAAAATAACTTCAACTCATATAAGCAATATCTTCCGAGCAAGCCAGTGACAGGAAAAAATTAGATCCCTGAATTCATCTTGCATTAAGATATTTACAAAGTACTTTTGATTCTACAACTTTGGGGAGATATTGGCTGGCCCTGCTTACCTGGATGGTGAAGATTACAGGCTCCAGATCTTCATAGGTGATCTTTACCTTTTCAGTCGCTCGCTTTGCTTGTATATCTGTCTCTGCAACCACAGCACAGATGATCTGGCCCACACAAAGTACCTATGGAAGGGACACACATGAATCAGATAGAAAATCCTGAGTGGGCATAGGGTCCATTTGAGCTTACCAGTGGCTGGCATCTTAGATGTCATTGTCGAGCAGTAATAACCACATTGGAATCACATTCGACTATACATGCTTGGCTAAAAATCTAAAATAATTTTTTACTAAGAAAATAACTTGAATAATACAGACAGTTCCACTGGCCATTTAACTTAGTGATTTAGTGTCTACCCACCGTAGACATGAGATGGCTGTAACCTAAATCTACTATGACCTCTGTTGAGTCTGGGTCACACGGGTCACCTTCATAGTATCATTTTAGAGTTTAATGAAAAGCAGAATTTTTTTTGTCTGATGTGGCGCCTGTTGTGGACTGAATTGTGTCCCTCCAAAATTCATAAGTTGAAGCTTTATTCCCCAATTTGATTGTATTTGGAGATGGGCCCTTTAAAGTAGTAATAAGATTAAATGAGGTCATAGGGTGAGGCCCTTTTCCAATATTACTGGTGTTCTTACAAGAAGAGGAAGAGACACAAGGGACACTGTCACACTGAGGAAAGGCTTATGAGGACTCGGGGAGAGGGCAGCTGTCTGCAAGCCAGGAAAAGAGGCCTCAGGAGAAACCAGACATGCCAACATCTTGATCTTGGACTCAGGCTCCAGAACTGTGTGAGACAACAAATTTCTGTTGTTTGAGCCACCTAGTCTGTGGTATTTTATTGTAACAGCCAGAGCAGATGAACATAGCTCCTAAACAACAGTCAACCTCTATGGACAAGTTCAACCAAAAGAACAGTGATTTCGTTCCTTGGCCCAACAGCAAACAGTCTGGGTGGGACTCCCTGAGATATGATGACGGCTCACCCTGACTGAAAGCCGGTAGACTTCCATGAGGAAAGTCCTGAGCACTTTACATGTGTTAATGCATTTAAACCTCACAGCCACACGATGAAGTGGGGGCTGTGATTATTCCCTTTCCAGAGATGATGAAAACCAAGAGCACATAGCTAGTGAGGGGCAGAGCTGAAACGTCAACCTAGGCAGCTAGCTTCAAAATGAAGTGCTCAAGGAGAGACAGCTGAATTTGAATTAAAAGGTCAAAGACAGCAAAAGCAACTTTATTAAAGATGAAGTGTGTGAAGATAGATGGGACATGGGGAGGGGCATCAAGGAAAGGAGGGAGTTCAAGGTCAATAAGAGACAGGGGCCACATTTTTATACTTTCCTTTCTAGATCTTTCTAGAATTTTCTAGTCTGATACAGATCAGTTCCTTACATTTACTCTTTAGATGAGGATAAAAGGACTCAAGGGCTCACAGTGGCAGAACTAGGACTTTCCACTTTTCTGTAATAAGTTTCCTTTTACTGTTATTTCCTGGGTCTAGAAAAGTAGGGCTGAATAAAGCCCTTGGGGCAGAGAGGAGCTAGGAGGCGTGACACTTCTACCTCCCAAAGCAGGAAGAACTGGAAGGCAATGGGAAGCTGGTTGGAGGTGGTGGTGCCTCGGTGATTGCACAAAGTCATTTGAAAAAATGTGTCCTATCCATACCTCATCTACAGCCAGAAATCTGTCATCTTCTGCACCATTGGTGCCTGGAATGTCTTCAGCTGTTATCACATCAACCACCCCAGGTAGTTCAAGTGCCTCAGATAATTCAATTGATCTGAACAACGAGAGATATTTAAAAAGGGGAAATCAGCAAGCTTTGAGGGGACCAAACCTGTGGGAGGGATCAAGCATGGTTGAAAATAAAAATATGACTGCATGCAGTGGCTCACGTGTATATCCTAGCACTCTGGAAGGCTGAGGGGAGTGGATTGCCTGAGCTCAGGAGTTTAAGATCAGCCTGAGTAAGAGCAAGATCCCACATCTACTAAAAATAGAAAAAGAAACAGCTGGGATTTGTGGTGGGTGCCTGCCTGTAGTCCCAGCTACGGGCTAGAGGATCACTTAAGCCCAGGAATTTGAGGCTGCTGTGAGCTAGGCTGATGCAACTGGGGCACTCCAGCCTGGGGCAACAGAGTAAGACTCTGTTTCCCCCTGCCCCAAATCTGACCACAAATCCAGCTTAGGCCCTGAACAACTCAAAGGGACCTG
>NW_003852408.1:30353168-30362593 GCF_000181295.1 Otolemur garnettii
GACTATGTTCCTCTGAGGGAATCTCCAGGTATGTTTTTAAAAGGATTTTGAAAGCTTTGTGTGTACTTACATGATTTTTGCATGAGCCCTGCTACTGGTCACCAAAACCATGAACAGTTCTCTATCCACCACGGGAATGTCATCGCAGAACATGGCTTCCCCAGTGGCATGTTTCAGACCTGAGAGGTGCATGATGGGGTGTCCAACTGGGTCTCGGAGCGGCTGGCAAGAATCCACACTCTAGAGAGGAAGACAAGAGTTACCCCAGAAGCCTTTCATTTTCAGAAGTGGCCTGGCCAGTTCCCAACATTCTTCAGGATTGACAAGTTAAGAGGGTCAGCCTCGGGCAGCAAACCCTGGAGTGGGTCAGAGGATGACTGTGACAATTTGATGATGTAACCAGAATGGGGAATTGTCATTTCAGCTATGTGGCAACAACTCAGACAGGGCCCATCTTTTGGCAAAATAGTGAAGTGAGCGAAGGGGCATCTCGAGTTCTCCGTTTGGTGTGTTCTTTCCCCAGGCATCTAGAGAGTCTTTGCTCTTATTTACTCTTCTCTGTATCCCAGTGATCAGCCTGTCCACACGTAGTGGCCATGCCATAAGGCCTAAAGTGAACAGAGTTCCCAGGGTGGGAGAGCAAAATCTAAGCCAGAAGGCCAAGGATCAACTTGAGCGGGGCCTCTAGGGGGATGGCAGCGGAGTCCCATTAGATCCAGATTAAGTGGCCTGGCTGTCCCTGAGAATGGCACAGAACATCACGAGGAGGATAAGGAGAGGGACGTGTTTTTTCTGGAGCTTCTCTCAGGGAAGAGTTGCACGTGTGTGTGGAGGTGGAGTTGGGAGGGCGTGCACTAGAAGAATAAGCGACTTCGAAATTGTCCTTCTAGAAACAGTGACTTGTCACTTGCAGGGCTCTTGTTTGCTGGCTGAAGAGGAGAGGAAGCATTTGCAATCAGGTTTGGGAGCTGGACCTTCCAGTTCAGCTGCTCTTCTGAGTAAATATCAGATAAATGGCCAAGGAGTATCACTTTGAAGAGACCATAATTAATAGTCTGCCAGGCCTCAGTCCTTCTAGTGGCAGCTTGGGCCTGTCCTCAGATTCCAGCGTCTCCCTGACTTAGCCTGGGCAGAGTGCTGGGAGCAACTGGGAAGTCAGAACTAAAGATCACAGCTCTGAAAAGCTTGTTTGCTCAGAACAGCACTGCGAGCTTACAGCTGCAAGGAGCAAGATGTCATGGGCTGACTTGGTTAAATTAAACTCACTGACCTGGTACGTTTGGACTCCCCGGGGTGTTGTGACGGAGAAATCTTTTATGGCGCTTAGGAATCGGTCGGAAATGTCAGGGTAACGACGGCTGTCCTGAGAGATGATTCAAAACAACAAAGATGAGCTGGGTAGTCTATGATGAAGCTGGGCTTTGGTTTATGTAAAAAGGACTTGGCTAATGGATCCAGTTATCCTGGATAACCAAAATCCACATCACCTCCCAAGGTTTCATTTCCTATGACTGTTTCATGTCCTCTTTGTCCCACCATAACAGGGACTGGAATGCCTGGTTTGACTGGTCCTCCAGTCACTGAGGAGGGAGAGGCCTGCCGGTGAGCAGGGTGGAAGCCGGAGGAGAAGCCAGGAGGCCGCGGCTAGGCAAGCCATCCCAGAATAAGTGGGAGTCTGTTATATACAAAGGGCCTAAATCCTGGCTGTTTTCTCAGAACTCAGCTTTTCTGGGAAAGCAGCAGAATTGGGAAGGCTGTTCTGGGTGTCATTGAAACTCATCGAGTGTCTTGATCCAGAAATTAAATGGTAGCAAGAATTATTCAGGTGACTGTGGTTGGCGAGGGTCTTCATCTGAGTCAATGAAAATCAAACACTTTGGGAATGGGGGGCTATTGGAAGGTTGGGAAAGGGGGTACAAGGTAGGAGGAGAGCTGTTATCATGGTCAGGGGAGGGAAGGAAGGGGGGAGAGACAGAGAATGTTTGCTTAGCTTACAAAGTTTAAAGGTATAAGTCTTGACAGCCATTTAAATTTTAGCATATACATCCATTTTGGTCTTTTTGAAAAGTACAATTTTATTTTGTATTTTATGTTAAGTATAAAATTCTAGGACAGACAACATGAATCTATAGTGGCACAAGGCAGAAAGGCAGCTGTTTGTGCAGTGGTGGGACAGTGACACTGGGGGCACCGGCTCTGTTCAGAGGCGATGGAAATGTTGTGTACACACTTGTCAAAATGTGATGCATTTTATTATATGTAAATTATACTTTAATAAAGTTGATTTTAAAAGAAAACAATTGCACACTGGAGGCAGAGGCACCCTGAGGATTTGGTGCTTGGGGTATGCACGGGATCCCGAGTCTTATGCAGCCCCACAGGGCTGGACCCTGGAGAAGGGCTGACTGGCTGGCTGGGGACTGACAAGGCCTGACTGGGGGCAGGCACCAGGAGAGCGGGAGGCTGCACATAGGACAGTTTGAAAAAGTAGAAGGAACACTGTGAGCTTACAGCTGCAAGGAGCAAGATATCATGGGCTGACGTATGTCCATCTTAAGCTTTCATGCTGAGTCCTGCTGGGACCTCAGAATGTGGCCTTATCCCCCTTACTACAGAGGGAATCACTTTAAAATGAAGTCATCAGAATAGGCCCTCATCCAACGTGACTGGCATTCTTGTAAGAAGGGGATGTCTGGACACAGATGTGCACCCAGAGAGAACGCTACATGGAGGCAGAGATCGGAGTGATGCTTCTACAAGCCAAGGAATGTCCGACGTTGCTGGAAAACTACCAGGAATGAGAAGAGACGTGTGGAGCAGATTCTCCCCCAGCCCTCAGAAGGAACCAACCCCGCTGACACCCTCGATTCTAGGACTTCTAACCTCCAGAATTGTGCGAGGTACATTTCCTTTGCTTATGTCACTCGCCCTGAGTTTCTTTGTCATGGTAACCCTGGGAAACAAATACTCCAGAGCACTTACAGGGACAGAGAGTAGCTTTGCCAGCTTCTTCAGTTCCTGCAAGACCTCTAGGTAGAATTTGAAGAGGAAGCTGACTACCAGAGTCCGCTTGAATTCCACCCTGCCTCCCAGGGCTGAGCCTGGGAGGGAAACTTCGTCCAGAAGCAGCCGGCAAGCCTCATCCAGCATCAGCTCGTTCCAGCGCCTGGCAGGGGTAGAGGCAGGAGGGAATCAGTTAAAGGGCAGTCTCATCGTGTGGCATGAGCTAGCCAGAGGACGGTGACATTTTAGAGACCCCAGAGATTCCTTTTTTGGGTTGGGAGGGAACTTAGAATCAATTTCCTGATCATGCCTGTAAGGAAAACCAAGGGCCACGGCAGGGTGGGAATGGATCCTGTTCTGTTGTACCACGGACACGAACACGTCCCACAGTCAGGTGTGCAGAACCAGGTATTGAATAAAATAGACCATTAGGGCCAATTCCATCATGGCCTGGATAGGACATAGACTTGGATGCTGTCTTCACTGAGGAGGAAAAAAGTGCACCAGCAAGGGAGGCTTAGGTGCGCTCCGAAATGCCCAGCGTGGGTCAGGCATGTTGATGGAATAAAAGAACAGGGGCCAGATGGGAAAAATTCACCTGCTGGCTGAATTTTTGTTGTATCCCTCACCCAAAGAGTGGCACCTGATTAAGTTGCATAAGGCTTAATTCACTCAGTCAAATCACAGAAAGAACGAGCAGTGATCTTCAGGTAGAAGTTTCCATCTTCCCAGGGCTTTGCCAGAGCAAAATTTCTGCTTGTTATTCAATGTCAAGTTTCACCCTCGAGGTGCAGGACTCGCCTACCTCCCAAGGAGCTGCTGGCAGGACTTCTGTGCGCAGACTGTGGTGGTCCCAACCCCTCCATAGGCGATGCTCAGGTCCTCGACGCTGTCTGTGCCTTCTTTGAAAAGGACGCGCATGCTGGCATTCACGTGGGGCAGAGCATTTTGTTGGCATTGGGCCTGCCGGAAGGCTGACACAAATTCCCCCTGTGAGGACAGAAACCACTTGGGGTTATCCAGTATGTCAAAACGAAGACCACTCATTAATCATTTCGACTCAACCTAAAGGGACCCAAAGAACAATTGGCACAGTTAAAAGACACCGTGGTTGCCTTTAAAGTTTAAAGTGAGAATGGTGTCCTCCCCAGGGCCCCTCCCGCAGGTCCTGACACCTCAGAGAACAGGAACCTGAGTGTCCTTTCCCTGTGAGGCCAGGATGCCCTCACACGGAATGCCTTGGAGACTCTCGCCTAGAAACATTTCTGTGCTCTTGCATTTCTGGGTCCCATACCCCCTAGTCTTTAGACCTCAATCCAGTGAGGCTGGAGGAGCCCTCCTAACACAAGGACTTAAAAGTGGTTTGCTTAAAGCACAAAGGTGCTCACCCCATTTCTTGGTTTGTAGAAACGATCACTTTTCCATTCAGCAGAGCTGAAAGGGAGCCACAGAGAACTTTCTCACAGCTGACTAGGGACTCTTGTATCAGGAGCGAGGGTGGGGGTGATGGCTGCCCCAGCTGGCTCCTTGGTGCCTTGAACTCTGGGGTGTCAAGGCAGGTCAATGGCGCTGGCTATGCCCCTAATGCATGTGAATCTGCGCTGCCACAAAAGGTGCTTGTGTCTGAGCCTGCCTATTTTTCCTTCCTGGCTTTGCACAGATGTGAATGGGAACATATTTTAAAGTTTTCATTCTGAAGGAAAAATGAGTGAAGCCCATGCATGGCTGAAAGCATAACTTCACATAAGACTTCCTCCATAACCCAGTGCCTGAGGGTTTTGCTTGGTGTGTATGCGTGTGTGTGTGTGTGTGTGTGCTCACGCACATGTGTCTGTCTTTAATGCTTCTCCTGGGAAGACTGACCTCCTGGAATCAGCTACAGCTTTGGGAGAGGCACAGGGGGCAGAGAGTGACTGGATAGAGGCCACCACCACAGTTGGCTGGGTGGCCAGGTCAACTCCAGGGCTCCTGGGTTAGCAAACAGCTGCTTCTAGGAAGTTTTAGGGGTGGCTGGAGTGGGTGGAGGAGGCCAAGCCTCAGTCTCCCTGTGGGTCGGGTGGAGAAACTCTGTTCCACAGCCAGGAGCTCTAACTTGCCAACACAAGGGACCTGGACCTGACCCAGGCCCTCGGCAGGCCCCACCCTGCAGCTGAAACAACAACCCCAAACCCACACCCCAGAGCTGCTTGCTGTGGGTGTCGGAGGGCCTTGGTGCCGGCCTGGTCAGTGGTGGGATAGGGAACAGGTTTACAGGGCAGCCTCCCGCCTGTTTTTAGATTTCTGCAGATAGCTGTCCTCAGTTATGAAAAGGGAAGAATAACTGTCGAAAGCAACCCATGGAATTCTTACCTTCCGAGAGTGAGGGATATACACAGATTCCAAAATTTCCTCTGGCTTGAGGTCTGTGCTTTCCAACCCAGCCAGAAAATGCTCATTTAGAGGAATCTGCCGCGTACCTTCTGTGGAAGAAAATGACATTTCTGCAATAACAACAAGAAAAGTGAGATTATTCTGTACTTTTGAATGGCAGTGGAAAAGGAAAAGCCAGCTTCCTCTGCAGAGAGATACACAGGTCCGGTTCCATGGCAAAGTCACAGGTGCGGTTCCCTGCACAGGAGGTGTGGCAGCTGCATCGTGACGTTCACCCTTCTCTCACTAGCACAGGCGCCCCATTACTGGGGTCTCCTCTGCCTGCCAGACACATGTGGTTTTCATCTTTCAACAGAGGCTGGTTAAATACACAGAACCCGCTCGATGCTCATGTGGACACTCAAGTTAAAGGCACAGCTGAGGCCAACACAGGGCCTGCTTCCACTGTTAACTGAGCTCCAATCGGTGGATTTACTTTTTGTCCTTGCTGCTTTTGTCGGCTCCTAAGACATTTACTTATACCTTTAAAGTAAAGTGAACAATTCGCAAAAGCCCCTCCTAATGCAGCTGTTACCTCTTGGTGATCAGAGTTGTCTCCCCTGACTTTACAAAGTGATTTGTGGTGCCACAGGATGCACCATGAGGGGACCAAACTGCCACCTGGAGTCTGATCCTGGCCTATCTGTGCTGCGCTGGTTGGAATGTAGGTGTAGTATGAGGAGGCAGGGGTGCCCCAAAGGAGCCACTGGTTGGCCTCTGCCTGGCCCTGCCCTACTATTTACAGTCCTTGCTGGAGCCAGGCAGCACTTGGAGTGGGGAAGTCACCCAGGAGAAGTCACCACCGCTGCTGTTGCTCCTATGGCTGCTCTACTGGGAGGCATTGGGGGGAATCTGTTGTCTTCATTGACTTGGTATGCCAGTCTTGGGTTCCCTCTCCTGAACTTTGAAGTCAGTTGGGGTCATCCCGGACCAGAGGCCTGGGGGACTGAGCAAAAAGCCTGAGTGGGTCAGCAGGGTGAGCCTTTCCTGTCCGTCCCTAATCCGTGTGGCCTTATGGCCTCATACAAGCTGACCAGGGTAAAGGTTGTATATGGGGGGGAATGCTTTTTGTGGGACACCAAATCTCTCTCTACAACTCTGAATTCCCAGGTAGGAGGAATTGGGTTGTATTAGCCCACAACTAAAATTAATCAGTCCTCCCTTCTGCCCCTAGAGACCCGTGATGTCCGGATGTCCACTGCGTGTCTGGATAGCTTACCTGCTGATACGAGATTGAGGGCAGCATTGCCCACAGCAAGAACTGGATTGAGGTCGGAGTAGCAGTGCCGGCTTACAATATGTCCCCCTAAGGACTGGGGAGAGAGAGTTACTGGTCAGTCATGCTGTCCCTCAACTTCTCTACCCACTGGCACCTGCTTACAGTCCCCTCAGTGGCCATGAAAGATCAAGAGGAATCTGCGTCAGTTCAGCAAGCTGGGAGGGCGCATTTCCACTGCTGCCTTTAGGTTGAAAGGGGGATTGAAGACAATGCACAGTTACCTAACACTAGGTGAGTTCCGCATGCTGATATCCTCCCGCACACACTGACTCACTTCACCCTCACAACAACCCAGCAAGATGGAGGCCATTATTCCTATGTTACAAATGGAGACACTGGGTCCCAAGGAAATCAGGAAACTTGGGCAAGGTCCCAGCCAGGAGGTGGTGAGCCTGGGGATCAAACCAAGGGAGCAGAGAGGCTCACTGGTCAATTCTGAGTCACCACCTTGGGCCTTGACCCCAGTTCAAAGACTGTGGTGCTGGCTACAGGGAGGCCATGCTGCCTTGAGCACACGGGCTGTCACTCTCTGAGGGATGCCCAGGCTTCCCTTGGGCCATGTTAAGGTTCTGAGCATCCATGCTGTTGACAGAATAGTACCCTCGTGCCCTCCCTGGGAAACTTCACTTGGATCTGACGAAGCGTGTAGCATCTCAGAATGTGGGAGGGAAGAGAATGACCGCACATCTCGACACTCCCCTTCCCTCGTGGTGAAGGGATCCGCAGTGACCTCCCCAGCTGCTGTGGTTGGGGCCAGAACACAGGCGAGTACAGGGAGCCCCCACTCCTCCGTGCACAGCTCCGTCTGAAAGTTCTTTTATTTCCCCTGAGCTGAAATCTCCCTCCCTAGACTCCCACCTGTCCGTCTCACTCCTGTGTGTGTGGTCCTGTATAATAACACATCTGACCTCGGGAGGCTGTAAGGATTTGAAGGCTGTTCTCATGTTCCCTTTGACCGTCCTCCCCACTCCTCCTCTTTCTGGGGTGGTTTCAACCCCTCTTTCACCTGCTGCCTTCACTTTGGAATCACCTGAGAGCTTTTTAAAGGAAGTGTGTCTTCCCTCGATTCCTCATATCCCCAGCATTTCTAATATACCATTTGGAGAATGCAGGCGAGGGAGCACATGTATTTTGAAAACCTGTACCTGTCTTTCTGCTTTCTTCTGAGGTTGAAAACAGCCAGACTTTAAAGTGAACTTCTCAGATTTGAGCATTATTCTCCAGCTGTGGTTTGAACAGTCCAGAGCACAGACGCTACCCTCCTTGGTTTAGATACTATACTTTCATGAACACAGCCTAAGGCTAAATTAAATTCCTGTCAAGGACAGGGTTACCATGAAAAATAGTATCCTTTCTACACCTGTGCTGCTGCTTAACCACTAAATTGAACTTGACTTATAGTTCTCTTGAAATATTTTATTAAATAATGCCTGTTAATTTTAAGTATTTATTGTGCCATTTGTTTCAATCTGCTGAGATCTTTTTGCATAGATTCTGCCAATGCATATCCTAACATTTCAGTAAGATTAAGGAATGGGTGTGGTGTGCCCAGTGATTGAAATCAGGGAACGTACTGCCATATTCCGGATCTGCTGGCCTGCCAGACTCTGCAGCTGCTTCAGGAGGGCTTGATATGTTTGAGTTTTTTCCTCTGGGAGCTCGGATATCCTCTCAGCCAAGATGTCCTTCATCTGGGCCAGGCTGCAGCCAGCACCTATTGTCAATCCTGGAACACAAATTACTTTTGCTGGTGACATGGGAAGAGCAGCTGAATTGTCATCAATGTGACTGTCCACGTTGGCTCCCAGAGAGTCACTGGGAACTCACAATCAGCACAGAGGCCCCACTCCCAGGTCAGTTAAATTAGAATCCTTGGGGATTTTAAAAAGACTCCCTAGTTGATTTTCTTGTGCAGCCAGGGCTGAGAAACCCTGGGCTGCCCACACTCTGCATTGGACAGACATGAGGATATAGAGGGCACAGAGAAGGAATGACAGTAAAACGCACAGGTGGCAGACTCTACTAGAACTTCCAAGATGCCCTCCTTACTGACCACGGTGAGTGAAGCTATGCACAGTTGCTTTGTGATAAATCTGATGATATTAAAATAATGGTGAAGTTCATTCAATTTCCTAGGTCATTGTCTAAGATCAATAATACTTCGCAGGTTTTGCACCTGATATTCAAAATCTTTAACAGTTAGTTTTGTGAGGGGCTTTGGCCACTCAGAATGAACACAGCTCATACAACGATGATTATGTTGGGCATTGCTGAAAGTGAGGAAGTTGGGGGTTCCCGAGAAGGGATCAGGGGAGCGATGGGTGAGGGTCTGGGAGGATTGGGGAAATGCTATTTACTAATTGTCAGGGAAGTCATTCAAAATTTTAACAGCTGTTGCAGCCTGTGCTATGAGGATTGGTAGGCTATTCCTGTGGGCTTCAGGGTTTCTCTTCAGTAAGAATGAAAGGGTTCAGCTCAATCTTTAAAAATGAAGCAGTCATCCAAACTATCAGGAGATGACTTAGGCAGTATTTTAAAATTAATTCCTCTTCTTCCTGGGGTTTGCAGAATGAAGCAGTAACCCAGAGTCTGATTTGATAGCACTGGCAGGGTTGTCTATTTTTTTTTTTTTTTATCAGTTTGGGCTTTGATTTTTATTTCTTTTTTTTTTTTTTTTGAGACAGAGCCTCAAGCTGTCCCCCTGGGTAGAGTGCCGTGGAATTACAGCTCACAG
>NW_003852408.1:30365214-30376631 GCF_000181295.1 Otolemur garnettii
CCCAGACCCATCAGCCATCTCTGTAAATGGGACCTGATCCCCTCCCAGACCCATCAGCCATCTCCATAATGGGACATGATTCCATCCCAGACCCATCAGCCATAGTCTGTTCCTTCCTTGTCACTGCAGGTGCCATGGGAGCCTGGTCTTTAACTTCTACAAAAATCTTGGCCACATATTTGCAGGAATGCTAGGAAAATCAAGTTTATTTTCCTGTTCTACAATTCCTTCTCCCTAAGGAGAAGACCCAGAGCCTTATTAGTAAAGAAGAAATCAGAAACAACAAAAACATTATTATTGCTGTGAAGGTCAGAAGCATTACAGATCAGCACCACTGCCTCTTACTTGTCATGGGTAGAAAAGGGTAGACCTCTGCCAGCAGGCAGTGAAATGCCAGCTGTTTGCCCTATTGTCTGAGTCCTCATAGGATTTCAAACCCAGGCTGAAGCTAGACAATCCCATTTTCTTTTCTTTTTTTTTTTTTAATGACAGAGTCTCACTTTGTGTCCCTTGGTTGAGTGTAGTGGCATCACAGCTCACAGCAACTTCCAGCTCTTGGGCGTAGGCGATTCTTTTGCCTCAGTCTCCCAAGTAGCTGGGACTACAGGCGCCCACCACAATGTCTGGCTATTTTTTGGTTACAGTTTGGCAGGGGCAGGGTTCAAACCTGCCACCCTCAGTATATGGGGCCTGGTGCCCTACTTACTGAGCTACAGGCGCCACTGACAATGTCATTTTCATTGCTCACATTACCACTGTGTCCTGACATGACACACTTTGTGCAGGGCCACCTGGGGAAAGTTCTGTGTTCTGTGGTTCTATTTGTGCTTTATTCCACCTCTGGTCCCCAAACCCAGCTTGCATCCCAACACAGTTGGAAAGAGCTTCCACTTTGATTCTCAGAAAGGGACTTCCATTTTAACTACGTGCTTTTCAGAGTTCATGGGTCCATGGGAGAAACTTGCTGAAGCATTTATCATACTAAAGGTTTTGAGGGGAAAAAAAGTATGCTGAGTCAAACATGGACATGATATGAGTAAGTATGCAAAATTTAAACAAATGCTTAAGCAAACATTATAGCTATTGAAAAAACTTCTTTCCTGGGGGTGACAGGGTGTGGCGTCCCAAGCCTGCCAGGGTCCTTCATTCACTATTCTGGGCTGTCAGAAAAGCTCCAGGATCACGGAAACATCTCTGGATGCCACTAGAGGGTACTCACGCTTTAATTTTAAGAGCCCAGAGGCGGGCGCATAGTTTCCTTAGATACCACAATCTAACCCTACTTGGGCTGCAGAGACCAAAGTGATCAGTCCCTTTAGATAGCCAGCTGGACGGGTTGCAGAGTGGGCCTGGGGAGTGCGGGGCAGTAATGAAAAGGGTGTGAGCTAGAAGTGGGAGGCCTTGACACCTGACCACAGGCCAGCCTGGGCACCTCGGTCCACTTGCCTTTATTTCATGGCTTCCTCATCTGAAAGATCAGAGATTTGGGCTATAATGAGAATTTTGAATTGTGCCATGAAAGACGCTCTCAGGGACAGATATATCCCTGGGCTCAGGGACAGGGAGGGATGGTAAAAAGTCCTCCTTCTACTCCAGGGGCCCTCAAACTTTTTAAACGGGGGGCCAGTTCACTGTCCCTCAGATTATTGGAGGGCCAGACTGCGGGCCCTGGGATGAGTCAGCTGCTAAGCAGGACAGGCAGCAGTGGCAAAAACACCCAGTGAGCTGGATAAATGTCCTAGGTGGGCTGCATGTGGCCCGCGGGCTGTAGTTTGAGGATGCCTGTTCTACTCCAAATGCAGCAGCTTTTTCCTATCTATTTAAGATTCTTTTGAGGAACAGGGTGATGGCCCTTAAGAAAACATTGAAAACAGGGGGGCTAAGTAACGTCTGGAGTGACAAGATAGGTTGTCAATCACCCATTCTACTATTCCATCTTCCTTCCTGTCCTTTCTGCCAACACCAAGCTTTCAGGCAAACCTAAGCATATTCCTCTGGGTTTTTTTACAGGTGTGCTACCTCAATTGTCCTGAGACAGAATTTATGAAACCTTGGTGCTGGGCAAAACCCTAGGAAGGGTCTCTTCCCTTATAAATGGGAGGGATCAGGTCAGGGATGGACAGGCCTGCTTATCTGCAGCAAAATCTAGGTTTGGCTGATGGTGGTCAGAGGCCAGGCAGGTAGGACTCCTGGATGGCACTGACACGGCCATGAAGATCCCCCTCCCTACCTTCTCCACAGACCCACATACATCAATCTTGACTCAAGCTTTCAGTTGCTTGAGCTAAGGACACCATATTACCATGGCCTCCCCTTGCATTCAAGTTTCAGACCCACTCATTCATTCCTCATTTCCATTAATTCACTTACCAGGCCTATTGACCCGAGTACTTACATGCAGACAAGGACTAGGAGCTTGAGGGATGGAGACGGACTAAGACTATGTTCGTTAGAGGGTTTGCCATGCATCTCAAATGCCAAGTCCGCTGCATGTTTTTCTGTACTCTGTGAGCTCCACCTCACCCAGTGCAGTACTAGTTACTAGTCAGCTCCATGGAGTGCGGGAGGTAACCAGGGATGCTTGCCCAGGAGGCTCTTTGTTCCACTTGGCCCCTGGCTATTGTCTCCATGAGACAAGTAGCACCTGAGTGCCAGGTAATAGTTCTCCAACTTTGCCCCTGCAAACATCTTCCCTCCACGGAATTGACTGTCTAACTGATGGCCGGCACCTGCTCTCTCTCACGATCATCCTGCAAATTTATTGTCCTGGGGCACCATGGCATTTTACGGGCAAGAATTCTGCAAGTGAATGCAAGGTCTTGAGTGATATAATTCAGATACTTCATATTTCTTGAAAAGATTTTAACAGTGCAGTCTCACGGTGGGGGTATAATATCACATTACAAAAATGATGGGGGGTCGGAAATAGGCGAGACAAGACAAAGGAACGAGGAGGTTCTGAGTTATTTGGCGAGTGTAAGTTATGCAGAGATTGCCTCCCTGACACCAGGAACTCACCTTCGCTTGTTTTAGTCACCACACTCAGCTCAGGGATCCGAGCAGGAGAGAGCAGAATTGGGTGAAATTGTCCTTGAGATTTCACTGTAGGCCCTGAAGAGTAAAAATAGTTTAGAGACAGAAAAGAGAAAATGCCTTTTTTTTTTTTTGCATAGAAATTTTCTCATAAAGATATTCAGACACAAATTTTAAAGACTGACAATAAATGAGTATAGATGTGAAAGCAATGGTCCCATGTCCCTCCCGAGGAGATGTATAGCGCATGCTTTCCCGATATATATATTTACTTTTGCATTCATTACATTTATATAAAAATAGGAAATAAAAAGGATGAGAAGCTCTTAAAACACTCTTGCCTATAGGCCCCAGGAGACATATAGAAGAATATGTCTAATGGCCAAAACTTGGAAACAGCTGGAGCTGTCTCGGCAAGCTGTGCTTCAGCCATAGCACGGGTGAGCAGATTGTTCCGTGTTCACACAATGGAACGGGCACAGCCAAACCAACAGTATGGGTGAATCTCAGGGCAAGAATTTGGAATCAGGAAAGAAAACTGAAGAAAAATAATACAGTGTCAGTCTATATCAAGGGCAAAAATATGCAAATCGAAATGGCATATTGTCCAGTGATTCAAATAAGCACGTCAGAACCCCCTCAGAAGTAGGTATGTGGTAAAATTATAAAAATAAAGAAGAGACTGACCAGCCCAAAATTCAGGCTAGAGAGTACCTTCAAGAAGAAGGACAGGCTCATAGGAGCCTTCAAAGTTCTTTTTTTAAAAATTTGTCATTTTATTTATTTTTACTATTTTTTATTTCAAATTAATATAAGGGAATAAATTTCTAGGTTCCATTGTTCTTTCTTCTAAGGTAAAGTTCAAGTTGTAGGAGAGCCCCTCACCTGGGGGGGGGGCGTGCTGAATAACATGCATTGTGCACATTAGGCGAGATCCCACTAAATGCTCTCCCTCCTCCAGCCACTCACCCTCCTCCTCCCCCTTTCTCCTCTCCCCTCCCCCTTGCTAGACTATATTTGTGTTCTATCATTCCTATGAGTGTGGGTTTATATGTTGGTTTCATATTGGTATTGAGTACATTGGATACTTTCCCCCCTATTCTTGAAATACTAAGAAGAATGTGTTTCAACTCCATCCAAGTAAACATAAAAGATATAAAGTCTCCATATTTTTTATGGCTGCATAGTATTCCATGGTATACATATACCATAATTTGTTAATCTGTTCAGGGGTTGATGGGCATTTGGGCTGTTTCCATGACTTGGCAATTATGAATTGGGCTGCAGTAAACATTCTGGTGCAAATGTCTTTGTGGTAAAATGATTTTTGTTCTTTTGGGTAGATACCTAGTAATGGGATCGTGGGACCAAATGGAAGGTCAACTTCTAGTTCTTTGAGAATTCTCCATACTTCTTTCCTTAAAGGTTGTATTGGTTTGCAATCCCACCAGCAGTGTAGAAGTATTCCCTTCTCTCCACATCCACAAAGTTCTTGATAAAGCTTACATGCTTAAAGCAGGTGTGGGTGGTAGCTGAGTGTGCATTATAGCATTAATATCCCTACACATATTTTATAAAAATCCATTATGTTTGTTAAATATTTAACAAAAGCAAAATTAGAAAGGACACAATAAATGTTTAAACAAGCCTCTAGAATTATTTTCCCACACCTCATGGGATCACCCGGCACACTACTAGCATATCTGGTCAACCAACTTTGGAGACTACTGGCTTTACTATAAAGGATGAGGTTTTTGTAGACTGAGAACAGGAAGTTCTGCTTGGCATTAATGGTGGAATGGGAGGCATTGTAATCACTCACCCAGGGAGGTGTTGCCCAGGATGAGAGGGGCTTCAGGGTGTTTCACTTTCAGCTGCAGGAGATCCTTGAGGGTCCCAGGGGAGATCCAGGTAACCCTTTCTCCATAAAAGGACAGTGTTCGTTTTTCTGGATTCTCTGTCATCCTCTAAGGGCAAATGATAAGTATGTGTGCTTGTCTGCATACCTGTCCTCCTGGGTTACACAGGTCCCAGGGAACATATGCTCCCTTGGAGAGACTGCAGGGGTTCTGGGGACCACTTGCCCAAAAAGATACTCACTACACCCACTGGCTAATGCTTGAATTTTCATAATTAGATAGTTTGGGGTGCAAGTAACAGTACAAGCTGGCACTTGTCACTGATCAGTCAGTGTGGATTCCGTTTCATTGCTTGAAAAATCATAATACCCCTGCCTTATATTCAGTACCTAGAATAGTGTCTGGCATGTTGCTGAATGGGTAAATACTTGTCAGATGAATGAATAATGAATAAGCACGTCAGAACCCCCTCGGAAGCAGGTATTCCATAAATGAGGGCTGCTGGATGCCTGTGAAGAAACATGGAGATGCCGAGGGAAGGTAGGGTGAGGAACATGCAGCTTGCCCAGAAGGGCTCCTTGGGGCCAACACGGGCGTCTCCAGAGAGACGGGAGAAGCTTAGCAATGCAGAATTGCCTGCACATTCCAGATGGCAGTGAGGAGAGCAGTGAGGAAATCACTTAAAACAACAGCCTCAGATGAGGCTTCAGGGGACAGGTCCAGACCCTCAGCCAGGGCTTGGTGAGCTGGGGAGGAGGCAGGTCTCCATCTGATCAAACACTCCCACCCTTTGACAATTTCACAGGCAGGAATATGGGTGGTTTATACAACTGAGTTTTTAACTAATGCTATCTAAACAAGCAAACAAAATACCCAACTCATCTTACCAAGAGTTCTGGAGGAAATATGAGTTCCTGCGTAGGGTCCAAAGGCTGGAATTCCTCTTTCGAAAATAACTTCGTGGAGATCTTACAAAGGAAAGAAGCAGTTGGCCTTGTCAGCCCAGCTTGATTGGAAACAGTGTTGCAATTCTTCCCCAGAATTAGGCAAGATGAACATGGTAATAACTTTCCCACTCTCCTTATATAGGGAAATAGCTCAAACCAAATAATTTAAAATAAGAATCCTGTTTTAAGAGGGATACTGAAGGAAAGAAAGAGTATTCTATGAAATAGACTGTTGCAAGAAACACCAAGACTATCAGAGGTTAAGAGGCAAATCCTCTCCACTGTGCCCCCGCCACTACCCTCTCCTCTGCCAAGTCAGGACTCTAAATACTAAAAGTTCTGAGAAGTCCAGCTGTTTAAAAAGATGAGTCTAAACATATATGCCCCTGCATAAACATACATCTGCACACACACACACACACACACACACACGTACACATGCAATCTGACTTTAATAACAATGGTTAACATTTAACCTTCACAATAATCGTATAAAGAAAGTAAATGGTCTCCATTTTACCCATTAGGAAACCAAAAGACAGTGAAAAATTACCCAAACTGTTACCTTGTCTGAATCAGATCTGCTTTAGCTTTGGAAAACACTTATGGGCAGAAAACATTCCTGAGGAGGTGAGGGGCGCTGGGAGGGACCCGTAGGACACAGAGTGGGGTGAGCACTGTGGGGAAGGGGTATGTGGACAGCAGAGGCAGAGAGGTCTGTGTTCACTCACCCTTGGCTGGCCTCCAAAGAAAGATACTTAACCTCTTTAAAGATTAAATTATCCGTATTTTGAAGGGTAATTGTGATAGGTGAAAAGACCACACCTTTGTCTAATACTCTTCCCTCTAGAAGACCTATCTCTTAGGTCTTCTCGGGTTCCAGAAGGAACACTTATAACTGCTCCTTGTAAAAGTTCTGAGTAGGGCCCCAGATGGAGCCATTACAGGCCCACATGTACACAGTTTTCACATTAGTTGGCATTAGAATCATAGGCAGTAGCTGGGGGCAGTAATGTGGCACATCTCTAAAACCTAGGAAGGAAATTGTGCCTGAGAATTAAAATGTAAAACAAAGTTGAGAAACAAAGCTTCCCTAAAGGGGTCCTAGGCCAAGACTTAACAGTTACCAAGTGGAAGATATTGACAGCTTAAAGGGGTGGGGAGGGGTGGGGCCACAGGGCAGACACCTGGCCTCCCATCAGGTCTGCTCTGGTGGAAGAGCAGGGTGGCCTATTACCGCTACCCTCTGACACTATGCAACTGCCCTGGGCCCATGCTCACCAAGCAATCTCATTATAATCTGGCTTCCTGGTATGTTTTCCTACAGGGAAGGCCCGTGTGGCTCAGTGATGGCTAGGTCCACGTTACAACTACGTTTCTCTTTATACACGAACATTCCAGTTTAAATATCACGTTGGACGTTGGATCACCACTACTCAGCTCCCAAATAGCACCTGCACCTTGGACAGTGGTAAGTAAAGCTGAGAATGACCATTAAGACTAACAAGCTCAGCTGCAACTAACAGTGGGGGGACCAGGTGAGCTAAGAGACTCACCTCATTTCTCCTGCCAGGTGTGGAAGAAGCACTTTCTTCCTGATCCAAGCAGCATTGTCCTGTTCTCTTCTGTTGACAGCCATCTGAATCCTAAGAAGGTGAAGTGCCTTAGATTAAAAACTTTTGTAGTAGGTAAATTGTATGTGCTTTGAAAGATTTGGCAATTTAAATGAGGCTTCAGACTGTTAAGCCCCTTTCGTGGTTTCTATTGGAACAGGGATAATCACAAGGCGCTTCTTCTTTTGTTCTATTTTTAAAATAAAATGGTGCCTATCATATATATATATAAGATATATATGATATATACAAAAATATAGTGATGTATAAAAGAAATAAACTGGCTGGACGCGGTGGCTCAGGCCTGTAATCCTAGCACTCTGGGAGGCCGAGGTGGTCGATTGCTTGAGCTCATGATTCGAGACCAACCTGAGCAAGAGTGAGACTTTGTCTCTACTAAAAATGAAAAACTGAGGCAGGAGGATTGCTTGAGCCCAAGCGTTTGAGATTGCTGTGAGCTATGACGCCATAGCACTCTACTGAGGGTGACAAAGTCAGACTTCATGTCAAAAAAAAAAAAAGTAAACTATCATTATCCTATTTTACTGATGATATTTTGATATATTTGGGATTATGCTAGTATATTTCTATAGTATATAGTATATGAACATTTTTGTTCATTACATATATAGCTTTGTGAATACACATGCATTTTTTAGGTTAATTCCTACTGGTAAAATTAATTTTTGAGATTTTTTCAGGGCAATAGCAATTTATCAACTCTCTACCATAAACAGGGTAGACATGAAGTTTGTGTGCTTTTAAACTGCACATGAACTTTATGTCTACCCCGTATATAAGATTCAACAGCACTGAATAGTATCATTCATATAAAAGCCTTAAGAAAAATAAAGAAAAGCTTTCTGGTAACCACATCTCCCAGGCATTTGTGATCTGCCTGGGGCCATCTGGAATGAGACAATAAATTTTAAGGCTCGGGGTTTCCATTTTCTGTCTCTTTCATTTCCCATTTCTTCCTAACTTAACTCTTGTATCTTCCTTAAATAATGCTCCTAAGTATCTAGGAAAATGCATTCTCCTGACGTGTCAGTTCTCTGCCTCTGCTGAAGTGTCTCAAGCCTCCATCTTCCTAATTCTGCCCCAGAAGCAAAAACACCTGGACCAAGAAGCAGTGCTTCCCTGTCTTACTCAAAGTTCTGAGAGCTTCTGCAGTGGACCACTATGGAACAATAATGGACAAGAGCCAGTCTTCTCTTGGCCCAGTCTCTTTAAGCCTTGTGTCATCCCTCTGGGGTCAGGTTGCTTTATCCATTATAGTCCCCTGGGACCTATTGGCTACAGGGCATCTGAGCACATTTTTGCCTTTATCCCCAGAGTCTGTGGGCTTAGAGAGATGCATACCATCCGCAGGGAAAGAAGTTTCCTTTAACCCCTTTTATTTGTATCTCACAAGTGCTTTCCCGTTTTACACCAGCAATTTTCTGGGCTTACAAGCTGTTATTTTACTTCTCAGCTTGTCACCTCCTGTGGCTGTAAAAGTCTAGGACATGCACGTGCAGATGACCTGCCTGGCCCACTTCCACTGTGCGTGGAGCTGCAGAAAGGGCACAGAGGCCCAGCCCACTGCCTGCTGTCTTCCCTCCTTCCCTGGCTCTGTGCTGTGGTCTCAAAGGCCCAGTGAACACCCAGCCCGCCAAATGGCCAAAGTCAGTGTACTTCCTCCACCAGTAGCTGCTTCTTGTATGCCTTGGATCTAAGGGTGCAGACTCTGGCTGTTAAGATCTGCTCTAGATGGACTCAGGAGGGAGGATATGCCTGGTCTAGGAGTAGGGTTAAGACCATACATGGAGAATGATTTAGAAAAAAGGTGAAGCTCCAGGTGGGCAAGCCATCTTGGCCCCAGGGACTCCTGAGGTAGCTGGAAGAGGAGCAGAGAAAGGTCTTTACTGCCCATGTCCATCCTACCCCCAGCAGAGGGCCATGAGATGTGCCTGTCTGGTCCCCATGTTACTATTCCTATGTCAACAACATCTTCAATAACTGTTGAACTCTTGCTTAAGTGCCAAGCAAGACTCAGTTGGTTTTCATAACAACCCAGTGAAGTATCCCTATTTGCAGTTTTGGGCCAGGGCTGGGTTTGAACCCATCGCTTCCAGCATATGGGGCTGGCGCCCTACTCCTTTGAGCCATAGGTGCCACCCAGTATCCCTATTTTGTAGTAGAAACTCCCTGTGCTCTTGGGCTTGGAGTGGTTTGGAACCCACTCAGCATGTTTGGATTCTTTTCAGCTCACACCTGCTCAGCTGGTTGGATTCTGGAACAACCTTACCTCACCAAAGCAAACTGCAGCCCCTTGCATCCCTTTGTCACCCTGGGTTTGATGGAGCCCGACCCTCTGTCCTATCCAGATGCTTCACTTAACTGGTCATGGAGAATGCCTGGATGGCCGTTTAGATCACCTGACCTCCCTCCATGGTTTTGACTGGACACCATCAAAGGGGTGTACTATTCCCCAAACTCAGCAGTTAATGGAGCTAACTCACTCAGTCTCCCTAACCCTCTGTTGAGATGGTCTAAAAACATTCACTTCCTGTGTCCCTAGCTTTGACCAGCTGTTGCTGTCATTCCTGCTCTGTGGCTGTCCCCATAGTCAGCTACTCACCATGCAGAAGGTCCTTCCACTCTCAAGAATTGGCCGATACCCACTACAGCGGCACAGATTACCTAGTTAGAGAGGAAACATGGCTGTTGTAGGTAGGCTTTGTTTTTTCTGGCTTCTTTGGAAAGTTGAAATAGACACAGCTTTATTTATTTATTTATTTATTTATTTGAGGGAATTTTAAAGTCTGCCAAACTATCTAATACTTTTCCCCTCTGCTTGGTAATCATGCTCCCCACCACCTCAATTCCAGTTTTATTTTCTATCTCAAAGATGATGTCTAGCTGGTGCGGTCACTTTCATCCATCTATTCGTTCATTTAACGTGTATCTCTTTGACAGTAGCTATGTTTTAGATACTGGGTAAGATAGTGGGGATCCTCAAACAGAAAACACAGGCGACTTCCGAGGTCCTTGATGAGCAAAGAACAGTCTGCTTTTGGTGTTCTTCCATGGCTATTAGGTCACTACCTCAGAGTGTCCTGGGAGCCTTGGTGAAAAATGCAGGCCTATGGCTCTGCTCCAGTTCTCCTGAATCTGCACATCTTGGGGGTGGCCCAGGAATCTGCATTTAAGAGGCCAATGGGTAATTCTTTTGCACGGTAAAGTTTGAGAACCTCAGGTGTCCAAAGATAAAGGCCTGGAGGGTGGGGTGGAGGAGCATCAGGGTGGGACAGAGTTCATCTGGGAAGCTGTGGGTTGGTAGGGAGCTGGGGAGGGTGTCCTGGACGCTCACAGAAGCATGAGCAGGAGCAGAGGAGGAAATGCACTCAGGTGGGAGAGGAGGAGGAAGTGTGAATTAGGAAGGCCAGTGGTTGGCTGTTCTCTGAATGGCTGGTGAGGGAGGTTAGGCTGGCCACGCTTTAGGCATTAAGGAGCTGCTGAAGGACCTCAAGTGGGAAAAGGACCTAAGGAAGGTAGATCTTAGGTGACTTAATCTGATTTCTGTACTGGAGTGGGTGGGAGAGAAGGAGACTCACCAGTACCTGGCAGATTAGCACATTAACAGAGTGTGTCCCTGCTCACCTGTCAGACCTCAGTCTAAGAATTTGTATATTAGGGATTATTGACACCTGTAGTTAATGTTTTCTGCAAAGGGGCTATGTTTATGGACTCCTCTTTAGCATCTTAAACCTATTTAAAAATTTGAAGGATTCTTTGATTTGTGAAGGGCTCTATTATGGGTTGAATTGTGTCCTCCCCCAAAATATGTTGAAGTTCCTGAAACCTGTGAACGAGACCATATTTTGAAGTAGGTTCTCTGCAGAGGTAATCAAATTTAGATGCAGTTACACTGGATTAAGGTAGGCCCAAATCCACTGACTAGTGTCCTATAAGAAGAGGGA
>NW_003852408.1:30376651-30378163 GCF_000181295.1 Otolemur garnettii
TTTGCTGACCACCTTAGAATTGATTCTCACGTGGTTAAACCCAAAGGCCCTCTTGGCTCCTATCTAGAAGGATTCCATGTTGCTCAATCTGCTTGAGATAGTGACTGGATTAAGGTAGGCCCAAATCCACTGACTAGTGTCCTATAAGAAGAGGGAGATTTGGACACAGATACACCGAAAAGAAGGCTACGCAAAGGTATAACCACAGTTGGAGGGCTGCATCTCCAAGCCTGGAAATGCCAGGACTACACCAACTCCAGAGGGCAGGGGAAGACAAGGGAGGATCTTCCAGAGCAGTGATTTTTAACTGGTGTGGCACAGCACACTGGTGTGCCGTGATAGGCTCTTAGGTGTACTGCAAAAATTTTTATAGGTCATTAATTAAATTATTTTCAAAAGAAGTTCAAAGCACAGTAAGTATATTCTTTTTCTTTGCAGTTAAAAAAAAACCAATATAATTGAAGTGTGGTGCAGAAGTTTAACCGTCAGTTCAAGTGTGCCTTGAGATAAAAGGGTTGAATAACACTGATCTAGAGCCTTCAGAGAGAGCGTGGTCCTGTTGCCACTCTGACATCAGACTTAAAGCCTGCAGAACTACAAGAGAATACATTTCTTTTGTTTTTAAGCCAAGCAGTGCGCAGTGTGCTAGTTCTATACAGGCCGCTCAGCCCACGTGCTGTGATAAGCTGGGGATGGCTTGGTGGTCTCCTCTGCTCCTAGTGACCTGTGCTTGCTTTAGAAACCCCTGGAGCAGGGGCCTGAGTGGGGCTGGAATGATGGAGGGTGGCAGGGAGCAGCGGGGCACACACTCCCCATCTGGCCACGGGGACGGCAGGCTTTTCTCTGTGTCAGACTTACCCCCCAGGGCTTCCATGAGCTGTTCCTCTGAGGGCTGTGGGTGGTTCCTAAGTAGTGTGTACATGGACATCACCATCCCAGGGGTGCAGAAGCCACACTGGGTGCCGTGACACTTGGCAATCCGCTCCTGGAGAGATACACACGTGGCCACTGCCCTGCCTCGCTCCTCCCACCGGCTCTCACTGCGCTCCACAGCCTGCATCTCCCTTGTTAGGCGTACCCCACCCCTGACCAGCGTCTGCTGGTGTCCCTCCTGGGCTGATCCTGAGGAAATGACTCAGAAGCTGCACTCTAGCCTCGTAGTCACTTCTCAAGGTCAAGTGTTCAAACCCTTCTAGCTGGGAAACAGCAAAGTGTAGCTTCTACTCCAGAAGAAGAATTCCCCAGAAATCAATAGTTAGAAGGAGATGTGCCTAACTTTTAAAGGCGGTTTCCTCGAACACCTCCACAGTCGCACAGCTGTGCTCTGTGAGGCTACTTCTTTCTAATTAACTCAGAGACTATTTTTGCTCTTGCTTTGCTTTTGTCTTTAAATTCTTCTGCATTGGCTCAAAGGGAGCTCTGCTTTTAAAGGTTCAAGGTTTTGGTCTGTGTCCTGGATCCACCGGGGAACTTGGAGAAAATACAGAAGTGGGGACCCTACTCCAAATCTCT
>NW_003852408.1:30378329-30382269 GCF_000181295.1 Otolemur garnettii
GCCCGGCCATTTTTTGGTTGCAGCCATCGTTGTTTGGTGGGCCCAGGCTGGATTCGAACCCGCCACCTTAGGTGTATGTGGCTGGCGCCTTAGCCACCTGAGCCACAGGCGCCGAGCCCAAATCTCTTGATTGTCACCATCTGCATCTTTAGCCAGTGCCCCAGGTAATTCTTAGGTATATGAAATTTTGGGAAGCTTTGGTCTAGATTTCAGAATGTAACATAATCCTAAGATTCGCATTTATCAACCTTGCTGTGAGTTATCTTTCTGATCTCCTACTGGACTCTAGGAGACGCTGCTGGACTCTTTGCGTTTGCTGACCACCTTAGAATTGATTCTCACGTGGTTAAACCCAAAGGCCCTCTTGGCTCCTATCTAGAAGGATTCCATGTTGCTCAATCTGCTTGTGTACTGCCCTGTGACAATGACAGAGGAATCGATGTGTTTTCTGCCAATACATGTCTTATCACTCTTAAATGCAACCTCTTTGTTCTAGCTTCATGTTAAGATTCGGAGAAACAATTGTTCTCATGCTCTGGGGAGGTCAGCTATAGAGTACACTCACTGCCATTTCTGCTTTTACTCTGTGCCACAGGGAATGTCAGCCTTAGAGATATTTTATTCTACGTGTAATTTTCTTTGTATAATTCCTACTCCAGGCCATTGTCCAATAGGCATTAATCAATATTTCAACAAGTATCATTCAAGTATCATTCAAGTAGAAAAAGTAAGCAAAAAGACGATCATCTTATCTAATGACATATAGATGGATTTCCAGTTGTCTTTTAAAACACTTCACAAATGTTATTACCTGATCAATCTCACATCCAAAGCTTCTACTCATCTGATCACATCCTAGAAGCCTCGGTCAGTGCAGTCTACACAGTAAAGTTGGAAAATGAGAAAATTCAGATGAACTTTTACCTGTACAGGGTGAATCCTAGTTTTGATGCTCCCAATTCCTTCCACGGTGGTGACAGCAGTGCCATACAGAGAGCAGATGGGCACCAGGCATGCAGTGACAGAGAAGTGTCTTTGTATGAGAAACACAAGGAACACAGACCCTTGAGGAAACCTGGAACCAGGAGGGGCAATACAAACCCCCAAAGCCTATCATTCAGCCTGGGGGATGGGGGTCTAGAGAGGTGACAGGGAGGAAGAATTGAGGCCTCTCTGCTGATGCTGCGCTACCTGTAGGGATTGGGGATTCTTAAGGTGAAGCTGGGCATTTTGAACTTTGGAAAAACTTTCCAAGCTCATAATAGAACAATGGAAATGGATTTATGCCACTAGGAGTGTAGTTGGATTTCAACTAGTATTTATGGGGACGAAGATCTCATACCCAGCAAAAGGCATCACTGTGGTTTTTACCCATATACACGCATATACATTTGGGGATTTTTTTTTTTTTTTGCTTGCTAATTTTAAACTTTCTGGATAAGATCATTCAACAGTGCCCTGAAGACATTGCTTGATTTTTTTGAACCTATAGATTTGGGAAAAGCCCAAGTTCTAGGATCTGGCTCTAATTAAGGGCTGAGGTTGAGGGTTGTTTTAGCTCCATAGTAGAAAGAACTTTAACTCAGAGCCAGAAATTGTGGTTCCAGGTTCTTGTTATATAGTTTCCGAGTTGTATGCTCTGGAACAAGTCACTTCATCTCTGTGAGCCTCAGTTTCTTCATCCATAAAATGAATGGCTGACCTAACCCGGGGTGCAAAGATGGGCTAAATAGTATGCAAATGCAATTGGTTTATATGCTATCTGAGATTTCATACACAGCTTTTCTCAGAATTTTCAGAGGGGTCTATGATCCAGAAACAGCAGGAATCTAAGATGTGGGAAGCCAAGGAAACAGAGTGCTCCTCCGCCATCTGGGTGTCCGGGTACAATACCTTATCTTCTTGGACACAGGGTCATTCTTGGACACCATCACAGTGCAGGCACCGCAGCCGCCTCCTCCACAGGCATACTTGGTTCCCGTGAGACGCACTGGAAGGGCTGGTCAAAGAAAAGATGCCCAGGTGGACATTCATATCCATGTGGCTGCCTCCCCGGGGTGCAGCTGGTGAGAAAGTTCTTTGTGGAGTGAGGTACATTCGCCCACCTCCAGGTCTTGGGAAAGCTCACTCCACATCTCATTAGCTGTGGGACACTGGACATACTGACCTCCCCTTGCTTGTTTTCTAACTTACAAAGAGGGAGAAGTGATACTTCCTTTATCTTCACAGGCTGGTTATAAGCATCTTGCAGGTTAATGGGTGTAAAAGCCCTTTATTTATTTTATCTTATTTCACGATAGGGAATTCTTCTTTGTTTTCTTCTCGATTCCAATCATGTAAGTGGAAGAGAAAAACATTACTTTGAACAACTCAATGGATTATTGGTTTTGTGCAGGAATTCATATTGCATTTGAAAGCAAGTTGGGGAAACTTTGGAGGACTCGCCCACCCTTACTTGCAGACCCCACCTTGAGTGTCCCTCTGCTCTGGCTTGGGTCCAATCCTAAACCCTCTGCATAAGGTCCCTTCTCTGTGTTCATTCTTCTCCCTCTGTGTGGTTTATTTACAGACAATTTATGGGATTGGAGGTAATTAACTAAACTGGCTAATAACAATTCGGTATCATCAACTCTATTACTATTATCTTTTGAGTTTATTTATTTATTTTTAACCCCAGGGCTTGTTTATTCACATTAAGTCAAAACCACAGATGCTTATTAGAGAGGTGACGGAAATGAATCAAGTGGGCCACGTGTGAGCGGAGAGCCCAAGCCCCATTTTAGAAAAGGGGCAAGGAAGAGTGCCTCCCCTCCTCTCGGCAAGACCGGGGGTGGTGCACCGGGATGGCTATCTTCCCACTTGCCAAGACAAGCTGGAACGTATCACTTTTTAAAAATACGAAATTTCCTAATTTTCATATATTGGCAACTAGACTTTTAAATAAAATTTTCCAGAGGCTGATTTCATCAATTTATAATTTGTCATTTATTTACTTCTCTATTTATTTATTCTTTTTGGCTTCTCTGGGAGATCCATCAGATTTACCAATTAAGATATGTTTACTATTGTGAAGATCTATATTCCAAAATATAAAATGGTGTGATAAGGAAACAGATGTAAGGAAAGGAAATCGTCTCCTTTGACACCTGCTGTCACTGAATCTGGACAGCTTGGTTTCACGAAAGGGAGGGCACATGAAATGCACACAAGCCTGTTATATAACAGCCCTGGGGGGGATCTGGAAGGCTCTCAAGGGAATGATTAGTGCTGGAATAAAGAGCTTAGCTTCTATTTCACTGCTATTATCAGATATAAAAAACTCTAGAGGAAACTTTATCCCCTTCAAAAGAGCCCAATTAACCTAATACCCTTAAAACCACTGCCAAAAGCAAACTCAGAGCAAGAGCCAAGGGGGATGACAGTGTGAATGGAGAGATTTGATGCATTCTCATGAGCACAGCTGGCTTAGGTTGTAAGGCAAGCATAGACCTGGGCAGGACTTTTAGAAAAAGGATTCGGTTCTTGCGCAGGAAGGTCAGCAGCGTCCCTTCTGGGTCCACATTCCTTTCTATCACCTGTGTTGGAAACAGAAGAGGGATATGTATTATGGGGCTTGTATCGGAGACCCAGTGGAATGTCTGTTGAGTCCTGTTTGGTTTAGGGATTTGGGTATGATAGGCCTGATTTCATCAGCACCTCTGTTTTTTTTTTTTTGCTATGAGAGCAAAGAGCTTCCAGACACACTTACATGGCAGGAGACTTCACAGAGCAAGCATGACAGCTGTGTCCTTATATATGGCTAGAGCCAAAACCATGGCTGGGCAAAGATGACCCGTGAATTGTATTCTTCATATTTGCTCCACTATCTATTTTTATGGAATTTTCCAATTTAGTCTTTTATAGTCATGAACTATTTCAAATCTGGGAGAGATTGTGTGTG
>NW_003852408.1:30382562-30383717 GCF_000181295.1 Otolemur garnettii
GGGGGACTTGGCCCTTAAAAACCGTGAGGAACCTTCTCTGGTGCCTCTTTTTGGCTTGCTCGTTGTGTGGTGTTTCCTTGACTCTGTTGTGGGGTGTCCTGCAGGCATTTCTAGCCATTTCGTTGTGTTAGAGGAAAGGAAGAGGTGGGGGGCTGTCCGTGCGAGGCTCTTCCTCTCTCCCCAGAAGGAAGACACAAACTTTTGTGGACCTCAAAGAATTAAAAACTATAAGAAGATGCTTCCAAGCAGAGATGTTAAAATTCACCTGCCTTCTGGATCTCTAAGGGTCTCCTAATAAATGAAAGAAGCCCTCCCCTTCCTGCCCTGACCCCTCCAGGGGTCCTTTAAACACCTTGACTGAGATGTGGGTGGACAGCATTTCACTATTTGGCCGCTCACACCCTGACCACACTCACCTGCATTTCTTCTAACCCTTGGCTACTCTCTGCTCTGCTGCAGCTACCGCACTCTGGGCTCATGGCTCAGTAGGGGTGTGGGGCAGAAAGGAGAGGAAGGGACTTCCCTTGCGTCCCCAAAGCTTGGGCCAGTGGGACAAGTCAGAAAGGGCGAGGCTCCCGAATGAGTTATAGAAGAGTGTATGGTGGCTGCTGGTGGGGGAGACTGGGTATAGGACAGAGAGGCTGGAGGGAGCCATGAGTTCCGAGGCTCTGTGGTCTGTGTCCTTTCTTGGGCCAAGTCCTAGGGTGAGGGGGTGGGGATGACCAAACCTATTAGGTTTGTGGGGTGGAAGGGCTGAGGGAGAGAGGGGCCAGACCCTGGAGAAGCCATGTGCCTTGGGAGACAGCTAGAGATTCAGGAGAGGAAGGGGATTGGGAGGGCACCAAGGGCTAACTAGAGGCCTGCATGGGTTGATGGCAAGGACTGGAGGGAAGGATGCAGGGGGAGGGGCAATGGAGAGCCTCTGCCCTTGTCTCATGGGCTCCCCACGGAACTCAGATAAGACCCAGGGAAAGGAGGACTCCATGGGCTGTGATAACATGTCAACCAATTCTGTATGATGGGGACTCAACAGAAAAAAATAAGTCGATAAAGACAAAAGTTCCATCTCTTGTCTTTTTGAATTTGAGGTTCAAGGTATGTTACCAGATAAAATGCTTCCACACATCAGGCTCAGCACTAGCTGCGTTAGAAGAA
>NW_003852408.1:30384160-30386503 GCF_000181295.1 Otolemur garnettii
GGGGAGTGGGGGGACAGGCTGAATTAGGATGGGTTCCCAGCCTCTGGCTTCTTGCCCCTGACTGGTGGGGGCTCAGCCCAAATGGCCCACAAGAGCCCCCCTCAAGCTACTGGTTTCCTGCTGTCTTTCCAGCCATGGTAGGAACACCGAGCACTCACCTTCCGCCCATTCACGAAGAACACCAACTCATCCGATGGCGGCGGGCAAGGCATCGCACCTGTAGATAGGTTTCGCCTCACAGCTCTGGGTGGGAATGCTCTTTGTACCAGCCACAGAAGTGAGTGGAAATGTTTTAGGTCAAAGCAACTGGAGTCACTCCTTGTGTAGAAGTGGGCAGCCTGGGGACTTAGAGACCTGGGGCAGGAGGTGGAGCTTCCTTGCTCTGTGGCTTTTGAATCTCCGGCACCTGTCTGGCCCAGCCTCTTAGCTTGGGCGCTCTGCCTCCCACCAATCCTGGCTCTGCAGCTGGCTCAGGACACAGTCACACCTCTTCTTGCTTTTCTGAGGGTGTGAGTGTGAAAATCATGAACAACAATCCAACCTTAAAACCACTTTACACATTGCCTCCACCCCAGGAATGTACCCTGGATGGATTTCATTTTTCTCCAAGACAGGTAGAAGTGGGCTTTCTGAGATTTCCCACTTTCTCCACCTTTTTTCTCATTCTAGTTGCAGAAATGTCTCCTCATAGGAAATCATGTGGCCGGGTCCAGCCTGTGCCCAAGTTACAGTGGAGGTGGGGGGAGGGGACTTCCTGCTCCTTCCCACCCCCAGGGTTCCAGTAGGAAATGGTGATTGAGTGGAGGCAGCCACTGTGCAGATAAATCAGCTGAGGCCAGAGGGATGAGACCAGAAGCAGAGCCTTTCAGCAGTAAGTGGCAGAGCGGGAACTAAACCCTGAATCTGCTGGTTTGTAGCACCTGGGGAGGATACAGACAGAATCCTTGATAGGAAGAGAAGTATCATGTTTGCTTTTTCTGAAAACTTCCCGTTAGATGTTTGTAGATGAGAGCCACATTCTTATTCTTTCAGCTGAAGGAAGGCCCAGGTCTTGGCCTCGGTACGGGTGAAGGAAGCAGCAGCTTCCAGTGTTTGGTGTCAGGGGATGGATGTGACAAGACCACCCTGCTCCTTGGCTTCCTCTGTGAGTTCATGGAGCCCTGGTATCATTGTTAGAGTCAACCCTTTGTCTTAAGATGATCCCTCACCCTGTAACAGTGAGTCAGGCCAGAAACAGCCCATCCCTGGCATCCTCTTGACTCGGCTAATTGAGGAAGATTTTCTTTCTCACTTGGTTCAGAAGTGGCTTCAGAATCCTTTTCACCACAGAGCTTCTCCTACTCAAATGGAGTTGTCAGCTCCCAAATTTCTTGACAATTCATTGCCTCTGCCCTCGGCACACCAGTTTTTAGGCACCAGTGCTGATGCCCACACACTTGAGTGTGCATTTGGTGTTCTGCATGTATTAAACGGTTGTAAAATAAACCTGTAACAGGTTTGTGAGAGGGGAACTTGGAGAGATCATGCTGCACATTGGGTGGGACCTTCGGGTCAACTTCTAATCATATCACTCCTGGCGATATCAGAATCTTTTTGATCATAATGCTGCTATTCAAAAACCCCACAAGGGCTCTCTGAGGCCTGGAATGTAAGGTCCAAACTTCTTAGCCCCGTGTCCTGAGCCTGTCACAGTCTGTTCCTGCTTCTAGCCTCTGACTCTCTTGCTCTTCACTTCGATTAAAGGTGGCTCCTGCCTGGAATCCCAGCACTCTGGGAGGCCAAGGTAGGAGGATCCCTTGAGCTCAGGAGTTCTAGACCAGCCTGAGCAAGAGTCAGACACCGACTGACTTTGGTGGGTGCCCGTAGTCCCAGTTACTCTGGAGGCTGAGGCAGGAGGATTCCTTGAGCCTAGGAGTTAGAGGTTGCTGTGAGCTAGGCTGATACCCTGGCTCTCTAACCTGGCAGCAGAGAAAGACTCTGTTGAAACAAAAAAAATCTGCAGCAGCTAAACTACTCTTCTCACTGTCCTTCTGCTTAAACCCCTCAACCTGGCATTTCTCTCCTCAGAACTTTCCAATGGCCTCCCATTGCGCGGAGCCTCCCCCTCCCCCTCATGTCTGCCGCGGAGGCCTGCCCACATCTTGGTGTATCTTCAACCACTCTCTCCCATCTTGCTTCTCAAATATGCTAAATTCTTTTCTGTCTGGAGGCCTTGGTGCCTTCCTGTTATTGGGTCCGACTGCCTTCTGATCATCCAGTCTCAGCAGCACCTCCTCATCCTATATCCCCCCAGCCTGTTTCATGTTCTCCGTAGCACACATTACTACCTGATATAGGGGCTTG
>NW_003852408.1:30387312-30388836 GCF_000181295.1 Otolemur garnettii
GGATACTCTAATACAGTGGTTCTCAACCTTCCTAATGCATGATACATTTTCACTGTTATCAGAGGGGTCATGACCCACAGGTTGAGAACCGCTGCTCTAATAACCAAGCTGGAGCCCAGTGAGCTGACAAATCAAAACCATTTAAGGGGGCCTGTTGTGGGTTAAACTGTGTTCCTGATGTGATCTTACTGCAAGTTGGGTCTTTGTTGATGTAATCAAGTTAGGATGAGGCCACACTGGATTAGGGTAGCCCCCAAGTCTAAAGACCCTGTCCTTATAAGGAAAGGGAGCACTGAAGACGTGCATGTGAGGGAACATGGCCACATGAAGACAGAGGCAGAGACTGGAGCGATGTATCTGGAAGCCAAGGAACACCAAGGATTGCTGGTAACCCCCACTGGCTAGGAAAAGGCAAGGAGGAATTCTCACATGGAGCCTTCAGAAGAAGCATGACCCTGCTGACACTTGGATTTCAGACTTCCTAGGCTCTAAAACATGAGAGAATAAATTTCTTTAAGTGAAAACAACACAAAGGTTGCTTTCAAGGGTCCACGCTGTACACCATCTCACGCTTCCCTTTAAAGGAGGGCAGCTTGTAAACACAAAGAGCACACGGTTACCGTCTACAGGAGCCCTATGCTGCCAAGGAGGTGAAAAGCACGAATCGTGGTGTTTCAAAATAGTTACTGGAGGAAGTCCTTCGGTGTCAACATACAATACAAGCATTGAAAGTAGAAGAAAAGTTTTAGAGTATTAAAGTTGGATTATGGTATTAGATTTGGAAGACATAAAAGTACTTTGGATTCGGGGAGGAAATGCATTCACTGCTGAGAAAGTAGGAATCGACCGTGAATGGCTTTGTAGCAGTGTTTTTCAAACTTGTTTGAGCTGGGGAAAACTTTGGGTGAAATCCTGTCAGGTGCAAAGGAAACAAAAAGATTGCTGCTGTAGCAGAGGGGCGGGGTAGAGACCAAAGTCCTCTGGCTTTCCTTCCTTGGAGAAAGCCCCTACTCTGGGGAGCTCAGTTGGAGAACCACTTGCTTCAGGGTGGACACAAGGCTGTCCACCGGAAGAGGGTGGGATACAATTTCTGCCAAGTGTTGCTAACTTTTTTTCCCCCTGTTTCTTTTTTTCTTCTTTAATGAAAAGGGGAGACTAAGTTTCTTCACTTTTAAATGATTTTTTTCTAGCAGGCAAGAGAAGTCCCGCCTATGTGGACCAGGAGCTTGTATGTTTGTTAAAGTTAAGGTCTTATGGTTTAGAGCCCCTGTACACAATGAAAGAGTTAATATTGGACAGGACTTGCCCTCCCCAGCGGTTCAACTACACTTAGTTTCTGGAAAATAACTGTAGCATCCTGCTCACTGATGTAAATGGAAAAGTACCAGCCACTGCTTTGATGTCACCAGGGCGCTGCCTTCTGTTCTGAGCTTTTCAAAATCCAAAGGTGGAACACAGATAAGCAGGCTAACAGTGGGCACTTTTAAGGTCCGGAGAGCTTGGGCTGATCAATACATATCCGTA
>NW_003852408.1:30389186-30399189 GCF_000181295.1 Otolemur garnettii
GGGTGGGTTTGAAACCACCAGCCCGGGCACATGTGGCTGGCTCCCTGATAACAGCTATGGGCGACTCCCTTATACTACTTCTGAACTCCAAAGACAAAGGGACTATTTCACAAGGTACTAAGCTGAACAATTAAATTTTCTATGAAGGAAAAGAAATCAGTTTGCCATCAGACTTCTCAGCTGCCCCTGTGGACACAAGAGGGCAGGAGACTAGCATCTCTGGTCCCTGAGAAGAAACAGGGCAATGGAGACCTCGCCAGAGGAGCAACTTCCCACTGGGCTAAGACCACCTCACCTGAGGCAAAAAGTCAAACAAAAACCAACTCAGATAAGGCAGATGAAGAGGAAGTGAAACCTAAATGGATAAGGGCAGGCTGTTTGGGAATGTGTATTATAAATTATAAAAAGTCATAATGCAAGGGCAATTCAGTTAACAGTCTAGAACCAAAGCATACAACAACTATAGAAACTTAAGGGTTGGGCAAGGGTAGAAATATGAGGACAGCCAGAGCAGGAGGCCCAAGAGTGAATCTTTGTGAGGGAGGTATTCGGTATCTTTTCTTTCTTTTTTTAAAATATATTTTTATTTTTTATTTCAAGTTAATGTGAAGGTAAAACAACCAGGTCAAAAATATATGATTTTGTTAGGTAGAGTCTGTCTTGTGGTTATGTCCCTAACTCAAAGGTGTGCCACGCACCTCCACACTGTGCCCCTTCAGTGGGGACACCGCACCCCTCCCCTCTCCCCCTCTTTCTTACTCCTCCATATTTGATATCTTTTCTTTCTTTTTTTTTTTTTGAGACAGAGTCTCAAGCTGTCCCCCTGGGTAGAGTGCTATGGCATTACAGCTCACAGCAACCTCCAACTCCTGGGCTCAAGCGAGTCTCCTGCCTCAGCCTCCCAAGTAGCTGGGACCACAGGCGCCCACCACAACGCCCGGCTATTTTTTGGTTGCAGCCGTCATTGTTGTTTGGCGGGTCTGGGCTGGGGATTCGAACCCACCACCTTAGGTGTACATGGCTGGCGCCTTAGCCAGTTGAGCTATAGGCGCCGAGCCCATATTTGATATCTTTTCAAACAGTGGTAGAGGAATATGTGTCTGCTTGTTAGAGTAGGTAAACAAAATGAACAACTTATGGCACAGCGTGACTTCCAAATTAACAGGAGGAGAAATGGATTGCCCATAGCTAGAAAAAACCCAGGAAAAACGATGAAAAGTAAAACACAATACATACCAGTAACTAATATTATTCTTAAAGGTAAATTAAAAAATTCGATTAAAATCAGAGATTAGACAGGGATGCTTTCCTTATATATATAATTTAAGTTACATATATGTGTAAAATAAATACAATTGGCATGAGGTAAAATACACATTTTTAAAAATAATTATAAGAAATGAGAATGAAATTAATCCTAGCCCTTAAAAATAGCTACTAGCAGATTGAATTAGGAAAAAAACCCCACAAACCTTGATAAACCAAGAGAAACATTTAAAGTAATAAATGAAAGGTGAAAATATAGAAGGGGCAAGGTAGTAACAGGCCGAGGTAGACAGTAAGACAACTTATTAAGGAAGCGTGGTCTTTGCCGCCTGTCTTACAAATATTACATCATTACCTTTTCATTGTGCAATGATTCATATACTATATAATTAGCCATTCACTAGTAAAAAAAAGAAAGAGAATGGAAAAGATTGAAACTCTATTGTTGAACAATAAACCAGGTACAAATTAATTTATAGATGAACTTTATGCAATCAATAAGATAATGGCAATGTTATGTAAACTCTCTCTGACATATATGTACACAATTGTAAATTCTCCCCAATTCATCTTATAAACCAAATAACATTTTAATATCAAAACCCAAGACAGAGAACATAAAAAGTTATAAAATGTCATGCTTATGAATATAGATAGAATAATTCTAAGTAAAATACTGGTGAATAGAATCCAGCAACATATTAAGGGGGCCTATGCCAGTAACAACATTATCCTTAAAGGGAAGTAAAAAAAATTCAATTAAAGTCAAGGATTAGGCTCGGTGCCCAAAGCTCAGTGGTTAGGGCACTGCCCATATACATGGAGGCTGGTGAGTTCAAACTTGGCCTGGGCCTGCTAAATAACAATGACAACTACAACAACAAAAAAAGAGCTGGTGTTGTGGCAGACACCTGTAGTCATCTACTTGGGAGGCTGAGGCAAGAGAATCATTTGAGCAAGAGAATCGCTTTTAAGCCCAAGAGTCTGAGGTTGCTGTGAGCTGTGACACCACAGCACTCTACCCAGGGTGACATAATGAGACTTTGTCTCAAAAAAATAAAATCAGGGATTAGACAGGGATGCTCTTTCTTGTCATTATTGTATAACATTGCCTTAGAGGTTATAATAGATATAGTAAGATAACAAAAAACTGAAATCACTGGTATAAATCGATGAAAACATTGGCAGAGAAACATAATCTAGTGATTAAATATAATGTAAATATTAAAAAATTAATAGCTTTTTCCATCTGTAGTCCCAGCTACTCGGGAGGCTGAGGCAAGAGAATTGCCTGAGCCTAAGAGCTGGTGGTTGCTGTGAGCTATGAGGCCATAGCACTCTACCTAGGGTGACAAAGTGAGACTCTGTCTCTAAAAAAATAAATAATAATTAAAAAAAATTAATAGCTTTTTCTACTATATAAATAAGCACTCAAAAGTGGAAGGGGAAAACATTCCATTCACAGTAGCTCCAAGACATAGAATACTTAAGAATAAATTTAGCTCCCCTCCCAAAAAGTATAGAAGTCTACTCATGAAAAAAAATCCACATAAATGGAAAGACATATGCAAAGTTAATATAAAAATAAATTCTATTACAATTAATATACAAATTTAATGCAATTTGAATTAGAATCCCCCCAGTGATTTTAGGGGAAATTGAATACAATGAAAAATATTTGGTATGAAGCCAAATAGCTAAGAAGAACTTGAAAAATAACAACTGTGAGGGCCGACTTGACACATCACTCATATTAGCTATGGTTGGTCTAGGGCTAGACAACTGTCTCAGCGGAACTGAGGAAAGACTCTAAAAACAGATCTGTTATTAATGTAATAAATGACAAAGATAGGGTGTCTCCCTAACAAGTGAATTAAATGACCTGGTCACAATGTTCTTTGATTATAATTTTTGGGAAATATTAGATATAAATAGCTATTAACAGTATAATTAACACTTAGGCATTCCTATGACACTCTTGGATAAATTTGTTTTCTTATAATGCTACTTAATAGACCTATCTTTTATCAACTTGGGGCTTTAGAGCTCTGCAGAAAGTCATTTTCCTTTCTCTTCGTTTCTTTTTTTTTTAAACAGTGTCTTACTCTGTCACCCTGGGTAGAGTGCCCTGGTATCAGCCTAGCTCACAGAACCTCAAACTCCTGGGTTCAAACGATCTTCCTGCCTCGGTCTCCCAAGTTGCTGGGCCTACAGGAGCCCAATGTGGCTGGCTAGTTTTTCTAATTTTAGTAGAGATGGGATCTCACATGTGTTCAGGGTGGTCTAGAACTCCTGAGCTCAAGGGGTCCTCCAGCTTTGGCCTTCTAGAGTGCTGGGGTTATAGGCATGAGCCACCACACCCAGCCACCAGTCATTTTCTTGAACATTTCCACATGATCACTTATTTATGCAGAGCAAGTCTATTTTTTTATTAGTGTCAATTCCAGAAAGTGGAACACAGGGAAGAGACTTTTCTCTGAAGTTTTATCTGTAATTAATAACAATACTTGCACACAGTATGCTAATAACTGAATTTCACTAAAGGCATTTGAATAAGTAAAGAAAGCATACAGCAAACACTTAACGTGGAACTTCTGAGGCAAGTTCTGACTTAAAATACCGAAATGTCACAAATGCTACAAATTGTGTATTCCTTTCAATGTAAAATTATTCTTTTCCGTAAAGGTAATTTATCCAATGTATAGCTATATGTGATTCGCTACTTATGCTTATGTAAGATTTGCATATTAATAAACTCAGTAGTCGGGAAGAATAGCTCTGCTAGGTCTGTGTGGCAGACGTGGCCACCCAGCTGCCAGCGCCTGCAGAGGCAGCCCCGGGGCTGCACCATCAGAGACTGAGTGATTCTGGGGTACACGTCAGCCTAAGCTGGGCCACTCTTGGGCAATGCTTGCTCCCAGGGCTCCTCTGGTGCATCCCACCAGCAGACACTGTGGGTTCTGATGGTGGGAAGAATACAGCCAATTCATGTCTCTGCAAGTATCAAGGGCAGAGGATTTAAAGATTCTTTTTTTCCTTAAAAGAAACAATATCAATCTCTAAGCCCTACTGTACCAACCCTCGTTTTGACCTTTTCCAAACTCTGAGTGCATGCAAGTGTCTGCAGATTCAAGATCCTAAGCAGATTTCAAGCCCATCGCTACTACTATTCACTCAACTCCATTTTCCCAGTTCCTATAAGGAGATAACGAACTCTTCCATCATAAACTTTTGGTGCAGGAGAAATAGGATGTCCCTTACTACAGGTATTTTAGATAAAAAAGGGAAGGAAAGCAAGCCGTAGCAACTGCCACACATTTCTCTTCTGCTAAACTTTAATTGAATTCACAATTAAACAACAGTAATGAAAAGTTTCCACCAGGAACAAGCATTGCCAGTTTTGCCCAGAGTTAACAATCACATGGTTTGATTATCAAAAGGGCTTGGTCATTTGTTGAGTCTACTAGTTAAAAAAATGGCATCTTGTACTTTTGGCCATTAGAATAACATCTTAGAACTGGACAATGACAGATATTCATCTAAATTAGTAATGTATGTTAAGTGTGTAATACACTAAGAATTGTCAATTTGATTTTCAAAGGCATTAGGATATTTCAAATATATCTTATATTTGAAACCTCATATTTTAAAAAATGTATTATTTCTGTAAATATATTCCCCATTCCAATTCTTCAAGTTAATGAAATACTGTGGGAGTGATCAGGTTAATTTTGCAAAAATGAATTTCTGTGATATTAGAGGCCTTGTCCCCACAGTTTATGAAGTATAACGTCTCTGTAATTAATTTATGTTTGTGGTAAATGTGTCTTCCAATTTTGCTGCTGGAAAAATATACCAGTGCTGGGTGTGGTGGCTCACACCTGTAAGCCTAGCACTTTGGGAGGCTGAGGCTGGATTGCCTGAGCTCAGGAGTTTGAGACCAGCCTAAGCCAGAGCGAGACCTTGTCTCCAAAAATAGCTAGGTGTTGTGGTCCCAGCTACTTGGGAGGCTGAGACAAGAGAATCACTTGAGGCCAAGAGTTTGAGGTTGCTGTGAGCTACCAACACCACAACACTCCACCGAGGGTGACTAAGTGAGATTCTGTCTCAAAAAAAAAAAAAAAAAATTACCAGCCATCCTATATTTATTGTTCTGTCTGAGGTTCTTATGGGTTAGATTCCAGATTATTGAGTGAATTCAGGCATTTAAAGATACCTGGACATACATACATACACATACATATAGCACACAGGTGTGCACATGCTGCTCTTAGAAGAAGAGACATTGACTAGTAAGCCTTTATTTTATTTTTATTTATTTATTTTTATTTGAAAGCAGCTTTTCCACCACCAGCCCTCTCTTCTCCTAATCTGGTCTCATAAACAATTTCTATACCCTTATTCTCTACTACAAAATTACTATTACTAATGCAGAGCTTTACTATCTAGCACACAGATCCTTGACAAGTATTTATTTGTTTGTGTTTTCAGTACAAAAGTTTGTTTTTAAATTTGTTTTCAAACTTCATGTGGGACTGCACATCTTCTTTGGAAAATGCATTGTAAAAAAGCTAATAAATAACTGAAAAAGAACCCCAGGGATTTTGTGCTTCTTTGATGGCAAAAGAAAGGTGGTGTTGATTTCACCTTTCAGATGCTAAGACAAAAAGTGAGGTGGGATCCTCATTTCACTCAGTGAGCTCTCCCAGGTGAGGAAGAAGTTGTATCATGCACATAGCTCCCGGCAGGTGAAGACCAGTTGAAGGCTTTGAAGGTGACATCCAGAAGGCTCTTTTAAATGGACCAGGTGAGAGTAGTAGGCACTGAGGAGTGTGGTGGATTCCAGTGCTGGAGATAGCTCTTACTGACTCACAAGAGCTGCCTCTAAGGATCTCTTTCCAATTCCATGTTCAGAGACTTCATGGTAGTGGCTTGAAATTAGCCAAGGCAGTGGCAGTGACACTATGGAAACTAGGGATTTTCCCAGGTAAGCCAATTATTAACCAGAACACAACTGGCTTTGGGGAAATACAATCCTCAAACTTTAGGGGGTGGACGATGTTACTGAACTTTGAGCAGATTTCTGAAGAACAAAGCATGACTAGTCATTCTTGAGTTGTTTTGGATTAATAAAAATTCTGCATGTTTCAAAATCATAATGATGGAGATTTCAGGATAATGCAAACTAAAGTTTTGTTTTGTTTGCGACAGAGTCTTACCCTGTCACCCTGGGTAGAGTGCTATGGCATCATGTTAGCTCACAACAACCTCAAACTCTTGGGCTCAAGCCATCCTCTTGTCTTAGCCTTCCCAATAGCTGGGACTTCAGATGCATGTCACAATGCCTAGCTGGGTTTTCTACTTTTAGTAGAGACTGGGGTCTTGCTCTTGATCAGGCTGGTCTTGAACTCCTGAGCTCAAGCAATCCACCTACATGGCATCCCAGAGTGCTGGGAGTACAGATGTGGACCGCCACACCCGGCCCAAAATAAAATTGAATTTTTGATTCTAAGCTTCTTCCTTTTGGTGAAAATTTGTATCCTAAAATGTAATTGTGGAGTGACCTAAACCACAGAGAGTAATTAAAAGATGCTAAAATTATCTTTGGTAATTAGAAGTCAACTTATTTTTTTCTTTGGCCTGAGACTTTTGAGATCAAGCACATATTTTTTCATTGTCCAGAAAACACAGGATTAAGACACATGGATGGACCAAGGTGTAAATGTTGAAGGGTCATCTCTAGGAATCTAAAAAAGATCAAAAAGGTGGGAGAGAGTTGTTAATAAAATGTTATTGTATGAAGAGTTGTAATTGAGAAAGAACATGTTAATGTCCATTTCATTCTTATTAAAATTATGAAATTTTTATTTTTGTTTCAATACTTGAGCCATAAATCTCCTTATTCTCATGAACTTAATGTTTGGAATACGTTGCATCTTACTCAGAAGCCCTGTAATTTCCAAGGCATAAAGTGTAATCTAATTTTGTAGCAGAGACTGACTCAGGGCTGCAGTAAGCAGTTTAATAGAGGAATACATTCTGATGATAGTCGTAGATGTATTTTTAGCAGCTAGAAAATGGAACTACATTCTATTAGTGTGTGATTAGAAGGCACATCAAGGTGTGCCCAGTGACTTGATACTTTCATTTAAATTATTTTTATGTGTTTGCTTACCAAATGCTTTTTGCATAATTAACTGGATTGGAGATCTAGTTAATGTAATTTGGTTACTGAGGTAATCAAAATACTACATCGACTGCATTTTGGTAAGATGTTTAAAGAAGCAACCTCCCGTGTCCATTTGCTATTAACACTGGCTTGAGAGTATGCTTTTGTTTGGGGGCTGAAATAATTAGGCCATAATTTAAAGAGGCTCACTCATTTTGCAGTTGCTCTAAAGCATATTAAGAGGTGGCAAGCGGAAGCAAAATGAGAATTTTTATTAAAAAAGATGAACCTGCCTTGTGATTTTGTCACAGTTATCAAATTCACATTGACAGCCTGGAAGTCCACATAAGGGATTATAATAGGAACCTCCCTTACCATGTCAGTAAACTGATCCACACAAGTCATCCTGATCACTTCTGGAGTCGCTGGGCTACTCAGGGCGAAGGTCTTGGTCAGCCCCCTCTCTCTACGGGCAGCAGCCACTGCATCGTAGATGGCAAATAACACAGAGGACCCCAAGAACATTCCAGCTTCACCTAATCCCTGAGAGAAGGGAGTGGGCTGTCAGAAATGCACGATTCCTTTAGGACTAACTACACACACACACACACACACACACAGGCTTTGTAACCCACAAAGTGGAATGCTTTTGAACTGGCAGAATCTAATTCCCCCCATGACTATTTGTGTAGAGTCCTCTTTAGAATATTTCATGGAAATGCCCCAGGACATCAGGGAAGCTAAAAGCTCCTGTTCCCTCACCCAGTAAAGTCCTGAAGTTCAAAGCCCTTGGCACCCTGGGATACTCTAACTCTGGCTTCACACCATTTGTGTTTAAGGCAAGACCAAGATGAAACAATCTTTGCAGTTGGGCTTGAAAGACAGTGAGGTGGCTGCCTCTTTTCATGTGTGCTGACTTCTCCGGCATATGTCAGATGCTTTTGAATTCACAGTATAGTGGCATTATATTTTGAATGATTCACCAATGCTTTTTTGTTTTTGTTCTAATTTTTCTTTATTCTTCTTTCAAGGCAGTCAGGCCTGTGATCCTTGGTGGAGGGAGGAGACAAAAGCCCAAAGCAGATAAAGGGCTCCCCAGGCTTTGGGAGTTAATAACCTGGGTTATTCTGAGGCAAGTATAGCGGGAGAAGTGGGCTGGTAGGAAGGGGTTTCTCTGCAGCAGAGAGGAGGGGTAAGAGTGGAGTTGTGTCCTAGTTGGAGTAGAACTGGCATGGAGGTGACTAGACCCCGCGGTGGGGGTGTCTCATGCTGGGCCACCCTATAGAGGTGTCCCTGGTCAAAGTCTGTTGCAGAAGCAGACCTAGAAGCCTTTTTTCCACCCTTGACATTCTCTTAGGAAAGAGGAAATCCTTTGAAGACCTGAGGTTCAAGTTGCCACCTGTCTGGACAGATGTCAACCGGGGAACATAAATTAGGAGAGTTTTGTTTTTCTGCACACTTGTGTTTGAGAACTGTTGCTTGCTGTAGGTCTTTATGGACCAGATGAAAGCCACGTGCTCCAGGGAACATGGGGCTGACACCTCAAGTATCAGTGGCTATGAGCAAAGTGTCAGGGAGAAAGTTGGTTGAAAGCCCATTCTGATTTGGGGAGGGTGTGGAAGGGACAGGGTGCACAGGAATGGAGACTGGGGGGCAGGTAGATGGGTTTGCCTGTGGTGTCCTCTCATCTCATGGTGGCATCTGACTCCCAAGCCAAGATGTGCAGCTCCTTCTGGCCCTTCTGGTTTGATTCAGATTCTATTCATGATCTCTCCAAGAGTGAAGACCCTACTCTGGTTTCTGGAGTCAGCATGTGTCATTCTGTCATGAACTTGCTTTTCTTTTCCCTTTCTACCTTTTGAGATTTACAGCATAAAGGTAGAGTGCAAATTTGGGGGACTGTTTCATAATTTCTTAAAAAGAGAGGTAGTTATGTGCTGAATTCAGATGTTGAAGTCCTAAGCCCCAGAACCTCGGAATGTGACTGTTTGGAGATAAGGGCGTTAAAGAGGTGGTTAGGTTAAAAGGAGGCCATTTGGCTGGACCCTGGCAGGACTGGTGTCCTTATAAAAGGAGGAAATTTGGACCAAGAGAGAAGACCACTTGATGAAAGAGGAGAGAAGATGGCCACCCATAAGCCGAGGAGAGAAGTCTCAGAAGAAAACAACAAGCCAAGTCCTTGACCTTGGACTTCCAGCCTCCAGAACTGTGAGAAAATAAGTCTCTGTTGTTTAAACCACCCAGTCTGTAGTATTCTGTTATGGCTGACCTAGCCAACTAATACAGAGGTTTTACATTCCTACCTTGGAGGAGTAGATGGCGATAGGATTTCGGGAACGCACTAAAGTGACATAGAACTCTTCTGGAATCTCCGTGACAGTGGGAATTTTGTAGTCATTTGGACCCCGAGAGTAAAGCACACCTTCTGGGGAATATTTCAGTTCTTCTGTGGTATATAATCCCATGCCTTGGATAAATGCCCCTTCAACCTACAGCCAAAAAGTTCACAGGTTACAATTATATGACATTAGTTGAATGAAATTCCAGTGTGAATGAATGAAAATGGAG
>NW_003852408.1:30399430-30426233 GCF_000181295.1 Otolemur garnettii
CTCCTGAGTCCCTCCTGGGACTACAGGCGCCCACCACAATGCCTGGCTATTTTTTTGTTGTTATTGTTGCAGTTGTCATTATTGTTTTAGCTGGCCTAGGCTGGGTTCGAACCCACCACCCTCAGTGTATGTGGCCGGTGCCCTACCCACTGAGCTACGGGTGCTGCCCATAGTACCCCATTCTTAAAAGCAGTGCCATGGACCTTGTGGAGGATCCCTCAAAAACTAGTGCCTGCCACCTTGCCTGGTCTCATCCTTGGGTACCCCAACATGGGCCAAGTTTAGGGTAATTCTCCAAGTTCACTAGTCCTTCCTCACTGCCAAGTCTCTGTAAATGCAGTTTCTTCTTCTGACCTCCTCAACCCTTTCCACCTCAGCTCGTCTACCTGGTGACCTCCTGTCCATCCTCCACGTTGCAGTGGAAGAATTACAGGCTCTCTGCAGCCCTTTGGGCCCTCCCACTGCTCCCTGGGTGGCTTTCAGAACTGCTTCCTCCATCTGGAACCCGTTCCCTGTCATGGCAGCACTTGGAAGTTTCTTCCTTGCTCACCTTTTGCTGTCACCCCCCTCTCTCACTAGCTTCTGAGCAGCTCAGGCCTGGCTATCTTGTATTCTGTTCCAAACATGGTGCCTGGTACCCAGCTGCTCCCTAAATGTCTGCAGGAGTAGATGAAAATGCAGCCAGGACCCGGTGGTTTATTATAATGTCTGGATTTCTTTACTTCCCTTCTTAAGTTACCATGGAGAGTAGATCAATGTTAAACAGGGAAAGTTGGAAGAAATAACTGTATTTATGAAAAGGCATGTTGAGTTCTATTTGCAAACTATTATGCTGTAGGAAAAGGTCCCTTTTGAAGGGGGTGTTTGCCTGGAGGTATAAAAATTAGAGAGTTGCAATCTGCATTTTATTGAAACACAAAATTTAAGAATCAATAGGAAAGCAAATTTAAATTCTAAATTAGGAAAAAACAATGCTTCTCTTTAAAGGAAAATTGATTCCGTCTGACACACTTGTGGTTTTCTTTCCTTTTCTGATCATAACATCTCCCTTTTCACCTTTGCTTAAGCAATAAAGAGGCGAGAGTTAGCTGGGGAGAGGGGGAAGGAGAGGGCAGGGGAACAGGGCTCTGGGCTAGCTGTAGTTGTCAAATTTTTCAGGCTGAAGAACAATTTTGTGTACAGACACCAAGTCCCAGCCTAGCAGAGTTATGATGGAGCAAGTCCGGGCCTGGCCCTGGCCAGGAATCCATGTTCCCTGTAAATGCTGCAGGTGTGTCTGCTGTGGCCTGTGGGGGCCACATTCAGAGAAACACAGAGGGACCAATATAAATGCTCCTTTTAAAGCACCTTAGCTGCACTCACTAGGTAAACCAGTCTCTTAGGACTCAGGACTGCAAGAAGCTACTGGTGGATGAAAGCACTATCTGTCTGTCAGTCTGTCAGGGTTTGATCCCAATTGCCACTCAGGTGCAGACTGAGGACCAGCTGCCTCAGCCTCACCTGGGAGCTAGTGAGCAGGTGCGGGCCAGGCCGATGTGCCTGGTCTCTTGGCCCCACTTTAAGTAACAAGGCTGGAAAAAAAGTGGGCCACACTAACAGCTGGAAAGGTTTTAATTCTAAGTTTAAAAAGACTTTGGGTGAGTTAATTTTATTTATTTGTAAGACAAAAATCAGATTTAAATTTAGCAAGGGGGGAGAAATTGTGTTTAAGCATTTGTTTTTCTAATTCCTCTAAATTGTACAATGTGTTTAAATTTAATATTAATAGGGCACTAATGGCACTTTGTTATTTATCTATATAGCGTTCTAATACTATGAAATGAACATATTAATGCTCATTGAAGAAAAACTAGGAAGCACAGGGATTGATAAAGCAGAATAAATCATATATATTCCTTCTATGCAGAGATGCCATTGCTAACTTTTTCTTGAATTTTCTGTCAGTATTTTATTTATGAGGTCAGACAACTAAGTGAGTGAACTCGTTCTAGAAAAAGTGCTACAAACCTCGTTGCTGGTATCACTACAGTCCCCTTCAAAGTACTCCCCGTGGGAAGCTATGCACTGATACGGGTGCCTAGTCCACCCGTCAAAGCCACTTGGGGACTCTTTTTCTGAAATGGCCATCAGAGCTGTCGTCATCGTCAGATGAAGGTCTGACAATTAAATTCATGAACTCATCCTAGAAAAAGTGCTACACGCCTCATTGCTGAGTATCCCTAGTCACCAGATGGCCAGGGGGAGTGCTTTGAAGGTGACCACAGTGATATTCAGTGATGAGACATGTAGCACTTTTGCTGGGATGAGTTCTTGAACTTAATTGTCTGACCTCTATGTGCAGCTATGTGTGTGTGTGTGAGTGTAATATATAATATATCATGCAGTATATAATACATAAGTATAATGCCGAATACGTGCATTGGGAATGAACAGATTTTGGAGGATGCTGGAAAATATTAATAGTGTTTTGAAGAATAGCTGCTAAATGGGGTTGAAAGTCCCCAGGGGGTGGCTCTGGGATCACTCACCTGTCCAATGTCCAGGGCTGGGTTTATGCTAAACGCAGCATCTATGAAGATGTCGGTCCTAAGGAGCTGCACCAAGAGAAAATACAGAGTGTAAAATGATATTCATTTAAAGCAGAGTTTTACTAAAATCGTGGATCTGTCCCTGATTCTTCCCCTGGGAGGATCAAGTTGATCGCTGTTCAGAGGGTTTGCGTTTACACTGTGAAGGTGGTGAATACAGTGTCACTCCTTACCTTATGAGCCCCAGTGAGACAGTCGACTTCAACCTCAGAACAGGACGCGCCATAGACAAAATACGGATAAGCGTCGCCTTCCTCTTTCTCCCAGTCCATATTGGTCTGGTAGCCTCTGAGAAGGGAAGTCAAGTGCGGGAGGAAAAGACACTTTCCTCACCAGGGGTTGGATCACCCCTCTAGCACCCCCTGTGCAGAAGGCCCCCGGCAGGGGCTGCAGGCAGCATCTCCACCCTGTGGCTGGAGGCCTTCCTCCCCCTTCTCCCTCGAGGGGACCATGTGGTCAGGCTACAAGTTACCACAGCAGACAGGGGAGGAGATCCACTGGTGGTGGACCCCTACCCTCCAGTACACGGTTGGTGGGAAGGGTCCAGGTGTGTGTGGACAGCTGTGGTCCCGCAGCTGCTGCCCCATGGAGCCTCTGGATCGTCCTTGTGCCTGGCCCTCTCCAGATCTCCTTCCCCAGCCCACAACCCCATGACTAAAGGGTTATCCCTAGGCCCCACAGAGCTCTGGCTCTCTGCTGACACCTGTGCAGGCTGATGAGCACACACCGTCACTGCCCAAGTGGAATTTAAGCCAAAATAAAAATGTCCCTTACTTGAAATATCCAGTAGCCGAGAGACTGATGGAGTCTTCAAAGGCTTTTGTAATCTGGAAGAGATGATGAGTTACAAAGAGATATAAATTAGGGCAAGTAATGAAAAACGCCTTCCACGCTGGGCATGCCTCCTCTGTGTGCCCCAGGCTCTGCACACACAGTTTCCTAAGGGAGACTCAGGCCTGGTTACAAGCTGTAGGTTATGCTTTTCAAGGCAGGTGCTCAAGGGCAGCTGCTAGCTCTGCTCTGGGACTCTTTGTTTTAGGGGGTTCCTCAGTGTAAAGTTTCTTACTTTCCCCCCTTTGGGGCATGTTAAGTTAGGGAGAGGGTTATGTGTATATGTATTTCTTTCCCACTTTGCTCTCAAATCATTTGGCTATCTGGAATATATGATTATGTCAGCTCCCCTGCTAGGGTAAACTGGGTTGGGTGGAAATAATAATAAAAATGGTGATACTAATAGTCATTATGAAAAATAGAGTAATCCTTTGATCTTAGGAGTACTATTTTCTCCATGGTGTAGGTGAGGCCCTGAGGCACTGAGGGGGTTTGAACATTTGTGTCTCTCTCAATATGCATGTGTTGAAATCCTACCGCCCCATGTGATGGTATGAGGAGACGGGGCCTTTGGAAGGTGATTAGGTCATTAGCGCAGATCCTGCCTAAGTGAGATTAGTGCCCTTATAAAAGAGGCCCCAGAGAGAGCTGCCTTGTCCCTTCCGCGAGTGAGGATGCAGCCAGGAGGCACCATCCATGAGCCAGGAAACAGGTCCTCACCAGACACCAAACCTGCGAGTGCCTTGATCTTGGACCTCCCACCTCCAGAACTGTGAGAAAGAAATTTCTGTTGTTTATAAGCCACCCAGTCTATGGTACTTTGTTATAGTAACCCAGGGACTAAGATGGAGTGAGTGACAGGCCACTGGTGACGTTACAGAGACAGCAGCCCTGGGTGTGTCTTGCTTTAGAGCCCAAACTGCTGTCATACTTGGTGAGGAATTAGGCACTGACATAAAGCCAGGTTTTAACGAACTCAGGCCTCACTTTTACTCTTTTGGAAAAGTCAATGTAAATGTAAGAAATGCTTTGTTCCTGGAATGGGCATCACCCATCAGCCGGGCACCTGGGACCGCTTCCCATCTGGATGTAGTTGCCTTTTCCTGGTAGGGATAAGGAGAACACTCACCCAGTCCTCCCATTTTCCTTTAGGGTTTTTCCTGATGATGGGATGAAGACGGGTCATAAGAATTTGGCAGGCATTCTAAAGATAAATATTTGAAATAATGTCAGAAAGAAAAGGCACAGGGAATAGCAGAATGTTAACTACTAACGTCCATTCACACGCAAACCATCCGTGGTGTGAACCTGCCTCCTAGCCTTCCAGGCAGGGCTTGTTAAACTGGGACTCTCTTCAAAGGGAAAAATATTCTACGGATTCAGCAGTGTAGACCTAAAATTAGTTTTATTATAATGTTTAAAAATATGCGAACATAAAGCTAGCTAGAGTTGCTTTAGAGTTATAGCCCTTCTAAATATACAGCAAACACAAAATGACAGAGCATGCCCTCCATCTACATGCCAATGAAACTCAAATAACAACATGAATCCAGTAGATTGATGATGCTTTCTGAAGCAAAATGCTGCCTGGAATGTGGAGAAAGTATTGCTTGCTGTGGCACAGGTACTTTTGAGTGGGGCATGCCTATCGCGTACTAGGTGATAGATGGATTCTCTCCCCACTCTCCTTATTCAAATTGCCTCTAGATTTACATTGGCATTCTGTACCTTGCCATCATCTCTGCTCTTCACTGGAAAGGAAAACATCTTTTATGGATGAAGTTCATCTCTGCTCTTTTCTTGTTGTTTTGCCGCAGAGTACACTGTTGGTCCCAAAGGTGGGCAGAGATCTTATGGAATATTCTAGTTATAAAGCAGCCATTCTGATGATCCAGAATACAACTGTACTTATTTTTTTTTTTTAAAGATTATTGTTAAAGTGAAAATAAGTTACTGAGGTAAAATCTTGGACTCCTGAGATTACAGCTGCTCACCCCTGAGTATCAGTGAACCCCAGCTTGGCTTCCATTCTTTTCTTATTTTGAGACAGAGCCTCAAGGTATCCCCCTGGGTAGAGTGCTGTGGCATCACAGCTCACAGCAACCTCCAACTCCTGGGCTCAAGCGATTCTCCTGCCTCTGCCTCCCAAGTAGCTGGGACCACAGGCGCCCACCACAACGCCTGGCTATTTTTTGGTTGCAGCCGTCATTGTTGTTTGGCGGACTGAGCTGGATTCGAACATGCCAGCTCAGGTGTATGTGGCTGGTGCCTTAGCCGTTTGATCCACAGGCACCGAGCTGGCTTCCACTCTTAGTACAAAGACAAACCCATCTGTATCTCTGCCCTTACGTATTCATTTCAGCCTCAGAACACCCTACATGCCCCCTCCTGGTTTCTCTTCTTTCTTTTCTACGGACCTCTTTTTTAGAATGGTCTGTGGGTTTTTTGTGTTAGGGAAATCCCTGTTTTCCTAGCTCTCTGTGCTGGTCCATTCAGTTTCAATCACTGACCTCATTAGAAAAGAGTGCCTCAGGTAAGGCAAACTTAAGGCCTGGAGTCCCCACGCCTGTCCAGATATCAGACCTTCCCTTTGTCATGCCCTGACCCCCAGTTTCATGGTCTCCAATAATACAATTTTCCCTCTAAGAGAGTGAGAGACTGCAGTGAACATTTGTCCTTCTTTTGTGACCTTCATAAGGCCTTTCTTTTCTTTTCTTTTCTTTTCTTTTTTAATAGGCCAAAATATTTATTTGCCTAAAACAAAAAACCCCAGAAGTTTCTTTAGTTACAGTTTTGGGCAGTGAGTAAAAGTCACAATAAAAAACAATAAGCCCCGAACTTCTGTAGCAGCTTTGATTTTTTTCCCTAAAACAAAACAAACAAACAAAAAACCAAGAGTGCATTTTCCTCCAGAGGTTGATTTAAATGGGATATGCATCCGGTTTTTCCTAAAGTGCCAAAGCTCACACAATTTCCACAACTTTAGATCAAGGGACTGAAGAATCCATCAAGTTAAATACTCAAGGTCATCTCAAATCCCGAGGAGTCCTGCTTTCTGTGACAGGGAAGAATTCTGCTAGCAAATAGTTAAATTGAAATCCAGGTAAAAATGCTCTTAATCTTCACCTTTGGGTTCTTCTTTGTAAAAATTTGTTTTAATAATTCCTAGATAAACTTCATTCACTCATTTTCTATTCTACTTTCTGTGTTTTTCTTTGTGGCATCTGTCTTCTTTTCTTTCCACAAATTCAGTTTGTGGACGTCTAGAGTATAAATCTGGCGTGCCATGTGGGCTCCCACAGTGAGCAGAGCAGGGTTGGAGGGAGCAGCCTGGCTTAGCGCCCCTAGCATGGCAGCGCTGAAGCCACTGAGCCACTGCTTGGTGTTTTCACGGAACCGCAGTGCCTGGACTTAAGAGCAATCAGAGCGTCATCTCTTTTGTCCTGATGGGCAGGAACAGTATCATATGTTAGTGTCCACATAACTCCAGAAAAAGACAGAGGCAGGGGAACAGATGGATCACAGGAACCCTCTACAGCAGACCATCCAAGCAATGCTTCCCAGTTAAATGTCAACCCCAAGGCTAATCAAGCCCAGTATCTAATTCTTTTCTTTTCTTTCCTTTCTTTTCTTTCTTTCTTTCTTGACAGAGTCTCAAGCTGTCACCCTGGGTAGAATGCCATGGTGTCATCATAGCTCACAGTAAGCTCCAACTCTTGGGCTTAAGCTATCCTCTTGCCTCCGTTTTTCTATTTTTAGTAGAGATAGTCTTGCTCTTGCTCAGGCTGGTCCTGAATTCCTGAGCTCAGGCAATCCACCCACCTTGGCCTGTCAGAGTGCTAGGATTACAGGCGTGAGCTACCACACCTGGCCTGCAATTCTTTTCATTAGTGGGTAGGTGATGGCAAGAAGTAAGAAGGCTGCTCCCAGAGCTATACCATAGTAATGCAGATACAGAAGAACACCCAGTGCCAAGGCCAGTTGTCCTCCAAGAAAAACAAAGGATTGAAGAGTTGAAATGTCTCCAGCAGCTATTGGGCAATTTGCTGTTCTTGTAACCTTTTTATCATATTCCCAGTCCCACATGTCGTTAACAGTACAGCCTGCTCCGTGCATCAGAATAGCTCTGGTGCCAAAGAGGGACAGCGTGTACCAGTCTGAGACACAGCTAGGTGAGCTGCCAAAAAAATGATCCAGGCACATGGTAGACTGAGCAGCCAGGTTCCAACGGGCTTGGCCAATCGCATGAGGCTCAGGTAGGGCTGCAGAGGCAGGGGCACACAGTCCACCACCACCGCTGCCAACAGGCTGAGGGGCACCTGCATGGCTCCGGCCAGGCTGGGGGCTGCCGCCCACCACCCCAAGCTTGCACCACAGCTTGAGGGCCACACACACATCTCCCACCCCACCAACACAGAACACCTTTCTTCAGGGAATTCTCTCACCCTGTATTTTTTAGTAGGATCGCCTCCCCCGTTAAAGCTCCAAATGCCAGAAAGAATTTCCCCAGCTTCCTTTGCAATGTAGAAAATTTTACAGTATACAAAAGTGGAGAGAATAGTACAATAAGCCCCCTCCTGTCTTTTATCCAGTTTCAACAATGGTCATTTGCACCCCAATCTCCCCACCCAGCTTTCTTTATTACCTCCTCTTTTACCTCACTCTGTGGCTACCTTGACCTTGGCCCAGCCTTCCCTGGCCTTCCCTGCCCTCGGGGTGGGACTGAGCCAGGTCACAAGTTGTTAAAACCATAGGAGAGGCTCTGTCCATATCAAAGATGCCCCAGCACTCTCTGAGGTGCTTAGAATGGCATCGTGGGGAGGGAATCAGATGCAACATGGCCAGATCGTGGTGACAATGACCAAGTAAGATGCTTTCTGCTTTTACATTTATGACCTTCCATCCTGTGACTTTATAAAATGTAGGCCAGGAAGGTGGAGGGAAGTGGGTGAAGGTAAAGAGTGGGAGAAGCCCCTGCAGACCCCTTCCCACCTCCAGGCCTCGCCGAGAAGTAGCAGAGACAATGCAGTCTGAAGTACATGTCAGAATTTTGGACTGAACATTTTAATTATTGAAATGAGATGGTTTCTGTGAGAAAGATTGGTCAATGGGATTTGAATGGTCTTAGGGTAATGATAAAACTATAGGTAGATTTTATTCAGGGGGAGGGAAGAAGCCCACAGAGGAACCTGGAGCCATGGGTGGGGAAGAGTTGTTTCCTGCCACCTCCAGTAGGAGCTTCTCTTTCGATAACACCTTGATACCTCTGTATATCGTCTGCCTGAATGGGAGGTGGATGGGATCAGGCTCTTTGGGTTTTGTTCTGTTTCATTTATTACCACACTCCTAATGCGTAGGACAGAATCTGGGATAGCGTAGGCTTCAGTAAGTGTTTGTTAAATCAATGTTGAATCGATAAAGTACGTGTGAAGTCACACAAATTTATGACTTTTCGAATGACTCTTCATCGAAAATCATGAAAATATGAAAATCTTTCTAAAAATACTTTCATTTCCTCATTTTTTATTATTTTTTGGTGATCTTACCTTATCTAAGCCTGAGACTGTCTAGCTGTGTATTAAGTGTCTCCTTGCAACCTGCTTGCAAGGCAATTAGCGTCTGGATGAAAGGCAACAAATGGACTCAATCATTTATAGGTTTTATCAAAATGAGAATTTTTCAGAGTGCTTTTCTGGGGCACTTGTTCCACAGGCTGTTAAGAGGTATTATATTAGCTAAAACTGTTTTATAGTTAAATAAACTTGGAAAAACCAGAGTGAAACTATTTGGTTTCTTTAGTGCAGGGTTTTCCAGAGACTTTCGTTTGCTAAGATGTCTTCTAAGCCTCTATGAACGGAATGTGGTAACGATGCATATTTTCCAAGTGGTTGACTGCTGAGTCCTTTTTCCCCCACTGACAGTTTCATGGGACTACTCTTCCCAGGAGTGTTCTCTGGGGAACCATGTGTCATACAGTACATGGGCATGTTTGACAGGCTGAAAGTGTCTCTTGCCATCCAGGGGCTTGTCAGTTTGTGGAAATGGTGTTCATGGGTGGTAAAAGACCAGTTAGTAGTTTTTTAGAGGTTGAGGGGTAGAGAAAGAGGTAGTGGTTGTGGCCTTCTTGCATGTCTTTGTGACCCACATGATGCTTCTATGAGGTGGCTGGTATTTGCACCCCTAGTTTCACAGAAGAGGAAAGGGATTCCTAGAGAGGTTAACTGCCTGGCTCAAGCCCTTTGTGCAGTGAGAATGGGACTACCCTGCACTGCTCTGATGTGCTGGGATGAGAGAAGGGAGAGATTTTCTTACCTAAAGTTTTCACATGCAACAGAACATTAATTATGAAAAACAGCCCAGTGCAACAGAAAGAATACCAACTGGGAGCCCCAGAAAACTTGACTTGGAGCCTTGGCTCTGCCAGTAATTAGCCAAATGGCTTAGAACTTGACCTTTCTTGGTCTCAGTTTCATCGTCTATAAGACAAGGAATGGGACAAGGTCCATTGTCCCATTGGACTGTATTGTCACTGGGTGACTGAGAAATAAAAGAAAAATCACCTGCACGGCCTTTCCGTTGATGTCTGTCCCCATTGATGCTGCTGTGAAGACAGCGTTGGGCACTGTGGTGGTGCTCGTTTCAGACAGGTGTATGTAGGACTGGGGGATGTTGAGTTCTCGACTAGCCACCTGTCAGGAGCAGAAGAAAAGTATTTATTTCATGGACTTTAAGCGCCTCCCCTCCAAATCAAAAAACCTTTGTATTCTTTTTAGAATTGAATATAGACCTGGCTATTTTCCTGCACAGACAAACATTTAAGCTAGCATCCCGAGTTTGTAGGCAGATTGATGCATTTGAAATTTCTAAATGGCACTATTGGGTGGTGCCTATGGCTCAGTAGGGCGCTGGCCCCATATACCAAGGGTGGTGGGTTCAAAACCAGCCCTGGTCAAACTGCAACAAAAAATAGCCAGGCATTGTGGTGGGTGCCTGTAGTCCCAGCTGCTTGGGAGGTTGAGGCCAGAGAATCGTCTAAGCCCAAACGCTGGAGGTTGGTGTGAGCTGTGATGCCACCATACTCTACCGAGGATGACAAAATGAGAGAGGAAAAAAAAAAAAGAAAATTTAAAATGGCACTATTAAGACATACTTTTCAGATACAGGTTGAAAGAGAGGCACTTCGACGGGCAGAGATCTCAGACCACTGAGGCTTGTATGAAAGGTCTTTATAGGGGGGGGGAGGGAGGCTGCAGAGCAGCACCAAGGAGGAGAGAAAAGAGGAGAGAGAGATAAGGAGAGAGTGGGGAAGAGAAGAGAGAGAGAGTAGAGAAGAGCAAGGAGAAAGACGGGGGTGGGGGGGAGGTGAGAGAGAGAGAGAGAGAGCAGAGAAGGAAGGCAGAGTGAGGCGGGAGAGAGAGAGAAAGAAGGCGGGGGAACATATTATATAGGGGAGTTTTAGAATGGTGACAGGCTGGTGGGATAACCAATAAGGAGTTATTCCTCCAGCAGAAAGAGCCATTAGGGGCGGGCAGCAGGAAATTGGAACAGGGGCTGTAACTTTAAGGGTAGGAAGGGGTTTCCTGAGGCAATAACCTTTGGTGGCCAACCAAAGTGTCTTTTTATGCTTTCTTTTATATCAGTGTCATGGAAACCATGTAGCAGGATGGTCACTCTGGGGCATCTAGTTTAGTAGGACAGGTGCAGACAAGAGTGAGATTATGATCTTAGTTTTACCTTCATCTTTTTCTCATGGTTTATGGATAATGTAACAGATTATGCTTACTTTGTGGGATATTTAGTAGACATAAGGATTTTGCTGGGGAGGAAAAAAATACGTTTAAAGAAGGCCCTGTGGATTTTTGTGCTTTTCCAATTCTGACTGCTTATTAAGTACTATTTAATAATATTTTTTCCTTAGACTAAGTATATTCTGACGATCTGTCATTGGGAGAGAATATTTGTTTCTCATGCACATTTCTGATTCAAACATCATATTCAACAAATTCTTAGGGAAAATTTCCTGTTGTAGTAATTTTTTGCTATTTCCATAACATTAGAAACACTTCTTTGAATTAGCACACATAATGGCCAGTCATGTGAAGTTCCTTAGTAGATTGAAAATTCTAAGAATGTAGTTTTTCATTGTATTAAATGCATTCATTTATAATAGAGGATTTGAATGAACAAAGGATTGCTTTGAACAATTGTCACTGAGAAATAAAAATAAAATCCCCATCCCCATCCCAACTGACTAAAGGGAACCCCCTCTTGGCCAAAGGGACCCCAGAGAAACGTTAAAAACTGAGTTCCTGGCCATGATGGAGTGGGAGGTAGGACATGCCTCATTATACCCCCTCCCTCACTAACTGCCTATAGACTTTCTTTTCTAAGGGTTAAACAGAAACTAGACCTTTCCAAAGACTTGCTGCACTACTGATTTCAACCAACCACCTGATGCTGCAGCTGGAGTCCCCTCCCTTTTTGCAGTTTTGACACAATTGACTAGCATTCCTTCTTGAAACCATGAACCCACGGAGGCTCTAGCTGGTTTATGGAGGCTGCACACAGGTTTCCTCTGTGCCCACTCATTCACCTTTTGAGGTATAGAACCTGATTTTAATGAATTTAAATATTCATTAAATTCTTGCCCCCCCCAAAATGAGCATGGGACGTTATGTACATATTTGCTTACTATGCAAGCGTGCACCCCCCCCTTTTGTGAATATACACAGCTCCTCCTATAACATGTTGAATACGTATACTTACCCAAGCTGTTTAGCATAAATTCCTGACTCCCCCTTCCTCCTTCAAAGTGTCTGCTTTCAGTTTGTGCCAGAGGCTATGCTTCCCAGCCAGCCAGCCTGCAAGCTGTAACACTTCTTAGGAAATAAAACTCTGCACTCCAAATTTGTGGATTTCATGATTTTAAGTCAACAGCATAAAGCTTAAACGAATTTTATCTTTGAAAATTCAAATAACATTTTTCAGAGGACCTAGGGACTTGGTTTTTGGGTGTGCAGGAGGAATAATATATCACATATATGATATATGTTATATAAACATAACACATTTCCTCAATCCTAATGTGGGAGCCAAACTAAGAATGTGGAAGCCAAACTAATTAACTCAAGTCACAAGTCAAACTACATCCTTTTTGTTGTTTATTCAGGACAATAGGCTGCCGCATACCAAAGACCTTATCATACCTAGGTGTTACAGCCCACATCCTGACTCCCTCCCCTTTGTCCCACTAGCCCCCTTGTGCACTCAGCCCACATCCTGACCCCCTCCTCTTTTTGCACTCGTCACTCTACTCACTCTACTCCGCACTCGCCCCACTTGCGACCTTTATCCCTTCCTTCTCATTCGCTCACCCGATACAAAGAAGACTCATCCCTGAGCCAATCAACCCTGAACACGACCACCCTGTACTTGTCAGTTTAGGACAGACATGGTTTACTTACCAATAAGGGAATGGGGTGGGATAGTCTAATGGGAGGGTAGAGGGAAAGGTATAAAGGAATTGTCTGAATAGTCTGTAAGGGCTGTTCCCACTTTTTCTTAAAGGGCAGCCCAGGCTCTGAGCTTGAATAAATAAAATCCCTCGTGCCTTTGCAGCGATGTTTGGCTTCTCAGTGGCGCTTGAATTGAGTCTGGGGGTTAACACTAACACCCATTTCCCTCACTCCTGCATTTTTGCCTTCCTGAAGACAAGATGAGTCCTACAATTGACTTGTGTGTTTAGTTTGATGGTATTTATCTTACTCAACAAGAAAATAGCTGTTAAGTTGACCGTAACATGCTGTGCTCACCTACATTGGAGAAGATGGACACTTATCTCACCTGAATCATCTTAGTGTATAGGCCTTGTCCTATTTCACAGCCACCATGGATCACCAGGACAGAGCCATCTAGATAGATGTGGACTAGAGCAGCTGCCTAGGGGGAAATAATTATAGTATTAGTTTGGAAACTGATGAAGCCAAATGTTGTTTAGAGTGTAGCCAAGGTTGCTGGATGAACAATTTTGGTTTAAGCCAATCTCTTGTTTTTTGTTCTAGAGAAGAAGGCTATTATTGATGGCTACAGACAACCTCTTGCAAGAAACCTGAGCCTTAGAAACCATCAATGTAGACAGCAGATGAATGTGCTCCTCTTCCCTTTCACCATGTCCTGCCTACTGGAGGCCTTGGGAGCTACCTCTCCACAGACCCAACCTATACAACATTTTATTATTCTTCCCTCCCTGGACATGGAAATTCATTTTAAAGCAAATGGAACCTATGTGAGTAAATTTCCAAGCATACCTCTCTTGGATACTTAGACAAACTGGAAGAATTTTGAGATGTTTGAATTGTTTCCAGGCACTGATCTTTTAGTATTATGATGTGGGAAGGGTCTGTACCCCACTCTGGAAGTTCTGATTCAGTGGCAGATGGGAGATGAAGCCCAAATACTCATTTTCAAACTCCCAGGCGATTTCAGTGATTGGCCAGGCTTGGGCTTCATCGACTCAGTCTAAATTCTTCACTTTGACTATGGGAGAATAGAAACCTAGAGGGGCGGAGACTCGGCCACACCAGATGCCTTATTTATAGGAAGTCAGAGTTTGAACCTACAGTCCTAACTTCAGTGTTCTTAGTGACCATGCCATACTGCCTCCTCAAACTTACTGCTGTTGTCCATCCTGAAGCTGGTTGTGCTAACTGAAGAATCTACAGAAGTGCCTGTAGCTCCAGGGAGTGGACTACAGGAGGGCGGAGGCTGGGCTATCCAGGGTGGTTCTGCAAGTTGCTGGTGGTTTTTGGAAAGCAATCCCTACCACATGGCCCTACTACCCAGGGCTCCTACCTCTAGATCAATGCTTGTGCCTGTGCATTAAGCATGCAAACCAACCAACTCATCTCTCCCAGTCTTCTCGGTGTGGCACTCTATTTACAGACTTATTAGGTCCTGTACGGGAACTTTTAAACTTTATATTTTCACCTCCTTGACAATCTAACAAGCATAATGCATGACCACACAGGAATAGTATTGCCATGTGCTTTCAGGTACCATGATAGATTTTATGGTGATGATTGTCTAGGCACCAGGTACGATTACTTTAACTAATGGAGCATATTTGAGGCAAGGGGCAAGGCAGTGAGTCATCACATCATCATAGACATCAAGGAGGCAGCAGCAGCCAGAACTACCATCATTTTGTAAGTGAGGATTTAGTTTTAGTAAAGCAACATCATTTACCACATTAAATTAATGCCATACTTTGAATACTACTGGCATTATAGTATTATTTTTACTTGATTTGCAAATTCATTTTTTTAATAAAGGCTTAAGAGCTAAAAGAAGCTTAGTCTTTATTGTGGTTATACACAATTAAATAACATTAAAATGAATAATTTAAGTAGGCTGGGTGCAGTGGCTCACATCTGTAATCCTAGCACTCTGGAAGGCAGAGGTATGTGGACTGCCTGACCTCAGGAGTTAGAGACCAGTCTGAGTACGAGTGAGACCCCACCTCTATTAAAATAGAAAAACTAGTCAGGTGTTGTGGCATGCAGCTGTAGTCCCAGCTACTTGGGAAGCTGAGGCATTAGAATTGCTTGAGCCAAGAGTTTGAAGTTACTGGGAGCTATGATAATGCCACAGCACTCAACCCAAGGTGACAGAGTGAGATTCTGTCTAAAAAAAAGTAAATAGACCAGGTGTGGTGGTTCACGCCTATAATTCTAGCCCTGTGGGAGACGCAGGTGGGCGGATTACTTGAGCTCAGGAGTTGGAGACCAGACTGAGCATAATTTAGACCCCATTTCTATTAGATGATAGGTTTTCTTTCTTTCTTTTTTTTTTTAATAGAGACCTCATTTCTATTAAACAGCCAGGTGTTGTGGTGGGTGCCTGCACTCCCTGCTACTCAAGAGGCTGAGGCAAAAGGATGACTTGAGCCCCAGAGTTTGAGGTGGCTGTGAGCTATGACGCTACAGCACTCTAGCCAGGGCGACAAAATGAGACTCTGTCTCAACAACAACAACAACAACAACAACTTAAGCAACTATCTAGAGTCCACAAGAATTTTCTCCTTCAAGGGCACCGTGTGTTATTCTGGCTTGAGAAGTATCACTCGGGGAAAAGACACCCACCTGCTCTCGGTAGTGCATTGCTCCCAGCTGTGCCCTCCCTCCTCTTTCCTTCTGACCTTGTCAGTGGCCTCTGAGGAAGAGTGTGGCACAGGAGATAATTTTGGTAAGAAACAGCTTGGTCACACCTTAGTCTCACCAGGAAGGGGACCTACATTCTTTCCTTTGACTGGGTGTCATTATGGGGACATTTCAGAAATTAAGGGGGATGGAAACAAAAAATAAATGACAGAATAAGACAGTACACCCCACAAGAAACTGGTTACAAAGAAACTGAAAAGGAGGCACAGGAGTCATTGAGCCTCAATATAGTAACACCAAGTCTCTGTGTGAATCCTACAGCTCTCCCTGTTCTCAGGCGTCTTTACAAGCTGTGTCTTCACACGACCCTGCTGCTTTCACTAAGACATTAGGGAAGAAAGAAAGGAAAGGAACCCTGTGGTTACCCCCTGGTTTTCTCATGGATTTGACATGTGACTCCATATCTCAATACCTCTGTTTGCGGCCCTGCTACTCCAGGCCAGAATCGCCTGAACTGGACTTTATTCTTTCATTATTATTATTATTTTATTTATTTTTATTTTTTGAAGACTGAGTCTTACTCTGTCATCCTGGGTAGAGTATGGTGGTGTCATAGCTCACAGCAACCTTGAACTCTGGGATGGGGGTGGGGGTGGGGGTGAGATGTCTTGCTCTGGCTCAGGCTGGTTTTGAACTCCTAAGCTCAAGCGATCCACCTGACTCGGCCTCCCAGAGTGCTGGGATTACAGGCGTGAGTTGCCACACCCTGCCTACACTTTACTCTTGATTGCCTTCTGGAGTTCCCGATGCGGTGAACTACCACGTCTGCTCTGACTTCTGTGATCCTCAGCTCTTGCCTAAACCCACTCTATTTCCTGCTAAAGCAAACAGCCCAGTTGCTTTGCTCCTTCCCAGAAGGAATCATCCCCATCTCCACATGATTGCCTTTTCTGGGCAGCCAGTCATTTGGAAAGGAGCTGTGGATGGGAAGAGACCTCTCCCAATCTCACCTGATTATAGTAGGCTGTGGGCATCCCAATGGTAAATTTCATGGGGACCACGGCAAGCCCCCTCTTCTTCCAGTAATTCTTTGTGTTAAATTCCTCTGCAGCCAGTTTCCTATCATAGAATGAAGATTTCTCCAGACATTCTTTCCAGCATCTTCGCAAGGGCTCTGGATTAAATGTCTTCTTGTAGGCTGTTTTGCTAATTCTCTTGTACATGTTTATTTCTCTAACCTGAAAGATGAGAAAATAAAATGGATTTTAGGGACAGATGCCTGTTCCATACATGAATCATGCATTTTTGCTATATGCCTGAAAGTCTTTCTAAAAAAAGAAATAACTATCTAAAATGGCTATAAAAATACAAGTGCAAATGTGCATGTATAAACATAATAATAACGACAGCAGAATCTACCACTGAATACTTCATATGCAATCAGTCTCTAGAAGGAGGGGTGTCCAGCGTGGGCTGCAGGTGGGCCACATGCTGGTTTTGGGAGCAATTTTTGCTTGTCTGTGGTGTCAGATGGGCTTTTTTTTTCCCCTCTTTTGCTAATCAGCTGTCGTTAGTGTTTCTGCATTTACTGTGTGGCCCAAGACAACTCTTATTTTTCTAACATGTAGTAGAAAAGAAAAAAGGTTGGCCACCCCTGCCTAGAGTGCACTATCTCAGCTTCATAACGACTCTGAGAAATAGTAGATCTCAACTATTATTAGTCCAGTCACAAGTTTGTTAGTAGTGAGACAAAATTCTCCAGATTCAAAATCCTTTTATTCTCACACAACATAGCTTTAGTCTCACCTGTTCTCAAAGTAGCTTCTCAAAGCCGTGAATTGTAGTAAAATGTTTGCACAAATGGCTCTCATCTTTCTGCTCTATCTATTCCCTTGTGGGAGTTTCTCACCGATTCTGGGATTGGCCATGTGTCTTGTTTAGGCCAATGAGACAATGCACATATGAGGCAGGTGGCCACTTGCCCTGTGCTCGTCCCTTAAGGGTGGGCATGTTCCTGCTGCTATTGGGAGCTCTGAAACCACCCCCCACCCCGACCCAGGCTAGCCTACTGGAGGAGAGGGGACCTGGGAGCAGCAATGGAGCTGAGCTATCAGGTTGAGCTGGCCCAGGCCAGATGAGCTACCCCGCTGACCCATAGAATCATAACAAATACTATCTATTGGTTTAAGACATTAAGTTTTGCCTTTGACTCACCACATGGCAAAGTCAACTGATACATAGTGATGTACTCTATTTCTTTGGTTTTTTTTTTTTTTTTTTTTAGCCTCAAGCTATCCCCCTGGGTAGGGGTAGAGTGCCATGGCATCACAGCTCACAGCAACCTCCAACTCCTGGGCTCAAGCGAGTCTCCTGCCTCAGCCTCCCAAGTAGCTGGGACTACAGGCGCCTGCCACAATGCTTGGCCATTTTTTGGTTGCAGCCATCATTGTTGTTTGGCGGGCCCAGGCTGGGGATCCGAACCCACCACCTTAGGTGTATGTGGCTGGCGTCTTAGCCACTTGAGCCACAGGCGCCGAGCCTATTTCTTTGAATCAACACAGAGGCTGACATAATGCGATATGTAGGTGCTCGAGATATAATGTAACCAATTCTCCCAGTGTCTTATTAGGGGTTCTGACTGCTTACCTCTTCAGGGAGTAAGTTACATTGAGATGCCACAGCAGTTATGTAAGCTTCCACTACCACCATACCCTGAGGGAAGCCAAACCCCCGAAAGGCTGTGTTGGATGGCAGATTGGTTTTGCAAGGCCTACCACAGCACCGGAAATTAGGGATACAATATGCATTTTCAGATTTCAGCACAATGAACTCCAGCACCTGCATGAGAGCAAAACAAAACAACTTCACAGCTGTCAGACATTCAAAACCAGTGCTCTGAATTTTATCTCTGACTTGAACCCTGCCCGGAATTTATGTGATGTATAAGACCAACATTCAGGCAGATGAAGTGTGGCACACACAGCTCAACTGGCAGCCTCTGGGAAAACCATGGTTCTTACCGTCTCAGATTCATCGAGAGTGCACCCGCCATTGATGTAATATTCAATATCAGCAGCTTTGATCACACCATTGTTCATGAAACCAATCTGCAAAGTGAGAACAGGTAAGGCTATTGTCTCGACAGTCCTCCTCTGCAACCAAATTGCGCTGGACACAAACGCCTCTGATCACGGTGGTCAATACTTATGTAGCTCATGCACATGGTTGGATATGCAGCTCCCCAAAGAACAGTAAGGATGGTGCCCGAGTTGAACATGATCCTAACAGAAATTTCTTAACTCTTTTTAGGCAGCATCTAAATATCATTTTCAAGTGGTGTGAAATGTAGTGGTTGTCTTTACTACTGGTTGGTTGACACTGGACAGTGTCCTAGGCAGTTTGCTGAACCTTTTGTCCTCACTCACTTTGTATCTCCCCAGGAGTGGGTGGCGGCCAGCAGTGATCAGCATGTCATCGCCTCGCTCCAGGATAAACCGGATGGGGCGGCCAGTCCTGTAGGAAGTGATTCTCTTAATACACTGGATGCTTCATAAAGCTGTGGAGACCTAGAGATGGGGAGAGGGACTGGAGATAATCCAGCCTATTGGTTTTAAGTGGGGCTCATAACATTCCTTAGACAGAATTTTGGAAATTTGTGGGGGATTAAAATTTTTCTTTAAAAATATTGCTATTGTTCTAGTTTAGTTGTGTCTGAGAATTTATATATTACAATGATATTATTTGGTTTTAAGTTATTTTCCTTTTTATTTCTTTATTACATTATATTAAGAAATTATATGATTATTTTGCAATTATGTGTATAATTATGATTTTCACTTGAGATAGCATTAAACTATTTGCCATAATGGGGGACATTGAAATATTTGCCTTAATGGGGGTGAGACTGAGAGGGTTGAGACTCAAGGCTCAGTCACCCTCATCCTTCCTTGTCTTCAGAATCTTTTTCTTTTCTTTTCTTTTTTTTCTTTTTTTGAGACAGAGCCTCAAGCTGTCCTCCTGGGCAGAGTGCCGTGGCATTACAGCTCACAGCAACCTCCAACTCCTGGGGCTCAAGCGAGTCTCCTGCCTCCGCCTCCCAAGTAGCTGGGACCACAGGCGCCCGCCACAACGCCCGGCTATTTTTTGGTTGCAGCCATCATTGTTGTTTGGCGGGTCCAGGCTGGGGATTCGAACCCGCCACCTTAGGTGTACGTGGCTGGCGCCTTAGCCGGTTGAGCTATAGGCGCCGAGCCCAGAATCTTTTTCATAAAACATCTCCAGTGCCTGCAAATAATTTCTTAATATAAAAAGGAAAATAACTTAGAACCAAATAATATTATTGTAACATAATATTACAAGCCTAGTTCTTATAGAACAACACTTTCTCATTGCTGGAAAGGGGCAATGAGCTAAGATGTTCATGGTTTTTCTTTTGTAGCAGTAGCTTGGAAGAAGTTAAGCTTGTCCTGAGTTTATCTTGGTGAACTTCAGTAGTGACGAGGTTCAGAAAATGTGTGGGTGTTCCAGTATTTGGATATTCTAACTGGATGACACAGAGGCTAAGGGAACATTCCTCAGACGGCAGCAGAACCCATAGTGTATTTCATAATAAAATGTGTGTCTTTGAAGATTGGGGTTTTAACCTTCCTTCTACTCGGCCAACCTGAGCTGAAATCTGGAGTGTGGGGCTGAAAGCACTCAGGTGGCATTAATGCTACGGGAACTGCCGTCACCGTGACTCTTACTTGTTGGCAGCCACAGCACTGACAGCTCCCAGCAGCGCAGGCTTGCTCACTTTGCCCCCAAATGCTCCTCCAGTTCTTTTCATGTGACAGGCAATTCTGCTCCTTGGGACATTTAAAGCCGCAGCCACAAATTCCTGTAAGAGTAAATCCCAGAGGCTACGTAAGTGCAATTTAGTAGTTTACTTTCTCATCTGCATAGTTAAAGAAACTTAGTGATTCAACAAATACTTACAGTTACAGAACTGTGCAGCCATCATTATAATCTAATTTTAAAATGTTTTCAGTATTCCCTAAAACAACTCTGCCTACTTTAAGCAATCTCTCCTTCTCTCTCTCCTAACTCCAGCCCTGGACAACTAATAATCGACTTTTTATCTTTACAGATTTGCTTCTTCTGGATATTTCATGGAAGGATAATTGTAAACCATGTGGTCTTTTGTTACTGGCTTTTTTCACATGGCACAATGTTTTTAAGGTTCATCCGTGTTGTAGCATGTATCAATATTCCATTCCTTTTCACGGCTAGATACTATTCAATTGTATGGTGATATCACGTTTTCTTTGCCCATTCTTCAGCTGATGGACATTGAGTTGCTTCCACTTTGGGCTCTAAGGAGTAACGTTGCTCAGTGTTATGCATAAGTTTTTTGTGGACACATGTGTTCTTCTCTCTTGGGTAAATACTTGGTTGTGGAATTGCTGGGTTATATGTTCAGATAACACCCTAAGAAATAGCCCAACTGTTTTCCAAAGGGGCTGTGCCATTTTTCATTCCCACCAGCAAAGTGGGAAGGCTCAGTTTCTCTATATTCTGGCCAATACTTGTCATTGTCTGTCTTTTTGATTATAGCCATTCTAGTGGGTGGGAAGTGATATCTCATTATGGTTTTGGTTTGCATTTCCCTAGTGCCAAATGGTGCTGAGCATCCGCTCACGTGCTCATTGGTCATTCATGTATCACCTTTGAGACACGTCTATCCAAATCCTTTCCTAGGGGGCTGCTTCTGATGCTGCCCCAGATGGGGGGGGGTGCTGTGGCAGGCTGTAGATATGCAGTGCCCTAGTTACACCTAGTTACTTACTGCTGTTGTGGAGCTGATTGGTTGTAACCCAGGAGTTGTTGGTCGTAGGTGCTGTTAGTGACTTTAGGACATACATATTACCCATTAGAACCCAGAGTCACAGGCTCCCTACCAAAAGGGACTTCAGAGGTAATCTTTACCATCTCCTTTAATTTACAGAAAAGGATATTGATGCCCAGTGACTTGTTGGAGATCACTCCAAGGCCGAGGGCAAAGCTCACATCTCCTTCTCTATCCATATCACAACTTTCAACTGTGTTGTGGCCACAGCCACATCCCTGCTCAGAATCAGTGCCCTCAGTCTTTCGTTTTGCCTTGCATGGCAGCTGGTGGCTTCCTGCTCCAAGGAGCCTCCCCCCACTTCAAGACCTCAAGGTGAGAGCTCACCTGTGTTCCACGTGGAGGCTCCCAGCTTTCCTCCTCAGTGAGGGTTGTCATCACTCCTCCCCCATATGGCTTTTGCAATATCTCCCTGTGCCTGGCTCTATTCTAGGACCAACAACTCTGTACTTTGGAAGAGGGAATATCAGAGCATTTTCTTCACCCCCCTGGGCATGGCAATGCCCTGTATCTTAACCACTAGCACAGGATTGGAATTTCCATACTACTTACTGAGCTGGGCTGAAAATGTCTTAGAGACACAATTGTTTTACAGATGTATCACCAGAACATGAGGACATTCATCTAGGACAGGAAGACAAATGATCCACCAAGGGAAATTTAAATATAACACTAAGGCATTGACTTCCCTGAGATTATAATATCAATTGTCATAAGGGAAAGATGAAACTCGTCCTATATTCTGGAAAGTAGCAAAATTTCCAGATCATTTTGTAAGGTCTGCTGTTGTAAAGACACATTTGCCCCATGTTCTTCCTTCTGTACTTTAGCTAAGTCAAGGGTACAGGGAGTTGGAGGCATAGGAGTGGGAGGAATCAAAAGACCCTCATAGAGCTGGGCCTGGGCCAGGGCCTCACATCACCTGGAGTCTCATTTTCCAAGGGTGCCTGTTACCTGCACATGGGTTGGAAACTGTGTTCCAAGATGTAACACCATTTCCTTATCTTCTTGTTTGGGCATAGCCAGGATACTTTGTGTTTCCATGTAAAAGTGTTCCTGTCCTTCCACGTGGACCTCACCTGGAAAGCATAAATACAGGGCAGTATTTATCATGTGTTCCAATGTGGGAGCTCTTGGCAGTATTTTGCTTATAGGGTGAGCTGCTTTAGCTTTTGGAGAGCTGGACCTTATCATTTGGTTAAACCACTTTTTCTAATCCACTCAGTGGCCAACCGGCTGAGTGACCTGGGTAATTCATGTCCTCTCTGTTGGCCTCAGTTTCCTCATCTGTGTAGGGGGGTGGCCGGGCTGTGCTGAACTTGAGAGCACAGACTGATCTGACTTATTATCCAGGTGTGGCCATCTGCTTGTTGCCGGAACAAGGAGTTGGTCAGTTTGCTGTCACTCAAGCCAACAGGAGAAGCAGATGAGGGATCAACAGTTTCACTTTTATTTACAGAAGAGCCAGTGGTTCTGGAGAGCAGCGGGGATGTCTTCCCAAAGGGTGCTCTCTTCCCTCTTTCCCTTCATTACTTTTTATTCTCACAGTAAAAGTAAACATCAGCAATGTTATTACATGGTCAGATTGACCCTCATAGGTTACAAAGTTACACAATATCTTCTTATCTTAAAGAGGTTATATCTTCAAAGAATTTTTATTCTAGACTAAATTTATAGTTAGTTAACACTTCACTGGGTGCACAGAGTGCCCTGGGTCCTTGACCGGTGCTGTGGAGTCCGGTCTCCCAACTTATCTACGACAATAGGCCTTGGAAGTGAAAACTAATCTCCAGACGTCAGCACGTGGGCTCGTCTGGTCTTGCCAGGGCCTGACCAGCAGTGCCCTGCATGAAACGGCTGTTCAGGTGAACAGTAGCTGGTGACATCCTTGCTCAGTGAGTTTGGCCAAGTTATTAAATCCCAGTTTGCTCAGCTGTAAAATGGGGGGAAATAATAATACAGAGCTCAATTAGGTGATGGTAAGAGTTATGAGTTACAGGGAGAATAAATAACTTGCTAAGTACATTACAGGTTCAAAATGGCAGAGCTGAGCTGTTCCCTAACCTAATACCAGCCTACTCTTACTGGTTCATGTGGGATTTTTGGCTTATTCAGTATATCCTTATCATTTTGTAAGGTATACCAATAGAGGAATTGGGCCTGAGTTTAGAGACCGGAAGACAATGTTTTTACTTTATCAGAAAGACTTCTGTGCTGTTAAATAAATGGATTGTTTGCTGGAGTCCAAGGATTATTTAAAATTATTTCTTGGGACAGTAAAATGTGATTCATGCGAAAGACCCCCTACCCCCACCAAAAATATGCTTACAGAATATATATACTGAGTTTAATGTAAACTCAAATTAATTTTTTTATTTTAAATTTATAACAGGAGAAAGGTTTTGTTTCAGATTTTTTAAACAAGAGAAAAAGGTTTATTTAATTTGCATATGGAGGGGAGGCTCACAGGAATAACTAAAAACCCCGAGGGCGTGGTCAGACCTGGAAGCTTACAGACCCTTTCAACAAAGCACAGTTAATTTGTGGAGAAGGGACCAGACAATGAAAAGGGTTCTGAGCTTCTAGAGGTGGTAAAATTGTAGGAAGATAAATATTTATGGGTGTTCTGCACTGATACGAGTCTAGAGTTGCTTCTGTTCTGTCCTTCCCGGTCGAAAGAAGACAGGAAAGGGAAGACCTTCACAAAGGGAAATCTGTGCCCCACTTTTGGGTAAATTAGGGGAGGGTTAGAGAGTTTTTATTTGTTTGTATTTTTAGTGTCCACTGTTTTTTGGTTGCCACAAGCTCTAAATAATCCTTATGCTAACATTGCATATTTTACACTCAAATTATTTACTTAACAATTGCCTAGTGTTTATAACAGGCTAAGTATTTTTCTAAGGCTTAGCACTTCACAATCAATTCGGCTAATCCTCAGAGCAACCCTATGAGGCATGTACTATTGTCTCCATGTTGCCAGATGGGGAATCTGAGACCTGGAAAGGTTGAGGAAACTGCCCAAGGTCACACAGATCCTAGCCTATGCAACCCAACTCCAGACTTCATGCTGTTAAATGAGTGTGTGAGAAAAAACCTGTTTCTCTTGTTTAAAAACAACTTATAAGAAACCACCTTTCTCCATGTTGGCACCCTCTGTGACTCCTAGTCATTCCTGCCCAAACTCTCTCCACATTTCAAATTTCCCACTTGTGCCAAAATTCTGAACTTCCACAATTGCCAAAATCCAAGATCTCAAATGTAAAAATCCAAAATGGCACCTTTTCAATCTGCTGCCCTCCAGGTAATAGTAACAATTACAAGAAGATGCACCGTGGCATTAGCAGCCACTGTTAATCCAAAAGGCCATTTCATGCAAGGCATGGCTGGTCAGTCCCTAAGAAGGCTGGGTGAGCCTGTGTGCCGGCATCTGGAGATTGTTTATTTATTTCCAAGGCCTACTGTTATAGATAACAGTAGTTGGGGACCTAGACTTCGTGGTACCTGTCAAGGATCCGGGGCACTTCGCATCCAGTGAAGGGTTAATGAGCTGTAAATTTACGCTTTAAAGATATAGCCACCTTGAAAGCAAGAGATATTTTGCCTTTGTAGTCTAAGGGGGATCTGTTTAACGTATACTATGCTGATTAATAACACTGCTATGTGTGCTTTTACTGTGAAGGTATAAAAATAACAAGAAGAAACGAGAGCAGAACAGAAGACATTGAAGAGATGTCCTCACTGTTCTCCCGAAGTCCTGGCTCTTCTGTAAGTAAAAGTGAAATGGTTGATCTCTCATCTGCTTCTCTGTTGAGTGGCTTGGGTGACAGGTGGACGGACTCCTGAGTCTGGCAGCAATGGTGCTTAGAGCAAGGGCTTTGGGGTCAGGCAGTGCTGGGCTCCATTCTTTTCTACTGCTAACTGGATATCAGACCCCCAGCCTTATGAACCCTATAAACTGTTATGAGTCTCAGTTTCCTCATTTTAAAAACGAAGCTACTAATATGTTCCTTGTCAGAGTTGTTCTGCTTGAATATTAAATAGTAAGCAGTAAAAACTTAGAAGCTTAAAATAGGTTTAAGAACAATAATAATCCCTTAGTGTTGTTATTAGGACTAAATAGTGTAATACATGTAAATGCTTAGCATGGCGTCTGCCTCAGTAAATACTTGATAAGTGTTAGCTGTATTATTATTATCAAATAATCTTTAGCCCAAATTTATAGATTATGTAAGATTTCATTTAATCGTTTAAATAAAATCCATTATAAATAATGCATGTTTGGTACGTGTAGCAGATACTCCCAGACTTCTGGGCATGTCTCCCGAGTTTACCGTTTGTATTTAACTACTCTTCTCAGGTCATGATTTGTTTTTATAATTGGGAGGCAGTCTACATTTTCTGCTTAAACAGAATGACGTTAGGAAACAAATATTCTCAAGGTCTCCCCTAGGTTTTAGCAAAAAATAAAAGCTTACAGCACTTGCCATTTCTATTATTTAGAAGCAGGTAATAGATCCTGTGAAAATTATTATATTACTTTCTCCTACCAAAGACCGATGGTGACTCTCTCAGTAAAGACAGCTGAGTTATCGACTTTGACCACGCATTAGAATTACCTGAGGAGCTTTTAAAAAAATATTAACGTGTTTAGCTTATAGTCCAAGATTCAGATTATAGTCTGGGGTGCGATCTAGGTATTACTATTTTAAAAAAATGATACCAATTGGGTCTTAGCCAGTGCACTAAGTCACAACACACCAAAAACCAAAACAAATGATAGTATCAAGGACTAGAAAACATAAATACACCTGTCATGATAAGATTATGTACGGAGAAAATTCAAGAGCATCTCCAAGACTATTAAAAGCCTTTCCAGGCTATGTTGGAAGACTCCAACACTGTTGTTGTTGTTGCATTTGGTTCCCTGCTCTGCTGGAGAAAAAGTGCAGGCACACCTTTCTTACAGGAGAAATCTCGTCTCTCAGCTTGTGAGCAATGCTGGAAACAGAAATCAAGAACGAGGGGAAGACCATCATCTTCTGACACCGAGAGAAAGCTAAGTGGGAGGACGCAGTGCATAATGCAAAATGAAGACGGCAACTAAGGTTTTGCGTGGTTTGCAGCAGAGAAAACAAGAAAGGGGAAGGAGAGAAACCATTTCCTACTGTGACACGTGCAAGAGGAAGCCTGGACTTCATCCTGGAGATTGCTCCAAGAAGTGTCACACTCAAGAAAATTATAAACAAAAATAAACAAAAACACTTTATTTTATGTAACCTAATATATAATAAAATCATCAGGATGGCACTGTGGCTCAAAAGCAGGGTGCCGGCCCCATT
>NW_003852408.1:30426947-30428702 GCF_000181295.1 Otolemur garnettii
CTTCTCAGTAAAGTATCACAAGAATGGAAAAGCAATTATCCAATGTACTGTACTAATAAGAAGCCAGTAGATGATCTAATTCACACCCACATAGAAGAAAAACTCATTTCAATTCAAGTTGCGGGGAAGGGATCTTGGGGTGCTCCCACTTAATGGACACAATGTAGGAGTGTATGGCACACTTTCTGGGTGTGGGACACAACTACAAGAGGGATTCTACCCAACAAATTCAAATACTGTGACCTGGTTGTTTATATCCTCACATTAACCTGAAATTTAAAAAAAGTGTGTGCAAAATCTCTGTACTGAAAACTAGAAAAATTACTAAGAAAAATTAAAGAAAACTTAAATGAAAGGCAAGGTCTGCCATGTTCAATTATTGGAATCCTTAATATTGTTTAGACTTCAATTCTCTCAAATTGATTTGTTGTTTCAATGCAATCCCCATCAAATCTTCACCAAGCTGGTTTTGATGGAATAGATTGACCAATGATATATTTACAGAGAAATGCAAAGAACCTATAATAGCTAAGGCCACATTGGAGAAACAGCAGCAAAAAGAACTTAAATGATCAGATTTTAAGACTTAGTGTAAAGTTACAGCAAGTAGGACATGGTGGTATTAGCATAAATGTAAGTAAATAGGCAAACAGAATGTAATAGAGAATTCAGAAGCACAACACCACAGAACACTGCAATTCAGTAAAGGGAAAAGATAGTCTTCAATAAATAGTGCTGGGTCAATTGAATAACCACATGAAGAAAATGGACCCTTGACCACCATCTCACATCATACGAAAAAATTAATTTAAAATGAATCATAGACCTAAATGCAAAAGCTAAAACAATGAAGGTTCTAGGAGAAAATGTAGAAGAATAACTTCATGACTTTTGGATAGGCAAAAGTTTCTCCATAAAAGTTTAGTGGGCACAAAAGCGCTAACTATAAAGAAAAGACTGAGAAATTGACTTTCATTAAAATAAAAAAAATTGTTTATAAAAAGGCACCAAAAAGAGAGTGATAAGGCAACCAGAAGCCTGGGAGAAGATATTTGCAACACTTGTAACAAATCAAAATAAAAAATATCCTCCTTTATAATAGCTAAAGTCAATTAGCTATTATAATTAATTATAAATAATTTGTACTTTTCATTTAAGAGAATAAAAAATAGAAGACTTGCAAAGACATTTCATCAAAGAGACTATGAAAATGACCAATACACAAATGGACAGAGTCGGACATCGTTAGCTATCAAAGAAGCCCAATCAAAACCATAATTTTTCATGGGGGCCAGCGTAGTGACTCATGTCTGTAATCCTAGCACTCTGGAAGGCTGAGGCTGGTGCATTACTTGAGCTTCGGTTGCTGTGAACTATGATGCCATGACAGTCTACCCAGAGTAAGACTCTGTCTCAAAAAAAAAAAAAATCAGATGAGCTAATATTTATGTTTTTCTCTTTTAAAACTGTAGAATAATTACAAGTAATTATACCAATCTCTTTCCAACCCAAAATATGTAAGAGCTAGAAGTATGAGGCTAGAGGAAACATTGGATTGGAAAGGGTTTTAACTAGTAAGTGAATTTACAAAAGTTGCTAGGTATTAAAATCCATATACAAAAGTTAATTGTGTTTGTATATATCAGACACAAATAGAAAATTAAGTAAATATCATTTACCATAGCATCACAAAGTATCAAATGCTAGGAGTGAATATTAAGAGTGTGCGTTCACCTGGATGGAGTTGAAACACAA
>NW_003852408.1:30428722-30456031 GCF_000181295.1 Otolemur garnettii
AGACTGTTTCAAAAAAAAAAAAAAAAAACACACACAGCCTTCCCCCTCCCCCATAATAAGATACTATCACACACCTATCAAATTAGATAAAACTATGCAGGCTGAGAATAACAAAGGAATGATGGAACTCTTAATTGCTAATAGAAGAATAATTGGTACATTAAAAAAAATTAGAATTAACTACCAAAGCTAAACATGCAAATAGCCTATTATTCTGTGATTCCATTCTTTGGTATATTTTATTAGAAATAAGTGCTCATGTTAACTAACACTCAAGCATAATAGCATTTTTAGAAACTTATTCATAATGGCTACAAACTGAAAATAATTCAAATGTTTATCAGTGAGAAGATAATAACTCAAATGTTCATTAGTGAATGGACAAAAAAATTGTGGAATATTTGGATAATGAAATACTGCCGAACAATAAAAAAGAAATGCAACAACTTTATGATGAATCTTCCACACATAATGTTAGGAAAAGAGGCAGGCACTAAAGAGTTTATACTGTAAGATTTCATTTGTATACAATTCGAAAGAGGCAAAACTAATTTACAGTGATAAAAATTAGGATAATACCCAGGGGAGGGTTAGTAAGACGGAACGTAAGGAAGCTTTCTGGGGTGCCCGTTGTCTCTGCACGAGCTTCCCTCCTCCGGTCCAAGACTACTTACCTTCGATGATTTGGTCAACATATTTAAAGGCTTGCTCCACATCTCCTTGCTCGATTTTTTTCTCAACGGAAAGAAAAGAGTTGTGCTCTAGGGCTTGCTGCAGTGAAAAAACAAACCAAAACATTATCTTTGGCATTCTAATAAATCATTTCTCCATCAAAATTCCATGCTCCTATTTGAGCAGACCTTTACACACCAAGATAACCGGAGCCAGGGCAGCATCAGCGTCTGCAGAAGGCGACTCAAGTGGATTACAGGTGTTGGGGACTCACTAACTTGGTTCAGTGCTGTGGGGAAGAGTTGAGAGGGACATAGGGTATGGACATGGTCTCACCTTGCAGTTAACGGTTCAGACACTTTAGTATTTAGGTACTAACTCTGGGGTACAAAACCAAGTAAAGAGACGTCAAGGAGGAGTGGGCTGGTGGGCCTGGTGTGCTCAGAAATGGTCTTGCATAGGTGACCTTAGTTCAATCACTTACGAGAAAATCCAAGGAAATGGGTTGGGTCATTTATGACGTCGTAAAACAACAGTTTGAGGTTGAAACCAAACTGAGCGGACAAAACAAGGTCAAGGCCAAATTGGCTGCGGTGTAAGTTTTCTATGAAGAAACAGTAGAAGATTTACAAAGGTGAGTTTGGAAAGGTGGATTAAGGCTGGACTATGTGCTAAGGAGCTTGAACCTTATCTAAGGGAACACAGCTGAGCAGGAACAGTGATCTGATGAACTCAGTGGCTTAGAAAAGTTAATGTGGTAGACAGATGGGCTGAGATAGTAGACAGCCTCTTTGGGTTGTTATTTAGTAAATCTGACAAGAAGGGTGTGAGAACTAGGCTGGAGGGTGGAGTGAAATGAGAGTGGAAAGGAAAGGGCAGACTTTAGGGGCATTTAAAGGATAATGGGGAAAGACTTGAACTTAGCACCTATCAGGAAGAACAGAGGAGAATCAAAGAGGATGCTGAGGACTGAATCCTACTTGGGGGTGAGGGGTTCATATTGCCTATGCACCCATCGACCCACCTGTCCCCCATCCCTCTGTATTCCAACACACATTACTGAGCACCAACTCTAGGTTTACTGAGCATACTAAGCATGGGGGTATAAAGCACAATACAACACATCCTTACCTTCATTCACAGCAGCCACTAAAACAGAGATGACAGCTAACACTTACCGAATGAATTCCCTGTCCTAAGTGCTGTTGGAAGCATTTTACTTGGATTCTCTCATTTAAACCTCACAATGACCTTTTGGTGTGGGTACTTTTATGGTTCTCATTTATTTTACAGATGAGGAAACTGAGGTGTGAGGAGTTTAAGTAATTTGGCAAAGCTTTTAATGCTACTAAGAGGCTATTGAACAGCAGAGTCAAATTGTGAATCCAAGCAGTCTAGAGTCCGTGCTTAAGCAGTAAGTGGCCAGGGAGATGAGGACCCAATACAGTGCATGTTACAACTTTTATGAGTTCCAAGGTGCTCAAGACTCCCCCACTGACTAGTTTGGCATGTGAGGTCATAACGACTGTCTCTGCTGTTAATTATCTGTATTTTTAGGCCGTGCCTTGGCAAGAGGTCATGGGGAAGTGGGCACAGGGATGCTTCATTTCCATAGGTCCCTGCAGAAGCACTGGTGGGAAGGGGGGTCTAGCAGGAAAGGTCTCAGTGTTCCACCCTGAGGTGCAAACTGCTGGAGCCTTCACTCTAGAATTATAGACAACCCGAGCAAAGCAAAATAGAGCCCAATTTATGCTATTTTGTGACTCTGGGTTGAATTCTGCCTGAAAACACTGCTCTAATTATTCCAGAAGACACAAAGGGTCTGATACCTCTATCGTGATAATCCTTGGTTCTATGTCTTCATAGGCGATCTTCACTTTTTTAGCTGCTTCTCTTGCACGAGCGTAGGTATCAGCTGCCACGGTGCAGACAATCTGTCCCACGCAAATTACCTGCAGAAAAGCCACATGTTACAATTAGCTAAAGCATAGGATCATTAAAAAGGAATTACTCTTCCTACATCTTTACATTTACCCACTGGGGGTTTGTGACTCAGAGAAAGACTGTTTTCTACGTATGAGAGTAAACTTAAAACAGTGGCTTAAGTGGGATTTAGAGGCACAGAAGTTGGATGCAGAACTTAATTATCTGGCTGTAATCATCTGCCCTTTGGTCGTCTCTAGCTGCATTCCTCACCATTGCCATAGCACACCTGGTGATCCAGGCACCCTGAAATTCAGCTGGTCCTTTCAGTGTTCTGTGCTCTATATTTCTTCCACGCCTATTGTGCTCTTTTAGAAGCCTTTCTGGGAAGACTTAAGGCTTCTATTAGAATCTTGGAGAAGTCCATGATTCAAAAGAGAAATTGAGAACCACTGAGATGGAGACATTGGTTCCAAGTAACATGAACACGAATCCATGGATGTTGTAGTCATAACCAATAACCAGTTCGGCATTTCCAGAAAAGGATTGAGTAATAAGCCACACACAAATCAACACACCTTATTCCGGGCATAGAGAATCTCTCCTTGATGGTTATTATCTCCCGGAACGTCCTCTGCTGTGATCACATCAACCACACCTGGAAGTGCCAGGGCTTCTGACTTATCAATTGATCTAGGAGAGATAATTTGGAGGTTGATACTAAAGCTGCCGGGGCACGTTTACAATATGATATAAATGATTCGTCAAACATAGGGGAAAACTATAATGGACCTCATCACTAAATTATGAGGCAATATTTTATGTTGAAAAATACCATTCGGCAGATGTTCTAATTCTCGGTTACAGAATCTTTCATAACCATGCTTAAAAAATGGCTGTTTTTCAATTCAGAAGAGAAAATGCACACTCTTAATCAACTTAAATATGTAACAAGCTCTCAGTTTGAATGTGAGGGTGGGAATGTGTTTCAGTAATACAGAGAAACATCTTTTACTCCCTTACAAAATCTTTGCATGAGCCCTGGTGCTGGTGACTACAGCCAGGAAGAGTTCTTGGTCCACAGGAGGCATGTCGTCAATATATATGGCTTCTCCTGTGGCGTGTTTAATGGCCGACTGGTGCATGATTGGGTGTCCAACTGGATCTTGAGGAGGTTGGCAGGGATCTACACACTGTTAAGGAACAAAGCTAGTTATTTTACCACTGGAAATTCTCATGCCCTGAAAACTAGGTCTGGTATATTTGGCTCACTCACAAGCAAAACAGAAAACAAACAAACAAACAAACAACAACAAAAAAAAACCAACAACCCCCCCAAACCAAAACCAAAACCAAAACAAACAAAACCCATGGCAACTGGGTGTCTAGATGGTTAATAAATATCCACTGAATACTGTGGTAAGGGATATTTTCTGGTTACAGCTCCCCCAAACCCTCACCAAAAGAAGACATCCTAAGATGTCACAAAACAGGGAAGATTTCTAAAGACATAAATGTTGAGTAAGGCTTTGAAGGAAGGACTGATATTGGCCAAAAAAGGAGTAAATTTTAGGCAACAAAATGAAAATAGTGGAGAAGAATGATATGCAATCTAATTCCCATGTAGCCTTGTGTAACAGCACAAAAGCTAAACCAAGCAAATTATGTATGGACAGCAACAGGCGACATCAGCTGGTTTAGCAGATGTTATCTTTAGAGTAATAAAGTGTATAGTTATTGAAAAGAGGGAGATGTGTGCATAGTGCATACATCTGAATGAAAAGAACAGATAAAAGACAAGAAACCCTGTCCACCAACCTGGAACATCTGCATTCCCTCAGGTGTTTCTATGGGGAAATCTTCTAGAGCACTTGTGAACTTTTCTGGGATATCTGGAAACTTCTGGGGATCCTGAAAAGAAGATTATTTCACATATAATTTTACAATCTGAGAAAGCACATTGGAAAAACACATAGAAATAAAGTTATCGGATCTATTCTCCCACACCTTAGATGATGATTCTGCTGGGAGAAAGCCTTGACCTTCGAGTTCCCCAGGCTAGCAGTGACACAGTTGTTTGCAGAATAACTACGTCTATTTATGTGCACAGAAAAGAGAGCAGAAAAGAGGTGAAGACTTCCTTTCATGACAAGCTCTGCTTTTGAATGAGTGGAAATAGGTACACTTCCAAATGGAGGCTGTCCTTGCGAATCTGGGTCAACCCTGTGAGCGTGTATCTCAAAGAAGCAATTGACAGAATGGGCAGATTAATTTGCAAAGATATTCAATTGCAGATTATTTGTGATAGTGAAGGAACAAGAATTAAACTAAGTGTCCAATGACAGGGGAATTGCTAGAGAAATTCTAGTACATCCAGATATGATATTCTGAAGTCATGAATAATGATTTTATAGAAATGTATTTACTGACATTGAAAAATGCTCATGAAATAAAGTTAAGTGAAAAAGGATTATAAAAATTTATGTACAGTATGATTCCTTTTTTGTAAAAAAATGAATAGAAAAATATAAAATTATATATTTTAAAATGTTAATGTGGTTGCAGTAAGATTACTGGATTACTAATGATTATTAAAATTTTTACTTACCTCAGTTTGAATTCTTCTGTAGTGATAGAATATATAATAATAAATGTAATATGTAAGACAGTATACAATATAAATATATAAAACATATTTAAGAGTATATATAACATCTATCAAATATATACTCATCTACATATTGAATATGTTATATAATATATAATAGAGTATGCGTTGTATAATAGAATATGATAAAAATGATAATAAATGTTCATATAATAATAAGAAAAGATTAGTGGAAATAACAAAGCAAAGCTGTTAATCATAAAGAAATGCTGGTGTTGCCATTTTGGGATCACCTTGTGGCTGATCCAGGGGACGCTCACGGTCATGCATCATATTCTGAGAAGCATTGCTTATTTAAACTAGACTAGGTAAGGAGAAAATGGTGAACAGAAAACTAGAAACAACCCAAATGTCCAAAAATAAGGACCAACAAATAACATATCTATCCATAAACACACCCTGCAACCGTTATGCTGTGATATTACTGAAAAACATTTAATGGCAAGATGGAAACATCTAATGGAAAGATGTTTATGTCACTGAGTGAAATAAATCAGCCACACCAGAGTTACACACTACGTGCATGTCCGTGCTGGCTGGAGCCACGCCCACCAAAATGTTCATAGTGGTTATCTCTGGGAGATGGAGATACAAATGATTTCCTCCTTCTTTTTGGCTTATTCACATTTTCTAAAGATTAAAGTATATATTTTTAAGAGAATTTCCTTTGGGCCCTGAAAAGGTATTAAAGTTTGCTTGCTGAAGGCTTTTCCATACGGTAGGTCAACCCGATGTCACACACTAGCGTCTGTCACCCGGATTACAGGGCAGAAGAAATAGTGGTACTCTCTTCCCAGCCCAGGAACGGAGGGGAGAGGGAAGGGTCGGAGCGGCAGCGCCCACCCAGGTACCCTCAAAGTGTATCAAAGGCAGGTGGGGGCTTTCCTGCGCAGACTCGTGGGGAAACGTGAAGGCACCCAGAGACCCAGAGAAGCGACTTACCATTTTATTCAGTCCTCGTCTGACTTTGAGGTAGAATTTGAAGAGCAGGCTGACGATGAGGGTCCGCTTGTACTCCACCATGCCGCCCTCCGCGGCCGGCGGGATGGGAAGCTCGGCCAGGACCCAGCGGCAGGCGTCACTCAGCATTTGGTCGTCCCACTGCCTGGGAGCAAAGAAGGCGAACATTTCACAACGACAGACACTACCCCGACTCGGCAAGAAAGGATGGGGAGCGGTCTGGGCTTATCTGTGAAATCTAGGCAAAATATCCTGAAAATACTTTGTAGCAGACACCTGAAAAGAAAGACCCGGGTAATAAGGGAATGGGAAAGGGATTTGACACTCATTAAAGAGCACGAGAGCAGACTTTGGCAGTCTCCACCTGTGGTGTAAAGCGCCACCGATCACGTCTGCAGATAGCCTCGGGAGAAGTGGTCCAGGCTGCTCCTGCTAAGACTGGCTGCTGCCCCGGCGCTCCAGGACTCTGACCTGACCCCCACGACAGGCTCCGCTGATGGGGAGCCTTCCCAGACGGAGGCAACGGGCTCCCTGGCATTTAGGGGAAGCCAGCATGTAGCGTGTACCTCGGCCCTGGATCTGGGACTTTATCTTGTCCACTGCTATATCTCCAGCAACACGACCAGTGGCTGGCCCGCACTCCATGCTGAATGAATACAGTAGAACCTCTGTCATGACCATCCAGGGACTCTAACGAACTGGTCAACATATGGAGGTGGGCAACATAAGGAACGAGGCCTACATACAGGGGTACATGTCTGGTCTATGAAAATTAGGTCAACTGAAGGAGATGGTCAATGTGGGGAGGTGGCCATCTACAGCAGTTCTGTATTTGGTAAATGACTGAATTATTGACGATAGGTGTAAAATATTTCTCAAGTGAAAGTTTCTACAAAGCTGCTTTGGAAGCATAGAGTTATTTTTGTATCTGAGGAGAAACTCCCATTAAGTTTTAATTGTTGACAATGGTATAGGGTGCATAAAAGGATTGTGAAAGCACTCCCAGGAAGAATTTTAAAAACTTCCTTCTCAAATGCTAGAAACAGTGAGGAAAGGCAGGCCATTTCACCTTTTTGACTATTTCTTTTCTATGTGGTTTAAGGACATTTTCAGATATTTTAGGACACAGTATTAGAGACATTTGCTTATTATGCAGGTTAATTAAAAGTGAGAATTTAAAGATAACATGCACTCACACCATGTCATTTGTGCAGTAATCTTATTACAGAATCCTGCAATAAAAGAATCACTGCACCTTGAAGAAGTTGGCTTTTGTGTGGCTTTTCTTTACATTTTCTTTATACTTTCTTACATTTTCTTTATACTTTTCTGCAGAGCTTAAATTTTCTAGATAATCATATATATTCTTATAATCAGAAGAAAATTCCCCCAGTGCTATTTTCATTAAAAAGATACCACCGGAAAGGCCCGAGTGTCGTGTTCCAGATGTGGTGACACACCTGCCAATGAGCTGCTGGCAGCTTTGGCTGGCAGAGACAACAGTGCGGGCAACACTTCCGTAAAACATTTGAAGTTCCTTGATAACATTCGTGCCGTCTTCAAACTTCACGCTCATCCCGGCATTGACAATGGCAAAGGCATTCTCCTGACGCTGGGCCAGCCGGAGTCCCCACACGAAGTGCCACTGGAGATAGAAAATCACTCATAGAAAACAGGTCATCCCCACTGAGGCTGGACGGTAGCACTTTGATGGTTATTTATAATGAAAAGGGTCCTTCACGGATAGAGTGACATGTCACATGGGCACCGCTCTTGCCCAAGGTGCTGACTATACAGAAACACCCTCCTATGTGCCGTGTATATGTTCAATATTTACTCCTTACCGCACCTCCCCTCATTCCTAGTTTGTGATGAAGACACAGAGGAGTTAAATAACTCGCACAGTTATTAAATAACTCGCACAAGGTCGCACCTCCCCTCATTCCTAGTTTGTGATGAAGACACAGAGGAGTTAAATAACTCGCACAGTTATTAAATAACTCGCACAAGGTCGCACAGTAAGTGGCTGAGCTGAAGTTGGAACCAAAGCTCTTTGGCTCCAGGGTCTGAACTTACCTGCTAAGCTCTCCTGTGCCTTTCAACTCCTAATCACCACATACCTCCTTAGGGGAGGGACTTGAACTGTATGGGCCTTAACTGTCTTTAAAATGAGAAGATTGGTTTTGTTCAGATGGTTTCTTCTCAGCTGCTGAGTGGGGTTAGGGGAAGATTGGGAGATAGGATGCCTCTGGGATTGAACTGCCACAGCTTCATTTTTATCTGTTTTAGTTTGGTGTTCTATGGACATTTCATTGAATAAAGCATTCTACTATCAAAAGAAAGAAAGAAAAAGAAAAAGATTGAAAGGCCAGATGGTCTCCAAAGTTCTTTCTAGGCCCAAATCTGTCATTGCAGGTTGGATCTCAATATTAGAATGGAACATTACAGCCATGAAGTGAGGAAGCCTCTTTGTGCAGCCAGCATTTTGGTGCGAGGGAAGGATATTAAAAATAAAACATTTTTGATATAGAATTAACACTGATGGGCAGGCATGGTGGCTCCACCTGTAGGACTCTGGGAGGCTGAGGTGGGAGGATCATTTGAGGTCAGGAGTTTGAGACCAGCCTGAGCAAGAGCTAGACCCCATATCTACAAAAAATAGAAAAATTAGCTGGGTGTGGTGGAGTATGCCTATAGTCCCAGCTCCTTGGGAGACAGATGGGAGGATTACTTGAGCCCAGAAATTCAGGTGGCAGTGAGCTATGATGATACCACTGCATTGCAGCTGGGGCAACAGAGAGAGACCCTGTCTCAATAAATAAATAAATAAATACAATAAAAACACACTGGGGTGATAAGGTAGCGTTTGAGACACCCTGTTCATATTTACTCTGCTGAACTGACCAGTGGGGACTTTCCTCTCCATCCTGTTGCCATGACCCACATTATCATCTCCCACCTGAGTTACTACATCAGCCTCCCAATTGATCATTCAACCTTTAGTCTGTCCCTCAACCAGTTTATCTTCTTTCCACTGCATCGATATTCTTAAAATACCACTTTCATTTAAATGTTACTTTGCTCTCAAACCTTTAAGGGTGGCCACGTGCTAGAACACACACAAACTCCTTGATGGAACAAAGGACGTGCTTGGTGATGGAGCCCAGTCTCCCTGCCACTTCATCTCCAGCACTCGGCCTGCTCTCCGGCTCTCGGCCTGCTCTCCGGCTCCCAGCCTGCACCCTCCACCCCTGTGTGCACCTGCCCAGAATGGCCACTCCCTTCTCCCCACTGCTTCAAAGGAGACCATCTTCCATGTCTGCCCTAGCTGCCTTCCTTCCCCCCAGGGAAGGACTCTCCCCCATCACCAGAGACACTTTAGCTCTTCATCCTCCCATTTCCTGTCTGGCATGATTAGTTATTTTCTATTTCAAGCCCTTTCTGTTAGATTTAGGAACCTTGGAGAAAAAGATCCCATCCATGTCTTACAAAACCCATCCCTGTCTTATAAATTTGTATAGTGTCTCCTGGGTTTAGCACTGTGACTGGGATATAGATCGTAGATGGTTAGTAAATTACATTGATTTTTAGACTTACTCAATGATGGCTAAGATGCTTGTTTATCTGAAACCAGAAATTCAACTCACACAAAATGTTAGGGCCCAGGATACTTTTAGGCCATTGGAAATGTCTTTTTTTTGAGATAGAGTCTCAAGCTGTCACCCTGGGTAAAATGCCGTGGCATCACAGCTCACAGCAACCTCAGACTCCTGGGCTTAAGCAATTCTCCTGCCTCAGCCTCCCCAGTAGCTGGGACTACAGATGCCCACCACAACACCTGGCTATTATTTGGTCGTAGTTGTCATTGATGTTTAGAAGGCCCGGGTTGGATTCGAACCGGCCAGCTCTGGTATATGTGGCTGGTGCTCTAGCTGCTGAGCTATAGGTGCCAAGCCACAAATGTCTTATTTTTAATGTCTTTTAAAATCAAAAGAAAAAAATGAATATAATAATATGTATGGAAGACTGAATGCAGCCGGGCTTATATTCCTCTTTATACTGCCATAGTCACATATACATACACACATATATACATATATGTGATAAAATTTTTTATGGAGGAAGGGATCCACAAAGGCAGAAGTGTCTAGGGCTCATAAATGTCATAACATGGCCCTGATGTGAAAGCAAATCAAATGGTCTTCTGGGAATTTACCCCTCCCTGTGCTGCAGCCCAAATCATCTTCCCAAAGCAGCTGGTTCTAACTCGAGGCTACCATTGCCCCTGGAAGCCCATCTGTTGGCTCGCTGCTCAGGGCTGGGGGGTGACTCTGGGGAGACTCACCTGAGTAGAGAAGGGAATAGAAACAGACAGCACAATCTCATCCGGTTTCAGGTCGGCCCCAGGTGATTTCTCAAGGAAAGGGCCATTTAAAGGAATCTGCCGTTGTCCGTCTGTTAGAGAAATGGCCTTGATTAGGATGAGTTTATCAGATTGCAGAATACACAGCCAGCACCAGTGACGAGTATGGTGGATACAGTTCTCTTCCCAGCTCCCAAGCTGGGTCACCTGGGGCAAGTCCCAGAAGCTTTGAGATCCTTGGCTGTGCAATGTTGGGGTTGGGGGATGTAAGCTGAAAGTCTTTTCTGCTTCCTATGGACCACTGCACACTACTCACAAATTTTGGCCTTGAAGGACTTTAAAGCTGTTTGGAAACAACCCAGTATGATGTACATATTTCACAGATGGGAAGACTGAGGTCCAGAGAGGTTAAATGACCTTTCTGAAGGTCTGGGAAGGGGACTAGGGGCAGAGGTGGGATTTCTGATAGTCATGTGTCACTTAATGATGGGGACACCTTCTGAGAAATATATCCTGAGGTGCTTCGTCATTGTGGGAACATCCTAGAGTGTCCTTACACAAACCCAGATGGCACAGCCTCCACATACCTGAGCTATAAGGTCTGGCCTGTTGCTCCTAGGATCCATGCCTGTACAGCACGTTACTGTGTATTCTTAAACAGTTTATCCTACTCTCTTATTTGAGCCATAATAGTTTTTAAATGTAATTTTAATCGAGAAGAAAATATCTTACATCAATAGCTCTATAAGTAATCTGTATTTGTTTCTATTTCATCAAGCTTAAATCATTTTCCCTCCACAAAGCCCATGAGGTTTTGGAATAAAAAGAGAAGGAGTGAGAAATACGTTCCCAGAAATTTGTGCTTAAAACAAAGAGTCCTGTAAGAAAAATTGCTGTCTGTATGAAAGAAACTCTGCAGTGAAATATGCCATAAACTTTTAAAACCACAGAGATACTTCTCATTAATTTCTTCTTCAACTGCTTTCATACTATAATTTGGACTGCTCATAAATGCGGCCAGATAGCTAAGGAGACTTGTCAGGTGCAGTGAAGTATCTGATCTATGAGACCCGGAGCATTTGGCGAGCAGGAGGATTGAGGCCAACTTCTCGCTCAGGTGTGAGGTGATGCAGATGGCATGTGCCTCTAAATTGCTACGCTTGGGTCCCTAGGTCAGATCAGGAACTACATAACTGACAGTGGTAAGTACAAAATTAAAAACTGCCTAAAGCTTGGCTCCAGAGTCTTACCTTTGGACATCAGATTGATGGTAGCGTTTCCTGCTGCTAAAATAGGGTTCAGGTCAGAAAAATTAGGCCGGTTTACCACATGTCCTCCTAAAGTCTAGATCAAAAAAGATGACATTTAGAAAGCTGCTCTCAGTTTCTTAACAAGTAAGAGATTATGTACACAGGGATCTTGTGTAAGTGTTTAACCCTCCTTTCCAGTTTCCCTTGCAGAAAGATCTGGCAGAGTTTGGGGCAGTTAAATAGATTAGGCAGTACTTTGCACAAGATTCCCACTCCTGACCCCATCCACACTTAGAGCTTGATTAAATGTTTCTCTTTCACATGCAATCAGGAGGAAACGTTTTTCTGAGAACTGATCCTGGTGAGCATTTGACTTTGTTTAGATTCATTCTTTGATAGGCCTGTTAACCCAGGAAGACAAAAGGGGAAATGAATGGGAATCTGGGGCTGGTGCTGGCAAGTTGGAGAAAAGGGAGAATGGCCACAGGAGAAACAGAGTATCCAACATCATGGAGGGGTGGGGAGGCTGGACATGAGTAAACAATTGGGACCAGGACATTGAATCCAAAGTGCCTGCCGCATGGCTGTGGGTGTGGTTACAGGCCACTTCCTCAGGCCCGCTCCACCAGCACTCAGAACAGGGGCCTCCAGAAGCCTTAAGGGGACAAGTCAACTTTGAGAGGAGCAGTGTGGTTCTGAAAAGGGCAGAAGATGCAGAAGGTGGAAATACATAGCGGGTTTTGAGAATCAGCAGTAGGGCCAGAGACCATCAGGAGAAATGAAGCATCCCGGGGTGGGGTGGAGGGAGTGGGTGGGTGGGTACAGCTAAATCCTGCCAAACTGCCCAGCATGTGTGAAATGAGAAGTGGTTCAGATCAGTTATTCTTAAATCTTCAATAATAGGGAAATCCCGATAAGCTAGACAACTGAGGGCATCCAAGAATAAACGTATGGGGTATACATGTTTAGAATTTGACCTTGAGGCAAAGGTCTAAGAGAGGAGAGTCAGCCATGGAGTCTTTTGGAATGGTGTGCTTTTGGTTATTGTTTCTTGGAGAAGACGTATTTCACAGACTTTTAGAGCTGGACAGGATGTTAGAGTCAGCTCATTTAGTTAAATTTTAATTTTTTTGTCTTGTTACTTTGTTTCATAATTTTAATTTTTAAAATTTTAAATTGATAAATAATTGTATATATTTGCAGGGCATGATGTGATGTTATGATATGTATGTATACTGTGAAATGATTAAATCAAGCCAATTGACATATCCATCACCTCACATACTTACTGTTTTTTGTGGAGAGAATATTTAAAATCTACTTTTTTGGCAATTTTAGAATATACAGCACATTATTAGTAACTAAATAGATCACCGAAGCTTCTCTTTCCTGCCTGATTACAACTTTGTGCCCTTTGACTAACATCTCCCCTTACCCTGAATAGTGGCATGCAAGGCTCAAGTGGCTTGTCCAGGATCTTCTGATGTCAGTACAATCTAACCCTCTCATGTGCCACCCACTTTAGACACACACACAATATGAAACCTCTCACCTTGGACAGACACACAACTGATACCTCTCACCTGGGCAGACACACAACTGATACCTCTCACCTTGGACACACACACAACATGATACCTCTCACCTGGGATATACACAGAACATGAGACCTCTCACCCTGGATACACACAATATGATACCTCTCACCTTGGACACACAAAACATGATACCTCTCACCCTGGATACACACACAATATGATACCTCTCACCTTAGACACACACACAACTGATACCTCTCACCTTGGACAGACCCACAACTGATACCTCTCACCTTGGACAGACCCACAACTGATACCTCTCACCTTGGACACACACACAACTGATACCTCTCACCTTGGACAGACACGCAACATGGTATCTCTCACCTTGGACACACACACAACATGATGCCTCTCACCCGGGATATACACACAACATGAGACCTCTCACCCTGGATACATACAATATGATACCTCTCACCTTGGACACACAAAACATGATACCTCTCACCTTAGACAGACACAACATGATACCTCTGACCCTGGATACACACACAATATGATACCTCTTACCTTAGACAGACACAACATGATACCTCTCACCCTGGATACACACATGATACTTCACACCTTGGACACACACACAACACCTTTCAGCTTTGACACACGCACACAACATGATACCTGTCACCTTTGACACACACACATGCATAATGTCTGTCACGTTGGACACATACACACACCGAAATCTCTCCCTGTGGGCACACATGCTCACACTCATATTGTATAAGCATGTTCCACATTGACTTTGGATTCCTTCAGCGTAATGTTTGTGAAACTGAATAGAACTGTGTGACCGCCCATAACCATGACTTATTTATAAAACAATGGGGAACACACGGCCATATTCCTAATCTGGGCTCCTGCCAGAGTCCTCAGATGCTTCAGGAGAGCTCGGTAGGTCTTCGTCCTCTCCTTTGGTTGCTCCGAAACGATAAAACGTAAGGCATCATTCAACTGGGCCAGGCTGTACCCCGCGCCTATTGTCACCCCTGAAAACAGAGTAGTGGAATATGAATTTAAAGGGAACTGCGCAGAAACATTCTTTTAAATACCTTCTCTTCTCATGTTTACTTGGAATAACAAAAACCAAAGATAATTAAAGAGATGGCTAAAAACAAAAATGAAGATACTGCTGGCAATTTGCTTTATTCCCCAATTTTGAGTACCAGAGCCTTTGTCTCAGGCAATGCTTAGTCACATATGCTACACGTCTTAGCACATATCAACCACACATAGCTGATGTTCACGGCTTCATTTATTCCCAAGTCAGTTTTCCTGAATAAATTGATCAAGTATGAAATTTCCAGCTTTGGTCCTATAATGTTTTTAAAGATCATGAAATCTAAGTGGAAACTGACCCACAGAATGTGCATTGCTCTTCTCCCCCCTTCTCTTCCTCACACCCCCTCATCAAGGAGATAAGCACAGACCCCTGCCTGTACCGGGGGTCACTTTTGTTTGCAGGTGTGCGTATGGGCTGTGATTTCAGTAGTGATGTCCTCTACTCCAGGCATTCTCGGTGGAGGCAATACTACCCCCAAGGGAGTGAAAAAATCTTACTCTTTATATCCAGAGGGTGCCGAAAGACGTATACACATTTTAAAAGAAAAATCTGGATTAAAGTTGTAATATTCAATATATACCAATAACAAAAGATGAATACAAGTCACGTCGAGCCCCTCTTGTAACAGCAGAAGCCAAATGTGACCTGAGTACTACCAATTTAATATGATTTTTTTCCTTAAAATGTGTATACATTTTCTGACACCTTCTGTATAGAAAGCACTGATACACATTCTGTACACAAACAGATCCACAGTTAGTTTGTTGTGTTAAAATGTGAGGGAGGGATGATTAGGGGAACCGTGTCTATGGCTCCTGAGCTGGGTGACAATGAAGAAAAGGGTGAGAAAGAGTGACCTGGTTCTGCAGGCTCCACCCAGCCCATCCCTCTCCCCCCCAGCCTAACCTCATACCCCCACACCTCCCCGCTAGCTGTCTTCTATACTTGACTGGCTCCCTTTGCTCTATCTCTTCCTGCCAATCTGTTGATGTAGAATTTCCAACAGGTTAAAAAAAAAAAAAAAGAGTGGGTGAACCAACTTGAGATCGGCAGGTTGGAGACGTTAGCAAGCAATTACCTCTTGATTGCTCTTTGCTATAGGGAGAACCTTGTTTTATAGGAGTTTGCCTCTAATAGCCTGTGATCCATTGAAAGCCTGGGTAGTGGCCGGTGAGGTAAGTCCTATTAAACAGAGCAGTGAGGAGACCCGGGACCCAGGCCTGACTGAGCTGGCAGCCGTGTGGTCTAGCTGTGTGGGGAAGCTGCATAAGCCCTTTGATAATGTGTTTCCCAAGATACCACCAACCAGTGAAGCCTACATCCCAGAGCTGCTCTGAGGATCAAGAGATAAGATTGTTGCTCACAGCTACATCTTAAATCTTGTGGCCCAGACTTTTTTAATGTGTGTGTACGTGTGAGTATGCGTGTGGGACTGGCCTTAGGCAAACTTGTAAATCCACATGGCTAGAACATTTCCTACTGAATAGTAGATGTTGTAAATTTTCCTATTGGGTCAAGCCCTCTGTTCCTGGCTGACCTAGGTGGCATCTCCCCTGGGCCCCAAGGCTCCTCTGACAATGTGGTACTCAGTGACACAGCTGGGAGGGTGAGTTTGAAAAAGTGCAGAGAGACACATAGTAGGTTCACAATAAATGGTTTTGAAGGAGTAAATGAATAAATGAGATCAGATAGTCTATGGAGTGCTCAAATCGTCTAGTGTGTGTGGTTGATTGCTAATGCCACCAACAGCCAGTGGCTACATTTCATTCAAAAATAAGAAGGTGCTTACCAGCATCCGTGGTGTTCACAAAATATAGTTCTGGAAGCCCAAGTGGAGATATAAAAACCGGATGGAATTCATCTCTAAATTTAATGCTGGGTCCTGAAGGGAAAAGTATTTAAACTAATGAGAAAAATTAGAAAGGAGAGCAACAGATGCTAATAAAGGTTGCTTACTCATAATCCAGAGTGAAAACTGTGACATAAATGACTCATTTGCAAAGGAAAACAATAAACCATTCTCAAGGACCACAGACACCATTAATGACAATGAGACAGAGATGTTTAGGGTACCGTGTCTAGACCAAGGAACATGCGTGGCAACCACCTACCCACTGCAGTGTTCCCCATGACAAGCGGGGCTGTGGGGAAACTGGCTCTGAGCTCCAGAAGGTCGTTCAGGGTAACAGGGGAGATCCAGGTGGTCCTCTCCCCTTGGAACGTCAGCCTTTTCTTGTTTGGATCTTCTGCCATTCTCTGCAGAGATGCAAAGTCAACATGTGTTCATGGGAGATTCTTGAACAACAAACCATGAGTATATCCATATCTGGTGTCCAAGTGGCCCACTGGTTTAGCTTTCTGAGAAGACCCAACTTTTCAGGGATCAGGAAACTACCCAGATTGATAAGATCCATATGGGAACTAATGAATAAACATTGTGACAGGCGTGCATCAACCCTGGATGCGGAGTAACTCTGCGGGTGTTTGTGAAGTGTCTGTGTAAGGAGGGAGCAGCCCGGAGTGACAGAAGCCTGGGCCAGGCTCTCCTTCTGCCCGAAAAGTGACTCAAGGAGATTCAGCTTGGGGATTAGGTTTTCTACAGGACAAAAACTGCATACAGGCAAAGCTATCCTCAAAAATAATCGCTTAAAATTCACCAAGTATCTGTAGGTTGATTTTGTTTAACAATTCTCTGTCTATACACACACACAAATACACACACACACACATACAGATAAACATATACATAAAGAGATGTACACACATTTATATGTATCTATACCTATAGATTCAATTTTAAACAGTAGATTCACACTCAGCATGTCCACGCTCTCACACTCTGTAGGGTACATGGGGACTGACACCTCTGAGCAGCCAGTAGAATCCTGTCTCTCATCTCATGCTCTCTCCAGGACATAGTCAGGGAATGGCGGGGTGGGCATACCACACTATTTACATTATTGTCTCTCCCTCTTTCTCCTCCCTTGAGTTGAAATCACCATGGCCAATTGTAAGAATAGTGTAATTCCACTATCCTAAGTGTTATCTGATTCTTAGTTCGCCAGTTTTGCAAGTTGCCTTTGAGACATCTCACAGTGTCACTGTGTGACCTTGGGCAAATCACCACCCTCTGACCTCTGGGTCTTCAGCTGAAGGAGGTGAACAACAGCATCTCTGAGGTCCTGGCCTCCCCACTCTTTGAAACTGTCTGCTTTGAATTACTTACAGTAGAGCAGAATGGGTCCCTACAAAAGGGTTATTAGTCTATTATTGCATTGGATATATGTAGTACTTTCAAGTCAATGTCTAAAACTTGGTAATTACACAGTGTGAAACAAGAGGCACACACACATTCTGTTGCAAGACAACGAAAGTAAATGTCTTACTATCAGTTCGGGAGGGAATATAGGCTCCTGGGATGGATCGAAGGGCTGGAATTCATCTTCGTTATACAGTTTGGTACATATCTCAATAAAACAAAACAAAATACAAATAGAACTTCAGAGTTATTGAGAAAGGTACGGAAGTCATTAAGTGTAAGACTTAAGAGTTAGGCCTTTACCTCTGATGCCCCTGACACAGAATGGAGGTGCCAGAGTTATAGGCACCCCTGAATGGCATGCTCCCCACCCTCTCAGGAACACATGGGCTGATTTCCCTGGCAGATTTTCTGGACTCCAGGTTTTCCTCATTTGGTATCAGAAATTGAATTTTAAACGTCTGTGCTGGTTCTTATATGTTATTTGTAGATTTTTTTTCTTTTGCTGTAAATATGAAGGTGCATCACTGTTTAGCCCCTCAGAATGCTTGTTGGGGGCGGTGCTGGTAAGCCCGGGTTAAGGCTGAGAAAGCTGTACTGAAGGAAAACAGCCTTCTCTGTCACTGGCGTGCTGATTTGGGCAGCTCGTAAAGGCTGTTTATGCCTGGCATTCACATATTTTACACTTCACTCTTTGAAAAGCAATAGAGACCTTGAATACATTTAGGTTTATGTGGGTCTTTCTCAGTCAAGCCCAAGTGAAGTGGAAAAGCTAGATACTTACTTTTTCTTGTCTATTCACAAAAGACTGGTCTTCTTGATCCATGCAGCACTTTCCTGATCCTTTTACTCGGCAAACAGTTGATTCCTTAGGAAGTAATGCAGTTTAAATCAAATTCACTGCTTAACCGTTTCAACATTTACCCAAGTGCCTGGCTGGGTGGGTGACAAGCTAGTCTGTCTCTGAACAATTAGAGAAAGTTATAGGAGTGCACAGCCTCGCTCATTCATAGTAGAGGCTCCTAAACTGTGTCACATAGTCTCAGGGGAAGGCAAAGGAGGTGAGAGGTGGGACAGGTGGCAGAGGGTCAGCTAAGGCTTCCTCCTGGAAGTGAGATAAATGGAGTTGAGTTATAATGTGGTAATTAAAAAAGCGGAACAGATTGCTCTCTTCTTGACTGTGACACAGCATGTATCTTTAATAGAGACCTGGGAGACAGATTGCCTCTAAGACTTACTATACACGATATAAATAAACTGAAAACCTAAGTTTGTTTTGGATGTGATTGGAGTCATTCTGACCTATTTGGATGATTCAAGCCCTAAACCATTTAACCTTAATTTTCAGGACATTTCACGAAGACCCAAAGTAGTGTTTTTGGTTTTAATTCATCTGTCAGTTACGGCAACTGTCAGACTAATTACTTGTGTTTGCCCTTTTCAATGTGCAAATACTCTGTAAAGGTCTCCGGCGATTTGGAGACATCACGCTTCTCCATGGGGCCAAGGAAACCTGGGTTCTAGCTCCTGCTTTGACACGTGTGAGCTCAGCTGAGCTTATTAAATTAGGATAATAAAATCCATCCCAAACGCATTTGTTACATTTTAGATATAAGGAAAGTTCAATGCAGGGTCTGACACATCAGAAATGCGGCAACAGTGGCAGCTGATATTTATACTTGAAAGGTCATTTTCTACAGAGTAAAGAAGGGATTTGGATTGGGGACAATGCTGTACATAATAAAGGAACTATGAAAAGTATAATAAGGGGCTCAATAGGGGGACCCAGACTTTGTGAGAGTAAAAATATCTACTTTTAATCTATACATTTATATATATCGTGTCTCCAGGAAAATAATCACACAGTTATAGGTTGAATCATATGAAGACTTGGCTGTTTTTGAAGGTCAAAAATGGCAGGGTATTGGCCATTCATACAGTTCAATATAAATAATATCTCACCCAGAACATTAGGTCAAACCATAATGTAGTTTGTAAAATTTCTCAAAATTCTTCATTAGTGGCATAAACATGCACCTTTTCAAAGTCTTTATAGTATTTTGAAAGAACTGATAAACCTTGAATGTTTTTGATTAAGAAAGTTACATATAATTAATTATTTTTGTTTTTTTGAGACAGAGGCTCCCTATGTCACCCCGGGTAGAGTGCCATGGCATCACAGCTCACAGCAACCTCCAACTCCTGGGCTTAGGTGATTCTCTTGCCTCAGCCTCTCAAGTAGCTGGGACTACAGGTGCCCGACACAATGCCTGGCTATTTTTTTGTTGCAGTTTGGCCGGGGTTGGATTCGAACCTGCCACCCTTGGTATATGGGGCCAGTGCCCTTCCCACTGAGCCACAGGTGCCGTCCTACCATGCATTTTCCTATTTGAAATTTTCTACTGTCTTTTTTTAAGTCATTCACTTCTATCACTTACTTTGGGACCAAGTTCTAAATTCCCCTTCTCCATTAAGTTTCCTATGTCTCTTTCCTTCCCATTCATTTAACTCTCTTGAATCCATGTTCCTTTGAGATTTCTGTGCATGGTATATGGGATATATTGAGCTTTCAACATGCTGTTTTTCAATTACATTTTCATTGTTTCTATGTTTTATTTTCTTCTGTAGAGTATGTAATTCTTGAATTCAGGGACCTTATCCTATACTTTTTAGGAAAGTGCCAAATTTAGGGCTATAAACAAGATAGATACTGGGGCTGTGCCTGAGGATCAGTGAGTAAGGCACCAGCCCCATATACCGAGGGTGGTGGGTTCGAACCCAGCCCTGGCCAGCTAAAACAGCAGTGACAACTGCAATAAAAAATAGCTGGGTATTGTGGTGGGGGCCTGTAGTCCCAGCTACTTGGGAGGCTGAGGCAAGAGAATCACCTAAGCCCAAGAGTTGGAGGTTGCTGTGAGCTATGACACCATGGCACTTGACTGAGGGCAACACAGTGAGACTCTGTCTCAAAAAAACAAAAAACAAGATAGATACTAAGAGTGAGAGAGGATACCCTGAAAAGTAAGGTCTGAAAGAACAAAAGGCTTCTCACAGAAGCCCAAGGACACTCCTGCAAAGTCTTCCCCATGGTGACTCAGCTCTTAAGAATTTGCAGAAGCTTCGCTTCCTGGGACCTTTAAACTAACACTTGCTTCCCCTTCTGTAAGTCCTGTGCCCACGTTCCCACAGGCACGCTTTAAAATCTCCAATGACAGGCAATATGGCAATTCCTTTGTCTGTCTACTCATGAGTCCCCTAAAAGGACAAGGACAGAGCTGATTGGGGAGCTCAGGCATTTTGGACTATAGTCCACCAGGGTTTTGCAGGCTGAAATAAACCCCTTCCTTCATTTGGGTGTTTGGGTGATTCTTTCCATTGGGCCCTTATCTTTCTGCAACAGAGTTTATTAAAAAAAAAAATACCAATAGTGGCTTTTAACAACTTTCATTGGTTAGAAATTGTTGAAACATGGCCAACATGGGGTTATTTTAGAGATTGTTGAGTACAATGATTATTTTATGCAAAGGCTCATTAGTATTTTAAGTCAATAGAATGAATATTCTTCTTTTAAAACTTACCACACAGAAAGTTTTTCCGCTTTCTACAATGGGTCGGTATCCAGTGCAGCGACACAAATTACCTGATTGAGAAAGGATCACATTTTAGGGAATAACAAGGCACATATTGTGTATCTGTGCTTCTTGTTTTCAGTGGAGTAACTAACTGTGGTAGTCATTACATTCCTTCTTCCTTAAAACCACTAAGATAGTTCTTTGGAACACGTGTTCCCCTTGGAGCCGTTCATTAAGAATAGACCCTGTATTGCTTCTCGGCATTTTGGCTAAGATCAAGTGAAGAATAGACCTGGTGATTACATTTTCTTCCAGAAAGAAAGGGTTTTTTTTTCCTCTTTCCTTATTTTCCAATCTGATCCTAAACTGCACACCTGCCACACTCATAAATTCTCAGTGTGGCCATCATCGTGCCTTTCACATACAATCTTGTTCTTGAGCCCCCACCAGCACAGCACAAGCTGTTCATTTACTACCTGGCATTGTTTTAATCAGTCAAAAATGTGGGAAACCACTCTCTTAAAAAAAGTATATTCAGGCTGGGTGAGGTGGCTCACACCTGTAATCCTAGCCCTGGGAGGCCTAGGTGGGTGGATTGCTTGAGCTCAGGAGTTCAAGACCAGCCTGAGCAAGAGTGAAACCCCATCTCTACTAAAAATAGAAAAATTAGCCCGATGTTGTGGCAGGCACCTGTAGTCCCAGCTGCTGGGGAGGCTAGGCAGGAGGGATGCCCAAGCCCAAGAATTTAAGGTGACTGTGAGCTATGATGATGCCACAGCACTCTACCCAGAGTGACAGAGTGGGACTCTTCTCATAAAAAGTAAATAAATAAAATAAAAAATTATACTCAAATTTTGAAGCCAGTATAAATGATATTCATGAAAAGGTCTTAATCACTTGGGAAAATTTTCATGTTATGCCATCAAAATTGTTCATACAATTTAAAAATATATATCTAATAGTCACAAGTAAGCGAACAAAACCTGGGCACAAAAGAGACCAAAAGGACACAAAAGGATCTGTGGTTGTGCCTTCGTGGCAAAATTTATGAATGAGTTTTTCCTCGTTTTTAATTGTTTGGACATTTTCCAAACAATTAAAGGAATTGTTTTTATACTAACAATAATTTCATCCTAACTAATAATTGTTAGGAATTATTTTCATACTAACAAGTTAATGTAAAACTGGGTTCAATTATAGTTTAAAACTTTTAGGAACAATGTCTGGGTGAGGATTTGAGAATTTTAAACACCTGGAAATAAAGCGTTGCAGAAACTTGGTACCAGGGAGTCACATGGCCACGTCAGTGTCAAGTATACTCTTTTTTTTTTAATTGGCATCAGAATGATTTAGGAAGAAACTACACACCCAAGAAGGGCTGCCAACACCTTTGTCTTTCCTTTTACTAAGAAGAAAAAGTACAGTAGGGTGTGATTAGGAATTCTTTCAAATGGAAGAAGGAACTAGGGGGTCCAGAATGCCCTGAAATAGAAGTATTTAAGAGGCACCGAAACTGTAAGCAAACATTCACAGCCAGTGTGAGCCAGTGTCAGGGTTTTTTATTTGTTTTTTTCTTGACCACATAGTGGGTGCTAAGTCTACAAGCCCTGCTAAAGGCCCACCACAGGAAAGCTAACAGCACCCATTACAGAAATGCTTCTTTCTAAGAAAAATACATTATGGAAATTCAAATTTTCTATTGTATTCCCTTAATCTTGAAGGAAAAAAGACTAAGTTAAATGAAGCAACGTTTGGTAACAGTTGAGTATCTAAGACGTTATGTGCTTACACTAGATACATTTCTTTGAACTTTATATTATGGATGTTATTGTTTTCTTAAAATATGAACATGAAGGTTGTCAGTGTGGCTAACATTTATAATTCTAGAAAGAGCACAAGGAAATGTGTTGGGTGCCAAAATACACTTTTCAAGTTATTTACACCTAGAATGAGGTTATCTACTTCATGCATTTAGACAAACTGGACAATACGATCTCTTGATACTTGTTATATGAATTTCAGGATGGAATCTGGAAACAGTCTCTGCGAGATTGTATGTATTCCAATAAACAAACAAACAAACAGCATGGCAGAGCCTTAGCTTTCTGCTTTTTAGAGCTCTACCTCATTAGTGTGGGTTACATTACTGAATAAAGATTATCCATTATTCACATCCACTCAGGTTTGATTAAAGTTGTAATTGAAACTATAGGCCTGAGTTTTAATGGTACTTGCTGAGAAGCCAAAAAAAATTTTGAGTGAAGAAGTGGTTGAATGATAAGGGAGAATATTAGAGAATAGTTATATATTAGCTATATAACATTTAGGTTTTTACTTAGTTTTATTCTGAGTTTCTGTCTAGGCCTGTCTCTTGAAAGGCACAAAAAGTTTTCCTATATCTTATCTTAGCTTTCTTCTAAGGATCAGTGATGAGTTAATTTAAAACTAGATACATTTGTTACAGTGTTTGTTAACGTCCTTTTTACTTTTGATTGTAAACTATGAGATTGAATTGCTCACTGAACTCATTTGTGAAAACTAATTATTGCCTACATCTCCTCTATCGTATTATGTATTATGAACCCAACCAGAACATAAAAGCATAAACTATCTGAGAGTCTTTTCTCTTTGCAAAATTAATTTTGGTAACTAAAGTTAATGAATGAGTCTATCAGACTCATTAAAAAAAACAAACAGCAAAATCTGATTCTTCCATCCTATCCAAATTTCTACATTTGGAAAAGATTGTACTAAAAGTGTTAGAAACAGCCCATTTCAATGTCTGTGCAGAGTGACAAAGGGCCCCACTAAGGGAAAAAGTCTTGTAACAAAACTAATATTACCCCAATTCTGGTATCACTGCTGCCAAAACAAAAACAAAATAGCCCTTCTTGGAAAGGCTTAGAGTCCAGATAGGTACTAAGGAGGCCTACCTGCTGCCCAGGGGCCTGGAACCCCAAACCCATGCTGGGACTGCTGTTCCTAGTTACCCGAACACTTTCTGCCCTGGGCTCCGCCTGCAGAGGGCCGAGGAGACTCACCTCCAAGGGCTTCTGTTATCTGCTCAGGGGTCGGCTCAGGGTGGTTCCTCAGCAGCGTGTAGATGGACATGACCATCCCGGGGCTGCAGAACCCACACTGCGTGCCATGGCACTTGGCAAGTCTTTCCTGGGAGATAAAGGCACCAGTGAACCATGCTGCTTACATATTAGCTTTCCAGAAATAACTTCAGAGTAAAGTATGTTCCCTGGAAGGAAAACACTTTTATTTCGTAAAATCATATTCATTTTATTTTTGCCATCAAGAAAAGCCTACTGGCAGAGGTTAATTAAATCCCTTCACTCTGTAGACCCTGTGAAATAGGAAGTACAGTTTAGAGTCAAATGCTTGGGAGTCACAAGCTTGTGAGCTTTGGTCCTTACTGCAACTCGTTGACTGAGTGACCTTGGGTGACTTCTTGCCTTTTTTGGTCGTTAAAACCTGGATGATAAATGTGTCTATTTTACAGGACGGTTATGAGGATGAATGAATGAATGTTAAATCATTGAGCTTATTCTCTGGCGAGTCACTTTCATCCCCTTCCCCAACTATATTACAGACTTTTTGATAGACTTAATGACACAATCTGAGAGCTTTGAAAATTGTGAAGTGCTGTTTGCTTTTGCTGTGCTACTCACATATTTAATTTATACGCGTAAAACTTTATGGACTCAAATACCACAACAAAATAAACATAACAAAAAAAAAGGAGAATGGGAAATGACATTTGACTTTGTCTACTGTATACAAGGACCGTACTCCATGGAGGAACAGATGGGAGGTGGGACTCTAAGAGTCCCTCTGTGGGTGTCAGTCACAGCCTGTCACAGGATGTTTGAATGTGATTCAAGGGTTTTTCTTTTTTTTTTTCGTTTTAAGGCAATTTATAATTTTTTTATTAAAGGCTATAAAAATATCCAGAAAGGTAAATAAGTGCGATGTAATGACATCTGTCCTAATGTGAAGAGCTCTCTTTCACTGCCTTGTTTTCCTTCACAGTGGCCTTCAAATCACAAGAGGCAGGCAGGGATTCTGTGCCATTTCCTCTTCTTTTATTACCCACTGCAGAATTTTTTTTTTCTTTTTTGTTTTTTTAGACAGAGTCTCACTTTCTTGCCCTAGATAGAGTGCTGCAGTGTCACCATAGCTCACAGCAACCTCAAACTCTTGGATTCAAGAGATCTTCTTGCCTCAGTTTTTCTATTTTTAGTAGAGACAGAGTCTTGATGTTGCTTAGGCTGGTCTCAAACTCCTGAGCTCAAGCAATCCACCTGCCTCAGCTTCCCAGAGTGCTAGGTCGCCCAGCCAACACTGTAGGAATTTTGAATCAGTATCCCTGTCCTGAGTCTTCTCATTTATAAATCAAATTCATTTTCAATCCATTCTTTAAAGGGAGTATATTTTCTTCTGTTCCAGGAAGAGGGCTCTTTTTCTCGCAATTGAATCATAGCGCAAAAGAGTCAACTTCTCCCACAAGTGGCTTCTCTTGGTGTTCAAGGAATAACCTGTCCCAGGTTGGCTCATCATTTTCACCAGAATGTCTTCTGACTTGCTATTGGCAAAGAAGAGCATGGAGAGGAACCTCCCGACCAGCTCCAGAGCTCCTCAACAAACAGCGAGTTCCAGAGCACAGGCTGGTTCCCTGATTCAAATGTCTTTTTTTTTTTTTAGAGACAGTCTTACTTTGTCACCCTCAGTAGAGTACAGTGGTGTCACAGCTCACAGCAACCTCCAGCTCTTGGGCTTAGGCGATTCTCTTGCCTCAGCCTCCTCAGTAGCTGGGACTACAGGTGCCCCCCACAACGCCCAGCTATTTTTTTGTTGCAGTTTGGCCGGGGCCGAGTTTGAACCCACCACCCTTGGTATATGGGGCCGGCGTCCTACTCACTGAGCCACAGGCGCCGCCCAATTCAAATGTTTTAAAATTAACATTTTGTCAAACACCATGGCTCTTAAGACAAAAGCCAAATACTTCATGTGTGGCTTAGCTGAAAGGACAGACATTGCTTGAACGCTGGAGGAAAATATGTCTGTGCTGGATTTCTTGGTAGATAGCAGGTCGTTTCAGACGTGGCTTATAAACCTGGCAGCAAACGCACTTGTTGGAGAATGTTTGAGCAACTGACTGTCTGGGAGAAAAAAAGAGCCCTGGTTTGTGTCTTCTGCCAATGTTCCCAGTATAAACACTCCCACCATGGCTGGGATTATTTTAAAATTTATTGAATTGTAAATTGGTAGAGTTAAATTTTTAATAATGGCTGTGTTCAAAGACTGGCTTGCAAAATTCCTGAAAATTTAACAATCAGTTTCCCAAGCTAGTACAAGCCTGCTCCAGGGCTTGTCTAGACACACAAAGGACCTGCCTTATCAGATTTGAGAGAAAGAAACTTGCGTGCAGCCTGAAGTGCTCCCATTCCTGTGAAGGTGAAGAGCCGAGTGTGGGCTGAGACCTTAATGAGAACAGGAAGTCGTTAACTCTGCGGCTGGCAGACACCACTATTCACACTGTTCGCTTACTCTCCTAACTATCCTGTCCGTACCATTCTCATCCTAATTTTCAATATGATGACGAGTCAAAAAACCACCTCACGGTCATGCAATTAGTGAGCTGCAGTAAACTCCCACGAGTGTGATGCCAGAGCATTTTACTTTTTCCTCTAAATTACACTTTCTATTTCATACAGAAACCAGGATCTAAAGAGTAAAGTGAATTAATTAATACCATCCAGTATCAACAAGTACCCTTCAAAGGTAAGGCAGGGCAGAGAAAGCTCTTGGCTTCTATATTTCAATCATACCCTTGCAAAACAAGGAATCTCAAGGGAAAATATAGCAATCTGTAATTTTCTTTCTCTACACTGCCTTTAAAACTCAACCCCTGCAGTAAGTTCCTATTTTAGTACATAATAATAACTTGTCATTTTTTTTTTTTTTTTTTT
>NW_003852408.1:30456251-30460855 GCF_000181295.1 Otolemur garnettii
GGCTGGGGATTCGAACCCGCCACCTTAGGTGTACGTGGCTGGCGCCTTAGCCGCTTGAGCCACAGGCGCCGAGCCTAACTTGTCATTTTTTAAAAAAGTCCTCTGGCAGTGAGCAAGCACTGTTATTGACTTGTGCTTTGTAGAGTACCAGATGGTTACTTGTCAGACCTTTGGAAAGCATTTGGGGGAGTATCTGTACACATTATTGGCCTCTCCATCAGGGTTAAGTAATTTTGAAATGGGATAGACAACTAGTATCTTCTATAAACTTCAGACTTCTATTCCATTTTCTTCTCTTGTTAGTTTGGATGGTTCTTACTTTAGGGTGAGAATGGGGCTGAAAAGGTCTCTTGGGGTTAAGATCTATTAAAATCAATGAAAAAGTCTTGACAAGATCTCTGAACTTAGCCCCAGCTATGAAGCTCCAAGATGGGAACTGAAAAGCTCAAAGGAGTTCCAGGTTGCTGACCTACCTGGGGTGCGTTAGACTATGGGGGTGCCAACGTCTGGTCCAGACCCCCTCTGCGCCTACCTGCACTGGATGAATCCTGGTTTTGATGCTTCCTACACCTTCCACCGTGGTGACAGCAGCCCCATGGAGGGAGCAGATGGGCACCAGGCACGCCGTAGCTGGGAAATGGCTGTGACGGAATTAGGTAAAGAGAACACATTGCAATTGTGCGGAGAGGAGTTCAAGGAGTTACGTCAGTTAACTGAGGAGACTTGTGAGACTGTACTTCTCTGACCATACAGAGCAGACTAGATATAAAACCAGAAACCTCTGGATATACCCAGAAAGGGCTTACAGATGGCTTGTGCAGAATGGTAGAAAGAAACAGAAAAAGAGGACTAATGAAGACTTTTGGGTAGCACCTCTAAGAGACCCCCAGTCTCCATTTTGTTTCTCATTCTAGAGAAAGGAATAAAAAACTCTGGGGAAGTTTTGCCATGTGATTCTTAGTAGTGGAAAGCTTTCAAAATGCAGATGCCCGACTTATATCCCAGCCCAGTTAATCAGAACATCTAGGGTGGGATTAATTAGTCACTTTTTAGGGATCCTCAGAAGATTCCAGGGCAGGCCACTGTGAGCATTGCTGTTTTCATGGGCCTTCGTCTTGACTGACCCTCCCACAGCGTCATCTGTGTCAGTGACGTGGCAAATGTGGTCAGCACCAGGTTCTCACGTCGCTGGTTGGGAAATGAGGTCCGGACTTCACCAGTTAAATTTAGCTTCTTTATTCCCACTCAGGCTAAGTTTCATTCTCTTTTCAGTTAGGAGACATTGTCCCTTTCCTGGGGAATATTTCCTCTCCTCTCTACACAGGCTGAGAGCATGAATGTGGCTCTTCCAAGGAGCAGACAGAGTGCAGAAGCCACACAGCTGACCAGCTGGGGACCCCAGAAGCCTGAAGGGCACACAGAACTTGGGTGGGTCCCAGGCTACCCTGTGCAACAGGTGCAGTTCTGCTTCTTCAGATCTGCAATTCTCTCCCCCTCACGGTTTGTCCCCTCCCATCTTATCTCCCCCTCCCCCTTCTCTTAGTGACTCTCCCAGGGCTCATTCATGGCTTTCCTTGGCCTTGTCCAAGTGCTTCAGCCCGGACCCAGAGGCAGGGGCTCCCTGCACACCCCAGCCTGCGACCACTCACTTACGTCCGCAGTCACACCTCCACTCAAGCTCGGAGGGTGCACAATCCTCCCTGCTCCTGCCCTGCCCCCCAATGCCATTCACTCTTATCTCTGCATGGACTTGTCCCATCTTCAGTGATCCCCTCTCCTCTTCCTTTCTAGCTTCTCACTTCCCTGAATTGCCTCCCATTTAGAAATAAATTCAAGCGTTTGCTGTGCTAAAAAAATCCTAAACCCGGCAGCCCACCTTCCTCTCCTTCCTTAGTCAAGTTTCTCCCTGGGCTCCTACAGCCTCTTCTCCCTTCACTCACTCCCAGACCGCCTGCACCCCTGCACCGTGCCACCCAGCCTCAGCCTCAGCCTCCTGCTGACGTTGCTCTGGGAGCAATCCAGGGTCCCTGGGCCACTCCCTGGTGTTTCACGCTAGTGACCATTCCTGCCTTCTTGGAACTTTCTCCCCTCAATGCCCCTCCTTCTCTAGCTACTCCCCGTAGGGCTCTGTGGTAGGGGCTTCTTTCCTTGTCCATTCTCCTTCTGTGGCTTAAGTGTAAGTCTTCCACTTACCTGCTTTCTGATAGTTCCTACCACTGCCTTGATGGGCACTAACTGGCCCATGAAACTTCTGGCAAGTTTTTTTTTTGAGACAAAGTTTCCCTTTGTCATCCCCGGTAGAGTGCTGTGACATCAAAGCTCACAGACACCTCAAACTCTTGGGCTCAAGTCATCCTCTTGCCTCAGTCTCCTGAGTATCTGGGAGTACAGGTGCCCGCCACAATACGGGGCTGGTTTTTCTACTTTTCATAGAGATGGGTCTCACTCTTACTCAGGCTGGTCTCAAACTTCTAAGCTCAGGCAATCCACCTGCCTCGGCCTGTCAGTGTGCTAGAATTACAAACATGTGCCACCATACCCCATCTCCTGAAAGTTTTAAATACTTAACTCTCTTAGCCTCAGTTTCCTCTTTTTAAAAATGTGAGTGAGGCTTGGTGCCTGTAGCTCAACAGCTAGGCTGCTGATCACATACACCAGGGCTCGTGGGTTCGAACCCAGGCCGGCCTGCCAAACAACAATGACAACTACAACAAAAAAATAGGTAGTGTTGTGGTAGGTGCCTGTAGTCCCAGCTACTTGGGAGGCTGAGGCAAGAGAATTGCTTAAGTTTGAGGTAGCTGTGAGCTGTGATGCCATGGCACTCTACCAAGGACAACATAGTGAGACCCTGTCTCAAAAAAAAAAAAAAAAAGTAAATAGATAAAAATAAAAATGTGAGTGAAAATAATGCTTGTCTAAAAGTTTTGTGTGTGTGGCGGGAGCAGAATATAATACATGTGAGCTACTTTGAATAGTACCTGGTACAAAACAAGTATTTAACAAATGTTAATTATTTTTCATTATCATTGTTATTATTTATGCTGATAACTTCCAATAAATTATAGCTTTAGATGAGACCTCTTCTCTAAGTATCAGACCAGCCTAATTAGATGCTGGGTGGACAGTTCCTTTTAGGTGTCCCCTAGTGACCCCACAGCTAAATTTATCACTTCCCCCACCTCTGTTCCTCCTCTTCCAAGTTCTCTAACTTGTAAACTGCACCACCCAGTCCCCTAAGGCAAAAACTTGGAAGTCATCCTGGGCAACTCCTCCTCAGCACCTCCTTTAGTCAATGAGCATACTTGCATTTTTAGGTCAAGGAGCTGGTGACTGCATCCTTAGCAGGATTTAAGGTCTCATTCAGCCCTTCCAGGCAGACACCTCTTCTAAGTGTTGTTAAAGGCCTAACTCTCCCTCCAGGAGGATTGCTTTCTGTGCATCAAGCCGTTCTGGCCTGATGCCGATCATGAAATCTCTGACTCAAAAGGAAAGGAAGTATTTTTATAGGGATAGAGCAGAGTCTGAGAGATTGGGATGCAGGATGATAGATTCCTATGGGAAGAGGGTCTGCTCGAAGGTCTGGGGTTTAGGAGGTTTAGGGAGAGCTGGCCTAGAGGCAGTCAGGGAACTGGAGACACCTGGAGAGAGGGGGGGAGGAGAGGTGCTGTGCCCAGAGCAGGGGCCAGCTGGATGCAAAGGATACTGGATGGCCTTGGTCTTGGGGTTGTATCGTGACAACATCACTGTGCAGGCCCCGCAGCTGCCTTCCCCACAGGCATATTTTGTACCCGTGAGACGGACTTGACGGAAGGGAGTCAAGGAAAAGGGAGCCAGTTTTTACCTTCTCCCCCCCCCATAGTCAAAACGAGCAACATATTTTCTTGAGTCTTGTACCAAATTGGCCAGTTTCTTGCTTAAAGACATTGTGCCGTTTTTTTGCTTCTAAATGAGCTGTTACAGACACACACTGTCTTATCTGCAAACCTCAGGTCCAGACGTACTTTGAAATTAAAAATTTCTCAGATTTTAGGAAGGTAATAATATAGCCCTCCCAATGGGTCTAGGGCAGCCGCTTGTGATGGAAAATATTAACATCTCTGCAGTAAACCACACAGATATTCACACTGACTAGGACACACCAAGACCACAGGGAGCCCGGAGCCACTTAGGTCAGGGTTTGCATCCCAACGTGTTATGAAAAAGCCTGCTGAAATCAGAGTTGTGGACAATGGATTCTGGCCCTGTGAAACATGATTGCTTTAGAGGTGGTGGGAGGTGGTTTGTGTGCAGAAATCCTTGCCCCACTCCCAGGCTTAACTTTCCCTGGTACAGCAATGTAATGCTTTTACCTTCTTAGGGGATTAGAGAATATTAATCTCACAGCCATGGCTCTTTCACCGGTAGTGTCAACAATCACGGTGTACTTACTTTCTTCCGGTAAGACATTTATGTATTTTCTCAAAGGGAGAGCAAATTACTTATGTAAATCCCCTGCTTTGAGTTCCATGAGATTTTATGGGTGGAGGTTATAATTGGCTTGGGTGGAGGTTAAGCTTAATTTTTATCTTGGAAATTGCTGCCCAGGTAGAGGTAATATAAGGTCA
>NW_003852408.1:30461039-30462995 GCF_000181295.1 Otolemur garnettii
CATCTGTCCACTCATCTTCAGCTCTTCCTTATGTAGAGCTGGCACATAAAGTACAGGACTCTTGGTTACATTTGAATTGCAGATAGGAATCAAATGATATTTAAGTGTAAGTGTATCCCATGCATGAAAACTCAAATTTAACTGTGCATGCTTTATTTTTATATGCTAAATCCAGCAACCTTAGTTAGGCCAAATGCAAACAATACATCACACGCTTGGTTTTTGATCTATTTAGAAGAGCTTCCTCAGTACCCACAAAAAACACAGCCCTGCAGTATATCCAGAGGTTTCCCTGAGACCAAATAGGGCAGCCAACATGTTCAGTTAAACCTGGAGTTTATATTGGAATCTGGTTATTCATCTCTGAATGACTGTGTCCCTCTGTGCCAGGCAGGGAATTGACATGGTGTCAGACCTAGTCCTTTGCTTCAAGGAGCTCATGCTCATTTCTCCTTCATTTCTTGTCATATCCGAGCACTTTCACCTCCAACTCTTTTTTTTTTTTTGCAGTTTTTGGCCCGGGGCAGAGTTTGAACCCACCATCTCTGGCATATGGGGCCGGTGCCCTACTCCTTTGAGCCACAAGTGCCACCCCTCACCTCCAACTCTTTACATCTGTCAGGATCAACCTCTTTCATCTTCTCACAAACATCTATATTCTCTTCCCTTCGGTCCCTGTGCTGCTGCCTGGAATGCCTGTGGCCTCAAGCCTTTGGTTTGTCCTGAAATCTCCTACCTAAGCCTCCTTCCTTCCTTCCCTCCCCAAGCCCAGCACCAGTGCAGACAGTGCTCTGTGTCCATGCCCAGACTTCGCCACTTGCTCCATGGGCCACTTCATTGCCTCCCGCACCAGACTGAGGGCACAGGCTGCATCTGGCTAGATGACTTCTGAACACCTGGTGCTCAATAAAATGTGTCCAAACGAATACAAGGTCAGAGTAGAGAACTGAGAAATTCTGAGAAATTATTCCGAGAACTGCAAGAGATGTCAGGACTGCCATGAAGGGCATGTGAAGGGCAAACAATTAAGGGAGCCTCTGAGACATCCCAGGTTCCCCGTTTTATCCCACAGCCAGGATCTCAGAGAGATGAAGCAACTCCGACGTGCTGCACCTTCCTGCCCTCAGTAGCTGTGGGCCATTATCTGGTTCTGCGGATCAGATTTCCTAAACCAGGCTAAAAGGTGCTGAGGAAGGACTATGTCCCAGCAGGTTTGGGCAGGGCAGCTGAGGTGGGCCCTAAAGGATCCCAAGACCTTGGCAGGGATCCTCTAGACAGAGTTTGCTCTTTCTGTGACTGTGTCCCACTTGGGAAATAATGCCTAAGCCAGGGCCCAAGTCAGCAGCAAATTGGGGTTTTGTGGCAGCCTGAAGTTTTTACAATATGGAGACATGCTTTAAGGAAAAAAAATCCTTCTATCTATATACGTATGTATATAAAATGACAAATATAAATATACAGGCTTTAGCAGGGACCACGGGAGTCCACGCTGATAGTGACTTTGGAAGAAAATCTGTGTTTATTCACAAATACTTAGTCCTCATATTGGCCATTCATCAGAACTACCTCCTTGGAAAATAAGTTGACAATAGCACTCCCCATGCCATCCCAGATCTGTTGACGCTAATCAAAAGTGGGCAGCTGGAAGGGCCCGATGAGTCCCATTTACCCAGAACTACTTCCTTATATTAGGGAGCATAAAGGAATGTGGGGAGGGGCGGATGTGGGAGGTCAGTAAACGAGAGGCAGGGGGCGATTTTGCCTATGGCTGATTCTGAGCATGTTCAGAACTGTGACTTTTCAACTGGTTCCTAACACAGGTGAATGTCTTCATTTTAGCACGTCTAGGGAGGGGAAGGTGATGCATGCAGTAGATTTATGCATGCAGGAGTGACATGAAAGGAGAGGGGTAGGGCTCGCTGGGTACCAGTGAGATGTGAAGCTGAGTAAAAGGGA
>NW_003852408.1:30463042-30468746 GCF_000181295.1 Otolemur garnettii
GAGGCCGTCCTGGGCAGGGCAGTAAGATGAGGGGTCAGAAACCAGACAGCAAGGGTGTGGGGAGCCAGAGGTGGAGTCTGGAAAGGAGATGAAGGAGCAGGGACAGGCTTGGCACTTTGTAGGTGCTCAATAAGTACATACAATAGAACCTCTGTAAGTTGACCACTCAAGGGCCTCTAACAAACTGGTCAACATACAGAACTAGGCCTGCTGTCTAGGTCTAAGAAAATGTGGTCAACTTAAGGAGGTGGTCAGTGGAGGGAGGAGGTCAACAATGGAGGTTCTACTGTATGTAAAACATATTCTCAGAGGAAGTTGCCAAAATAGTGCACACAGGGCTCTCTGTCCATCCCCAGCTTCCTCTGATTGTTGACATCCCATGCAGCTGCAACACCTCAGAACGGGGAAACTGACACTGAGGCCCCACCGATAAGGACCCGGCAGAGCCCATTTGGGCTTCGCCTCCCGTCGTGCACTGGCCTGCATGTGGGCGGCTCTCTGCCATGTTATCTGATGTACAGAATTGTGTAACCACAGCCACATCACTCCCTCTACATCCCTTCATGGTTGCACCCTAACTCAAGAAATTCTTTGTTGTTCTTTTTTCCTCTTTGCTCTGTCGCCCAGGTTGGAATGCAGTGGTGCCATCATAGCTCACTGCAGTTTTAAAATCCTGGGCTCAAGTGATCCTCCCGCCTTAGCATCCAGAGTAGTGGGGATTACCGATGCATGACAGCACACTCATCTAATTTTTAAATTTTTTTTTTTTTGTAGTGATGGGGTCTCACTATTTTGCTTAAACTGGTCTTGAACTCTTGGCCTTAAGCAATCCTCCTGTTTCACCCTCTCAAAGTGCTGAGATCACAGGTGTGAGTGCTTGGCCAAGAAATTCTTCTAGAATAACTATTTGCTGAAGGTATTAGTATATTGAAGGTCTGGAAGGTCCAAGACCCGTGGTGGAGAGCTGGGAGTACATTCGTTACACTTAAGAATTTTGAGGTATATTTATAAAGCTTTGTTTTGTCTGATAAGGATTGCTAAAAGGTGTAGGACAAGTTAGTGATATGTCCTTGTGGGACACTATTGTTAGTGAAATGCACCTCTGAACATCTGGTTTGAGAAAAGTTTGGCTGGGTGTTTTTACATTAACACCCCTGAATATGAAAGTGCCATCAGGGTGACCATAGGGCTCAAGGGTCGTGAAGTTATTTCCAAAGTGAGCACATTCATGGTTTACTGGGCGATTCTTTTGGTTTTGCTCAGGTTAAAAAAAAAAAAAAATATATATATATATATGGCAAATAGCACATGAATCTATCACATTTAGATTCATTCTCTGAACTCTCAGTAGACTCCACAAATGGGACACAAGGGCATTTGGCAATGACAGAAACTTTCTCACCAAGTCCCAGCTGTACTGTTTTATCACCCAATCCAGATCAATTACAATGAAATAAAAGGATACGGACTTTTCTCAGGTAGAAAAGTAGATTGACTTCAGGGTCAGCATTCTTCTCTGTTACCTACATTGGGAAAGGAGAGAGGGATTTTAAGAAGAGAATGTCAACCCGTTATGGAAACTCTACCCCTTGTTCTGGGGGGCCTGTTTTTGGCAGGCTGTGGCTTTACAGGGAAAATAATAACAAAGAAAACCTTTCCTAATACTTGGAACTAGAATTTTGAAGAAACAATGGAGATTATTTCAGTGCCTGTGAACATCCCAATATATGTGACAATTATAAATTCTGGATTGTTTTCTCTCAGACTTACACGGAAAGGGCCCAGATAGGGAACAGATGCCCAGATTCCAAAATTGACTCATGGTCATAGAAAATCATAAAAAAAGGGAACCAGAAATTTCCCAAAATAAAGTGTTTGCTTCACTACCTCTGCCACTAATCAAATATGGTGAAGGAGCCACTCTTGTCCCCTGCCCAGTGAAATGGAGGCGCCAGTGTGTGACACAGAGTGGAGGGAGCATGAATCATAGCCCTGTCCCTCCTATTGAGCTCCAGGCTGCTACTACCACTTGATCACAGCTGGCATGGGAGGGGAAAGCCGTCTGTCCTGCCTGACCCTGCAAGGACGCAGGTGGTCTCTCTACTGGGTATAGTCGGATGAGATTAGGAGGGCAAGTGGGAGAGCAACTCACCTGGACAAATAGCAACACTGAACCCCCACCCTCCCAAAAGGACATCTGCTAAAAGTGTATTTTCACGGCCTCAGAAAAAGGCAACAAACCATATTATTTCTTTATAAAATGCCTCCTAATTCCAAGTTTCCTTTCAAGTGCTCAGAAGAGTTACTCAACCAGAGAAGAGTTTAGCCCATCTCCATGCTAAGACTTAATATGCCTCGGGGACTAAGGATGGTGGCACTGCAGAAACAGAGCATTAGAGTTAGGTTTCCTTTAACACCACAATTGTGTGGCAGTGGAAATTATTTCAAGGTGAGAACAAGATGGAGGGTAGAGGATGATGACGGGCAAGGCAGGATGACTACACCTCTGCCTGTCTCCCCACACTGGGGGGACGTGATGGGATGACACCACACTGTGCAGTACTGATATTGATTTATCTGATGCAACATTCTAGGTCAACAGGAAATACTCCCTCATCGCTTCAGCAGCCCAACCAGTGCAACACCTGATTTAGACCCCTTCAATCACCACAAAGCCTTAGGCCCAAAGAGCACAAAATAATGGGAAGATTTCAAATGAAGAAGGAGAAAGGCAAGATTAGACTTTAGGAAATTAATCCAAGGTTGGCTGCCGACTGCAATTCTGACTTAAAATAAATATTTCCCAGCCACTTAAAATAAGCGTTTCAGTAATCATATGAAAAATGCTGTGCTGAAGAAATAAATCCCTTTTTAGTAAGGAGATGGAAAGAGGAGCAAGCTCATGACTAATCAGAGATGCAGATAAAATCAACCATGAGACAACACTTTACACCCATCAGATCAGCAAAAGTTACAAAGTCTGATTGTATCAAGCACTGGCACATCATATTGGCAAGGAAACAGCACCTGTTGTACAATGAATTGGGGGAAATGGAACGTGTGGTGCTCTGGAAAGTCTCCGGGCGGGACCTATGAAATCACTGGGCTGTAATCTCACACGGAAATTCTCTTGCCGGTGTTGGTGAGGAGACACTGAATAGTATGTTCACTGCAGCGTTTCTAGGGATAGTGGGGAATTGGAAATATTGTATCTGCACTGGATAGGCAAGAAAAGGGTAGGCAGGTCTTGGAGAATTATGTGTTTAGTGGTAATGAGCCAGGTTTTCAAAGAGTGACATGGATGGATCTCAGACCAGTGATGAGTCACGAAAGAAACAAAAAGATTTAAACATCACAGTGCAATCTATGTAAATTAAGACCCCCCCACATGCCCACACAAACATGGCCCATATTTTAAGGATACATTTGTGTTTCTAAATAACCACATAGAAGGAGATGGGAAGAGCATAGATTTAAAATGCACACGAGAGATGCTTCTGGAGGGGAAGAACTAGAAGACAGAATAAAAATAAAAAATAGGTCACTCAAGGTCACTGATCCCAGGCTTTCTTTGTTCTATTCTTTCTCTTTCACTTTGTATTAGTCCTTAGGTTTCCTAAAAATGACACTCTTTTGCTACATGACAGACAAAATCCTCAAGAATTTTTGCTTCTATTGAAGCTTTTTTCCCTCCTTCAGAGAGAACATCAATAATCCTGTGTAACTGAGGCTTGAGAAGCAAAAACACTACAACAAATTAAATTTCTTAAACATTTTCCTACTGTATTATTTTACTAGTTTTTCTCTAATTGTCTCAAACATTTAGATTTGCATTTTGGCTTTGAAGCACCTTACCCTTTTCACTTATGTGTTTCTCTCATTAAAGTACAGGGCTGAGAACACCGATCACAGGCTAAGCTTAGGGTTGCCACTTCCCTTCCGTCCTGGGGGAAGTGGCCCACTTATTTTGTGGTCCAGGCAGGGGGAGCATCAGGCTTTAGCCCGATGGAACTGATCAAGACCAAACAAGACCCTCTGAAGGTTCTTCGCTATCAACATCCTCAATGTTATATATATATTCGATTAAAATAGCGCTGGTTCAGATGGTGACTCACACAGAGCTAATATCCAAATCAAGGAGGGATGTGAGTTTTCTGCGTCTGTGTCCTGAAGTGCCCAACTGCCAGAATTCACTTGCCAGAATTCACTCCCATCATAATATAACAAATACAAGAGATTTTGCTGATTCAAAAGAAAATTAAAGAAAAAAAAAAGCCCTCATACTCCTTAATAATTTTGTTCCAAAACTTGAATGAACAACCCACACGCTGGTTCATACCTACTATATATGACTCAAAAAAAGACAGAAGAGAGAGGTTAAAGGAATAAAAAAAGGCAACATAGTAAAAAGAAAAAGGCTTGGTTTCTATCCCTTGTGTATAAAAATTCATATTCATCACATTGTACACTTACCTTTTTTCCATTTACAAAAAAAATCAGCTCATCAGAATTGGGAAGGGAAGGCATCACACCAAGAAAAAAGACCTTTGCCAGGATAGAGTCGCTTTGTTTTCTGTTCTTTGAAAAGAGCAAATACGTTAGAGTGATTACTTGGGTGACTATGGGCCCTGGGGAATCTGGAGCTGGAAGCGGCAGACTGCCGTGGGTTGATTTATAGCAGGGGTGTGCCAAGGAGCACCAACCAGGGCCCTCACCTGCACAGCCCGAGCCCGGTCAGCAGCTCTTGGCAGTGCTGTGACTTCTTCCTGAGTGAGTCAAGCTAGTAGCTTCAAGCTCCCTTTGGAGTTCAAGAATGGTTCACCCAGGGGAATGTGTATTTAAAGTCAGGGACTAATAAAAAGTGAGTTTTATATTTTTAAAATTTTTTTCCCTTTTTAAAAATTAAATCATAACTGTATACATTAATGCATTTATAGGGTACAATGTGCAGATTTTATATACAATTTGGAATGCTGACATCAAACTGGTTAACATAGCCTTTACCTCGCTTACTTAATTATTGTGTTAAGACATTTACTTAAAAAAAAACTCAAACTGACCAAAATCGATAATCAATCCTATGCTAATCACACGCATGAGACTTTAATTCTTTCTCAGATTTTTCTTACGGGAAAAGGGAGATTCTGCCCTGAACATTCCTGAAGATAGAGTTCATAAAAACGTGTCTTTACAACCCGATTCTAATAGCCTCTTCCCTAATCTTTCTTGTACTCACTTGTTTTGTCAAGTTTAAGGATTCAAGGTATCAAGTTACTTAAACCCACTGGCATGCACCCAGGCTTAGTGTGTGCTGGAGATTGTCCTTAGGACTTCTTTAAATCTACAACAGCTCAGTAAAGTATCATCATCATCACTCTTCGCAGATAAGGAAACTGAGTCACAGAGGCGTTTAGCAACTCCCCGACATCACACAGCTCGGGAGTGGCAGAGTTGCTCCCAACTCTGTATCTTCAACCTCCTTCCTCTGCTCAGGATGAAAGTGTGGCAGGAAAGGCGGCCAGAGGAGTAGTGACAGGGTCTTGTTCTGTCACTTGGGTTGAAGTGGAGTGGTACGATCTCAGCTCACAGCAGCCTCAAACTCCTGGGCTCAAACCACTCCTCCACCTCAGCCACCTGAGTAACTAGATCTACAGACATGCCCCACCTCCTCCAGCTAATTTTTTTAATTTTTTTTTTTTTTTTT
>NW_003852408.1:30468815-30471063 GCF_000181295.1 Otolemur garnettii
TGTGGGCCCCTGATTCCAGCCAGGATCTAAGTTTTAAAAAGACTGGGTTGGCTGCTAGGTGAAGAATGAAGGGTGGGGGGCAAGTGTGAGAGAGAGACAATTAGAAGGTGAAGTCATGACAGTGGCACCGTCAGGAGATTATGAAGTGTAGCCTGGAGGAGGGTGGGGAGGCAGGAGGAAGTGGCCAGATATTCTGGCAGGTTGGATGTGGGGTGTATGAGGCAGGGGGAAGAAGGTGAGGATGGTCAAGCTTTTGGGCTGAGCAATTGGGTGAATTTGGCTTTCATTTATGTCCTAAGTCCTATTTCTGCATATTGAGAGGCCCAAAAGCCATGTATATAAAGGTGATGGGTGGGTTCCTAGACATTTGAGGCTGCCTTCTGGCTTTCTGGAAAAAGCATTGCTGGAGACAAAGAGCTCCAGGTCGGGGGCAGGATTTTCCCTCAGAGATTCTAGTGCAGTCCTCCTTCGAGGCCCAGGTTCTAGCCTCACCAACTGGGCAAGGTGGCCACACGCTCCCCTGTCCTGTGGCCTTAACAGTTCCCGCCCCATCCCTCCTTGCCTAGGGCTCCTTGCCTAAACAGGGTTTTGAAAGATGAACAAGAATATGTTGGAAAAACAAAGAAAAAACATTTTTAGCAGCGGAACCCTTTGTGTAAAGTCCACGAAGTTTCACACTGAATATTGCAATTTAGAGATTTATAAGTAGTTGATTTTATTCTTGCACACGAATTGCATTGGCGTGTGCAACAGGAAGATGGATAGCAAATAAAATAATTTGTTCATTAAAAATATTTGCTTTGGCCTGCCAAGATCCTTGTGCCCGCTGGGTTTAGGTAGGGGTGTGGGCATGTTCTGTGGGAACCATACAGTAGTAGGTAGAAAACGCCCTGTGTTTCTAAGGTGTCAGGGTAATGAACAACTAGAGAAAGTAGGCAGCTGCAAGAAATGGTTAGTAACGCGATGGACAGGGTCATGACGCAAAGTGACATAAGGGACTAGCCTAGTTTGAGGTGGGCAGTGCCGGAGTGCATGTGGACTAAGGCCTAAAGGACGAGCCCAGCAAGGATGGCACGGGAAAAGGTCAGCAGGTAGAGTGGCCCCGGAAAATGAATGGCTTGGTGTGTGGGAACAGCAGAAAGGTGACCAGTGTGGGGAGGATGGGGGTGGGGAAGGCATGGTGGGAGATGGTCAGAGAGATGGTGGTGGTCAGGACAAGTGGCTTGGGGGCTTCCATGGGAAGGGAAGACATTGGAAGGTTTTAGGCAGGGATGTAACATCACAGGATTCAAGTAGGGCGCTCACTACACAGAGAATGATTCAGAGGGCTGTGGAGGGGTTGCGTCGCTGGTAGGAGGGCAGCATGGCATGCAGACTAATCCGAAGCCATTTCTGCATCCCCCAGACACAGGGTGAGGGTGGCTTGGACTAGGGTGGTGGCATCATAGATGGAGAGAAGGGGACAGATTTGCTATGAAATTTGGATGTAGGTCCAACTGGACCAGTTGACAGGAGGGGGCTCAAGGAAAGAGAGGGCTCGAGGATGAGTCCTGGGTTTCTCACTTGAACAGATGAGTCAACAGTGGTGCTACTGCTGGGATGGGAAGACAGGGGATGTTTTGCACACTTGAGTCGTGCCCTATGAAATTCCTATTTATAATTTCACATATAAAATGGTTTATTTCCTCAACCACCTGGTGAAATAGACATTAATTTTGTTTCCCTGGAATGCTGGAATATCCTACCCTACCAGGACAATAAAAGTTTTCCACTGCATATGAAATAGAAACTACCACAGCTTTTAAATGTCATGGCAATTTATCCATCAAGTTTTCGAAAATCATAGGGCTTGACCCAGGACACCTTTGAGTTACTGGCCGGGTTAGCTTTGTCTTGCCATGGGTGGGACATGCTTCCTAGGAAGCTCCAGAATGGCCTTTCTGAGACATGTTGACAACTCTGAATCCAAACTCTTTTGACACACTTTTCAAGCCGAGGGAGCTGCTGTGCCTTCCTGGTGAGTAGAAAAGTCCATCTATGGAGCCCCGGCTGTTCTGAAAGACTGAACAGCATGGAGATCCCGCCTGAGCCCTGGTGGGCTCTCTGTTCAAGTTCATGACAATATGGTGACGACTTGGTCATTCCTAGCATGTGAAAATCAGCAATTACACCTCAGAGTTAGATATTCTTTGAGCTCTTGCATTATCATCAGGTTTGGGTCTTGTTTGCCCAAAGATGGAAAACCACA
>NW_003852408.1:30472707-30498391 GCF_000181295.1 Otolemur garnettii
AGGGGTGTGGAGGGCTGTGGAGGGGTGTGGAGGGATATGGAGGGGTATGGAAGAGTGTGGAAGGGTATGGAGGGGTGTGGAGGAGTGTGGAGTGGTGTAGAGGGGGTGTGGAGGAGTGTGGAGAGCTGTGGAGGGCTGTGGAGGGGTGTGGAGAGCTGTGGAGGGCTGTGTAGGGGTGTGGAGGGCTGTGTAGGGCCGTGTAGGGGTGTGGAGGGGTGTGGAGAGCTGTGGAGGAGTGTAGAGGGCTGTGGAGGGCTGTGGAGGGCTTCTGTCCTTAGCAGCTGGATCATCCCACCTGGTTCTCTGCAAGTGTACTGGACTGAGACCCGGCAGCCTGTCCTGCATGGCACCTACCCACTGAGCTATCTGTGTCTGCTGACCAGCGGCTCTCAGCAAAGGGCATTTCTATCAGTACATGCCATGTTGTCATTATAACTAAACGAGTCCCTTTTTAAAGCTTTTGCAGCCGTGACAGGGCAGACACGATGAGGTAGCATCTTCTTAGCCTGCCCTCCCCGCCCGCTTGGGGAGGATGTGTCTTCCTCCCCACTGCTCTCTGTCCTTGTTGGGAAGAAGCTGGGAAAGGAGGAGGGAAATGAAAGGAGGACAGAGAGAGCTGGGGAAGAGAGACCGACAAGCCAGACTGGGGTTCGAATATGGGGGGTTTTGGAGAGAGAGCAGTTGCAGGGCTTGAGGGCATTTGGAGGAAATAGGCTTTTCTAGAAAAGTTGTAGTGAGTTATATGTGGGATTTCAATTAACATTCATCAGGCACAAAGGTTGGAAAACATTTTCATTATTTGTGGACACCAGACAGTTCCTCCTAGTGCAGCTGGTACACGCATCTGTGGGAACACGAATTCTGGCGCACCAAGGGCCAGCACTTTTATTGGGATGCTAGTGTCATTGCTGGAGGGATGACCAGTCCTGGGTCCACAGGGAGGGAGGGAGCCTAACAGAGTAAGGGCAGGATCTGCTCAAAAGCCCGTCCCTTCTCAGTACACCTGCCTGTGATTCTAGAGTCTGGAGTCTGCCCTCTGTAGGACTGACAACCACCTTCAGGGTCTACAAAAATGCCTTCCCTTCTTTTAAAATCAGAATAAAATAATATAAATTAGCCTAGACTTATGTGTGTGTGTGTTTTAACCAATGCAGATGTAAAATACAATTTATCTTTTACTAAGGAAGGGACCCAGAAAGGCAAAGGTGTTGAGAGCTGAGGGAGGTCACAGCCCTTCTCTGCCTTACTGTCCTCCTGGGCCAGGTCCTGCATTGCCTCCTCCACACACGGGGCTGACCACAGCCAGGGTAGGCTGAAGTCGGTGGTGAAATATTTGCAACATCGTTTACCCATAGATCTAAGCCAAAGTCTTCAACTTTACTTTTAGTAAAATCCTTCCAGCAATTTACTTTATTGCTCTCTGCCTAATCCCTCTATCAATCCCTCTATCTCAGCTGTCCTAATTCCAGGTGACCCGAAGCATTCAATGTCACATCCCCAGCTACTTAGTTCAGGTGGGTCAAACCCATTCACTCTTTTCATAAACTTCCATATGGCTAAGTGTAATCAACACCTTTTGATTCAACTAAATTTAACCCCAATGAAAGTTTTACCGCTTGAGAACTTTACCTCAGCAATCCCTTCTGTGGTTTGGTGCCATTTGGTAGTATGTGTGCACAGACACAGGGTGTATTTGGCCATGCTCATCATGACCTTGACACTAAATGGCCAGGTTGAAAGCCTCCCCGATAGACTTTTTTCCTTCTTAGTCCTTTAAACTCATTTTATGCACTGCCATTAGGATGATTCATTAAAAACACAAATCAGAATAAGTAATTAATGTGCCTAAATGCCTTTTGTGACTTGCCCTGTGTTTGGGAGAAAATAAAGATGCTACAGTGGCCCAGGTGGTCCTGGGGACTCACCCTCGCTCTCTACGGGCTCTCCGTGGCACTGAAGGTGCTCCCAGCACAGACTCATCGTGTGTCTGGACCGTGGCCCACGTTGGCCAACCCCCAGCCTTGAGCAAGCTCTGCCTGGTGCCAACTGCCGTTCTTTCCCTGGCTAATGTTCCTTTATCTTTCAGGGCACTGTTGCTCTCCCAGAGAAGTTGTTTCTAACTCCCAAATCTAAAGGTCCCCTGACATAATCTGCACTGGGCCCTTCATTTATTTTTTAGCACTCATAGAGACTTGCAATGACATGTGTGATGACTTGTGTAATGTCAGTCTCTCCTGTAGATCCTAACTTTCATACCAGCTTCACTGTGTGTCTCCCAGGCCCAGCCCAAGGCCAATTTCATGTATGACTTTATAAAAACAAAGGGATAAAAAAAGAACTGAATCCAAAAGGGAATGGCATCTTTATGCTACAGATTTTAGAGTGTTTTGTTGCCAATTTCCTGTTCTTTTCCCCTGAAGAAATGATCATACGCCTAAGCAGTGTGGCTGAGAGAAGAGTGTCCATGTTCTTTCCAGATTCTCCTCTCAGGAGTCCCTGCCATGAGGTCCCATTGTGTTATTTCAAGGCTCTTCACACTCTTCCCAGACAAGCCTGAGCTTTCGCTTATGCACTTGCTGAAGAAAATGTCTTAAGTACAAACTTAAAATCTCTATCAACTGATTTCTTCTGAAGTCCTGACATATTTCCAATTTGCGTTGCAAATTTCTGGATGGCTGTTTTACTTTTTCATGAGAAGGAATGTGTGATGCTCCAGCTGTCAACTTGAGCATCCTGTATCTGTGTTCTCTTGGGTAGCTGCATTCTCTCTGCAGGCCCACGCTGTCCATGGCTGTGCTTTGTTGAGGACATCCACATTCTGGGATAAAAACAATACGAGCTTATTAAGTGCTTACAACATGCCAGCCACTGTTCTAAGCATGAGTTCATTTAATCCTCAAAGCAAACTAACAAGGCAGGCACTATTATAACCCCGTTTTTAGATCAGCAAAACTGAGGCAAGGAAAGTTTAAGTAACTTGTTCCAGATCATACTCTAGTGACAGAGCCAGGGTTTAAACCCAAGTGGCCTGGCTCCAGCATCCTGGCTGGTGACTGCCATGTACCAGGGCCTCCCTGGGGACTTGTGACTGCCATGACATTGCTGGGCAGCTTCGTTAATTAACACCCCCTTTCCACCCCTATGAAGAGAAATAACTAACAAGTAGTTAGGAAACCCATTTCCTCTCCCATTCCCCTGGCAAATATGTTATTGCAGGTAGATGGTGGGTAAATGAAATATTCTGGTTTGGAAATAACTTCTACCTTAGCCATTCACTTTTTCTCAAGTGGGAATAGCAAGAAGGGAATCAGCATACACACACAGGGTGCAAAAAGATGTGTAGCGGTGATGACTCTCTGCATTTATCACATAGGACAGTATGGTCATCACAGGAGCCTAAAAATGAATGTTGAATAAAAGCAAGAACACAAGCAGAACGGGCTCCTGGCCTCCTACACATTTTTTTTTTTAATATTGCTTTCTTTTGGGGGGGGATACAATGTGCTGGTTTTATATACAATTTGAAATATTCTTTCAGATTGCATGTGAAAACCCCACACTGTACCCCAGAAGTGCATTAATGTACATAGTTACCATTCAATTAAAAAAAAAAAGAAATATTCTCATCAAACTAGTTAACATCACCTTCATGCCATTTTCTTAGTTACTATGTTAAGACATTTATATTCTACATTTAGTGTGTTTCGCATGTACCCTTGTAAGCTGCACCGTAGGTGTGGTCCCACCAATTACCCTCCCTTCACCCATCCTCCCCCATCTCCTCCCCTCCCTTTCCCCTTTTCCCATATTCTTGGGTTATAATTGGGTTATAGCTTTCATATGAAAGCTATAAATTAGTTTCATAGTAGGGCTGAGTACATTGGATATTTTTCTTCCATTCTTGAGCTACTTTGCTAAGGAGAATATGTTCCAGCTCCATCCATGTAAACGTGAAGGAGGTAAAGTCTCCATCTTTCTTTAAGGCTGCATAATATTCCATGGTGTACATATACCACAGTTTATTGATCCATTCATGAGTTGACAGGCACTTGGGCTTCTTCCATGACCTAGCAATTATGAATTGGGCTGCAATAAACCTTCTGGTACAAATATCTTTGTTGTAGTGTGATTTTTGGTCTTCTGGATATATACCTAGTAAAGGAAACTGTAGGATCGAATGGCAGGTCTATTTTTAGTTCTCTAAGTGTTCTCCAAACATCTTTCCAAAAGGGACATATTAGTTTGCATTCCCACCAGCAGTGGACATTTTTGATATTAAATTCCATCCTTCCAATTTAACAGAAGATACCAAAATAATTAAATTCACCCACAAAACTAAAAGACCAAGGAATAACACATGAGAAGCAAGATCTGGTTTTAAGTCTAATACTTAAATCATCAGAGCAGAGAAAGAGTGGATCAACTGAGACAATTCTCGGCTATAGCAACCAAGGAGCCATGGGGCGATTGTGCCTGCTCACCTCTTCCACTACCCTGGAGCCAGATCTTTCTGGGCCCCTCACACTGTCTCAATCACATACACTACTCAACTCTCCAAACCTGCTGCCAAGCCAATGGCTTGTCAACTCAATCGTCTGCTCTGTCCAGGCACTTTTCATCACTTTCTCTTTTCCACTTGTGCCTTATTTTCTTATTCCCCCCTCCGCCCCGTTTGTTTCTGATATCATTTTCTCCTTCTCTACCCCTTTAAATAATCATGTGTGATTGCAATACAAACTGGACATTAATGACACAAAGACAAACAACAAATATATAACCGAAGGTAAATCTTGTTTTCAGTGCTTGTCTGTTCATGATGAACCAAAAGCCCAAGATGATATCTTCATAGGAAAATTAAACCATGTTTTCTTGGATTTAAACCTTTTATCAAGGTGTATAATAAATATCAATTATTCAAAGAGAGTCTTTTTCATTTTTAGTCACTTGGTTAAGTTTCGAGGAGGGACATTAAACTTCAAGTTGTCAGAATCAAAATGAAGTCACTAATGTTGAAAGGCCAACAAGACAGGGTTCTCATGCCTAATAAAATCTATTACAAAAGACTCCACTGAAACCACAACCTTGCACAAAACTGTTGCAAACTCACATTAAAAGAAAAAAATACTTTCACAAGAACTTCTGCCCAGCAACTGGCTGTCCAACCTTGAACTGGCATCACCCTTGTCATTGATCTTCAAGCCAAGGATACCTACCTCAAAACAATTCTGTAATCCTCCCCATTTTTTTCCCTTAAAAACTGCTGTCTTTACCTTCCCGAATACACACATAGTTTACTATGACAGGTGTATTCCCGTTGCAGTGCTTATAATCCCACAGACACAGAAATCTTTGCTTTCAGAGGTCCTCTGTTTTGTTACCCAGGCTGATAGCAGGCACGGCAAATTTGCAAAATTCCAGCTAATGAGTTTCTCAGGTCTCTGCATTTTTGCAACTGATAATCGCTGGCAGTTTTCTTTTCTGGTGATATACAAGGGGACTTCAAAAAGTTTGTGGAAAATGGAATTAAAAGATAAAACTACAAAATGTAAGTATTTTTCATCGTAAGCTCCGTCAAGTTCAAGACACAGGTCCCCGGAATTTAAACACATTGATGTATTTTCTTAAACATCACTAAACTGAAGGAAAAGGAGTGCCCTTTAAAGAATTTTTAAGATTAGGAAACAAAAAGATGTCAGAAGGAGCCAAATTGGGGGTATGAAGTGGATGCCTAATGGTACATGGAGACTCTTGAAAATTGTCCTTGTTTGTTGAAAGGAGCGAAGAGGAGCATGGTTGTAGTGGAGAAGGACTCTCCGCGGAAGTTTCCCCTGGTGTTTTTCGGACAAAGCACCAGCTTTCTGAAAACATTCTCATAATAAGCAGGCGTTATCATTCCTTCATAGAGTCAACAAGCACAGTGTCTTGAGCAGCACCCCCCAAACTGTTGCTGTGACCTTTGCTCTTTATCGGTCTGCTGTCGCTTTGGCTTTCCACCCCCTGGAGTCATTGCTTTGGTTGTGCTTTTGTTAATGCACCTACAAGGGGGGGTTCAGTGTTGCTCCTGCACAGAAGGCCAACTCTGAGACAACAAAGATTATCAAGAGAGATGTGTTCCGAAGATGTGTCAAGCTGGAGGTTGCTATGAGCTGTGAAGCTACGGCATTCTACTGAGGGTGACAAAATGAGAGTCTGTCTCTTAAAAAAAAGAGAGAGAGAGAGAGGGAGAAAGAAATGTGGATGATTTGCTGGGCTGCATCTTGTCCCTTCTTAAAAAGTTATCCATTAGAAAACTACTGATTTGGGGGGGAGGAGGCATTGCCCTCATAACGTTTTTATAAAGCATCAATGATTTCAACGTTCTTCCACCCAAGCTTCGTCATAAATTTGGTGTATTTTTGTGGGTTTAATTGTTTGGCAGATTTCCTGTTGCTCTGATAGGGGTTCTTTTCAAACTGCTATCTCTAACTAGATCCTGTTCAGACATGTCATAACAAGTTAGTACGAATTTATTTTGGTACCAAAAAAACCAATTTGAAATCCACAGATAGTTTTTTCATAATGTGCTCAAACTTCTTGAAGACCCCTCATATACAGAAAGTTAGAGCACACACACAAAGATCAGGATTTTGCTGTCCAAGTTCAACACCTTGATTGTTCTTGATACTTTGATATCCAGTCTTCCCAGTTTATTTTCTGCTGCTATGTAAAGAGGGTTAACGTAATGTGAATATCGATTGTTCAAGATGGTAAGCATACCATCTGCCAAGCGACCCATTCAGTGTCTTGGGACAGAAGAAGAATTCTAACAATGTGTAAGTGTCATAGTAACTCAGCTGCTCCACACTCACCTCGCTGGGGAGCTCCTCTCAGCCTGCGCCCTCCAACTTCTTCCTTACTGAGTTTTGAGGTCCAATGCCACTGCTCTGTTCTGTCCAGAGTATAGCAAACCAATACTCTGAAAACGAGGACAGCCCTTCTGCAATAGGGAAATACATTGTCCAGTATTCCCAGGGAAGCAAGACCACTGGTTATACAATCCTTATGAATACCGGCACGGTTTTGTCCTTGCTGAGTTTCAAGGAAGGCAACATTATCTTTCTTAAACTTTGAGAGCCAGGTCTCTTTCACCCTCTTAGAGCAGGCAGTAGTCGAGAAATCATCCCTTTCCTGAAAGCAGAAAATACAACCGTTTGTTCACATTATGTTAAAACAGAAGAATTGTATAATGAGATTTACTGAGTTTTTTTGAAAAGTTTAACAAGTGGGTGAAAGAAACATCAAGTTATTTGAAGCCACTTAAGGTATTTACATCTCTTTACAGAATGGATTCCTTAACACTTTCCAGCTCTGTGTCTTACCCAGATGCTTTCCAAGAACCAGTGAATCAGCCAGAACCAGTGACAACAGCCAGAACGGGCTAAACAGATTTTGCTTAAATTCTCCTCTGTGCACCCTGCCCTCTACCGCACAGGAATCAGGGCTGCCGCTTTCCCCTGCGGGCATCAAGGCTGCCAGCGTGCTCTTCACAAGATTTCCTGCGGGGAGAACTGAGGAGTCGCTGCTGCTCGGTCTTGTCCTCATCCTGGTCCCCTGGACCCTGGGGGACCGAGACGGGGTGGCTCAAGGTGAGGGTGGTCAACATTGGTCCAACTGCCACCGCCTTCCTGCGCGTCCCCTTCTGCGCGCAGCCAGCCCCGGCCTCCAGTTGCCGGGTGCGGGGAGCCGGCGCGCGGTCCTCCCCAGCTGGCTGGAGGGGACAGCCATACTCTTCCGACTTTATCTGAAAAGTAAAACAGCCTCTGCGTCCAAGCAGAGGGTGTCGGTTGAGCCCAGCGGTTACGTTCAGGGCAAACGGTAATTCTGCTTTGGTCGCGAGGCGCTGCGCCGCCAACGCTTTTGCAGGCTCGGATTCGGATTCTTCGCAGGATGGGGAATTGGGGCGCGGGGGGCGTGAGTCAAAATCACCAGGTGCTTCCTACCCTTAGTTGTGGTTCACACGTTTGGGCTGGTGGCCTCCCAGGCAGGGCCAGTTTGAGTCTGCACACCTTTTTTCCCCAAAAGGTCAACAAGATGTGCCCCGGCCTCTGGCCCACTTGTGCTGTACCCCTCCTTGGGTTTAGGCAGGGCGGCTCCCTCCTTGCCCTGTCACACTGCTGTTAACGAACCCACGGGGCGGGTGTGTGTGTGTGTGTGTGTGTGTGTGTGTTAATGTTTGTTGCACAGAAAACCAATCACTGGAACAGGAAGGTTTGTCAAGAAACAATTGCTTGTAGAAGATGTGTCTGTTGTGGGGGGTGGGACACTCCCCACCAACAGGGGCAGGGCTTTTTTCTGGAGGTGAAATGAATAATGCATGAAGGGAGGGGTATCATACCTTGGATGGAGCGCAGGGCGCCTGATCCCCGTGAGAAATCACGCCATAGATTCTGTGAACAAAACATGGTGGATAAGCCCCTCCTAGGGAGGAGATTTTCCTGTTATAATAAGGTAGGGGTTAATATTGGTCATTCTTTCCGCCTGGTGTGCAGGCTCAGTGGGCCCTTGTGCACAGTCTGGGCAGTCTATTGCTTATCTCGTCCTTTCCCGACAAACAGGTGGTGTAAGTCTCTGTAGTTATCTCATGGCTGCAAGGAGGTTCTGTGGTTCCTGGGAAAGAACTCAAAAGGGAATGCCTCAGTGTGATGGAAAGGTTTGACGTTTTTGGTAATTTTCACTGGCCTGGGAACTTGAAAAGTAAAAGAACTATAAAGAAAATTGTAAAAAAAAATTTGTTCTTGTTGTTGTTTATGGAGCTGGTTATACTGGCAGCTCCGCTCCGGGGTGAGGTCCTGCCTGGGTTCCTCCTCTCTGCAGTGACAAGCCCATCTGCAGGTTTAAGATGGTGGCATCCCGGCCTGTGCCAGCATATGGACTGGAGGCAAAGCGCACCCCCCATCATGTCATCCATGTACAATCTGCCAGATTAATCTTCCTGATTATGTTATTTCTTTAATCAAATTACTGTCAAAGTCCTGTGTGCTTGACAATAAAACCTGAAAGCTTTAGCTTACATTTAAGATTATGATCTGGTCCAGGTTAGTTTTACAGTTTTATCTCCAGCGTTTCCCTTTCCTCGTCTACCCTCCAGCCAATCAGACTGAGTTCTGAGACATCCCGGGTGCTTTCCTGACACCCACACCTTTGTGTCTGCAGTTACCTCCACCTGGAACGCCTTATCCTTTGTGCCCACTTGTCTAAATCACACTCATTAGTGAGATGTCATCTTCTTTCTTGTCACCTCCCTTGGGACTGCATCTGGACCCTGTCTGGTACAACACTTTCTACTTGCCTGGATTTTCTTATAAGACTATATGTAATTCAACTAAGTTATAAGTGATATGAGGTGGACCCCTGTCTGATTTATTTTTTGCCATTACTTAAGTGACTGGCTCCAACTATTTAGGTGCCCGGTAAAACTTTGTTGAATAAATATGTGAGCGATTATGCATCTCAGCTTGCTCTCTGATCCCTCTTTATTCTTGCTCCAGAAGAGAAATGAATCTAATAGTTTAAACCACAAAAAAAGCCAGCATAATACAATTATTGATTGGTTGCCACATACCAACCAATGGTGGCTTAGTACAAAATTGTGCTTTCACATGCCCTCTAAAATACATTATTATTTAATCAAGTCAGGTTTGTATGGGTCTGGTGGCTAAGGGAAGTTTTAGCTGACACCAAGTTGGAATAATGGGATAGTGTTTATAGTATCCTTGTCAAACCCCAGACACCTAGCCCCTTCTGCTCCCATGACTCAGAAGTCTTCTTCTCTGTGATGGTGTTATGGGCTAAGAAAGGCAGAAAACGTAGGCTGGTCAGGAATACTAAGTGTCATTAACGACATAATAACGACTAACATTTATTTAGCTTTTAACATGTGCCAGCGCCATGTTAAACACTCTGAGAGCTGAGTTAAGCTAATTTAACATTCATAAGGACGCTACCGGTAGGTATTTTCTGTATTTTCCAAATGTGGGAGCTGGTTGGGTGCGGGGCTCACACCTATAATCCCAGCACTCTAGGAGGCCAAGGCAGGTGGATTGCTTAAGCTTAGGAGTTCAAGACCACCTAAGCAAGAGGGAGACCCTGTCTCTCCTAAAATAGAAAAAAATAGCCAGGCATGGTGGTGAGTACCTATACTCCCAGCTACTTGGGAGGTTGAGGCAGGAGGGTCATTTGAGCCCAAGAGTTTGAGGTTGTTGGGAGCTATGCTGATGCCACAGCACTCAACCCCAGGGCAACCGAGTAAGCCTATCTCAACAAAACAAAACAAAACAATGTGGAAGCTGAGGCACAGATATGACAAAAACTTGTGCAAGGTCTCACTTACAGCACAGCTGGGACCTGAACCCAACCGCCTATTTTCAAATCCAGCACATCACTCCAGGCTTCCAGTCAGTCAGCAGGTTTTGAGTGCTGCAGCCCAGTGATGGACAGGGAGGAGATGTACCACTTGTTCTGAGGAGCTCACAGCCCTGCAGGGGCAGAGCCAAGAAGGACCCGGACGAGTAAAGGCCTTGGTTCTTTATGCCGTTTCCATGTGCGTAGTAACTGGCCGTCTCCACCTCTGTCTCCCAGTAGGCTTTGGACTCCTCGGGGCAGAGGCCGTGTGCCTCACTGTGGCTGTCCCTCAGCCCCGCAGAGCCTCACCCATACCTGGCATATAGAACTTGTTGAACTGATGAATGAAGTTGTCAAGGAGACAAATACAGTAGCAGATGGTTATGATGTTGGCTGGTCATTTGGGCTGGAGTCCCCCAGAGGGCTCAGGAAGGAGGGAAGACTGGAAGGGTGGGCGAGGTTTAGAGGTTCCTTTTCTTGGCTGTTCCCCCGTTCCTCGCCCTCTCCCCCCCTCTTCCTCATCCCTTTCACTTCTCTCTCCTCTTTCTTTTCCTTTCCTCTTCCCTCCCTCTCCTCTCTTTCCTTGTTGGTATGCACATTTTAATTGTAGACCTTGTAAACATTTCGTTTTTAATCAAAGAAATGACCTCCTCCCCAGCTCCCCACAGCCACTAAATCTCTCTTGGGTAGCTCTGAGCTCTGCTGCAGAGCTTGATCTCTACTTGTGCAGGGAACTATCTGGCCCAGAAGGGGGGCAGGCCTAGAAGGGGGACAGGCCTAGAAGGGGGGTAGGCCCATAATGGGGGTAGGGCAACGTAGGCAAAGGTTTCAGCTCTTACCCACAGCAGTAATTAGGCTTTTAAAGGATGGGAAGAATTTAGAAATGTCTTGCCTTTTGGCTGACACTCCTATTTGGGCCCATGCCTAAAAATGTTTTTCTTCTCGACTTCAAATTAAAAAATAACCAGCTTTAGGGAGGTGCCTGTGGCTCAAAGGAGTAAGGCGCCAGCCCCATATGCTGGAGGTGGTGGGTTCAAATCCAGCCCCTGCCAAAAACTGCAACAAAATAAAATGAAAAGCTGTAGAAAGCTTTTTCCAAATTATAAACTTAGAGTACTATAATGAGTCAAAGGTTTTTCAAGGCACACGTACGTGCCCCTTTCAGGAAGATTCTAATGTGTCCTCCTGGTGTGTGGTACTTGCCATGAAGGGTGTGAGGGTAGATGTCCCTGGGGCTAATTCCAAGCACAGCTTTGTGCAGGGGATGTGTGCTCATCCTAGACAGGATGAGGGACACTGTCTGGCACTGTCCCCTGGCTGTGCAGGTCCACTCCTGCCTGAGCACTGCCTGCCAGGCAATGGGTGACAGCCAGCCTATACTCTGCTCACCAAGTCCTGCCCCTGGCAGACCCTCCTGAGGAAGGGACTCTTCCTCCAGTGTGCCCAGAGACGCCCTGTGGGCCCGGCAGCCCTGCCTTGCTGGACTTCAGAGTCACCTGGGGAGAGATACAATGAGGAGTAAGCAGGCTCACAGACATGTGCCGAGAGGTGGGGGAGAGCAACAGAGGGGAAATAAAGGTGCTCTGGGGCAGAACAGAGGGGAGCATGGAATATCGGGGGCCCTTCGTGGTTGCCACTTATCAGGGCCCGGGACTGGTTGGTCTCCGGCCCTGGCTTAACTAGGTTCTGGACGCGGACCGCTAAGCGACCTTGCTCAGGAACAATTTCTCTTAGGTGCCAGAGGGCTGTCTACTTTAGCAGGAGAGAGAGAGTCTTAGAAAGAGGAAAGCAGTCTTTTTAGAAAGATGGATCTTAGTCTTTAGCAGAGCTTAGTGATCTTTAGCAGAGAGACGCTGTGCTGGGATTCTGCAGCAGGAGAGGAGACAGAGTAAGCGGATCCATGATAGAATGCGCATGCCTCTTGTCTGCCTTCTCCTCCAGCCTAATATAAGGCTGAGCCTGTGCCTCTCAACACCACAGATGTAGAAACTGGCAATTCACCAATGCTCTCATCTCGCGAGCTCTCTCATGCTTGTTAGGAGAGCTAAATCCCTCTCCATGCCCTTTTCACCAAGGTATTCCATTATTGAGCTATATAGGTGTTTCTTATAACTCTCCCTCCTCCTAGCCATAGGCTATACAGGTTACTAAAGTGGAGTTGTAGTCAGGGGAATGAGGGAGGGACTTCTCAGGCAGGGGTTGGGGGGAGGAGGGTCAGTGTGATGGATAAATTTGCAAGTCATCCAGGCCAGGCCATGGGAGCAGGGTGCTTGGTCAAACGCTAGTCTAGGTGTCACTGTGAAAGTATTTGTAGACGTGATTAACATCAGCAATCTGACTTTAAGAAAAGGAAATTACTTTGGGTGAGACTCATCCAATCAGTTGAAGGCCCTAAAAATAAAAACTGAGGCTTCCCAAAGAAGAAGGAATTATTCTGCCTCAAAACTGCAACACAGACGTCCTACCTGAGCTTCAGCCTACTCGCCCGCCTTACAGATTTTGAAATTGCTAAGTCTGCATGATGGCATGAGCTAATAAATCTCTTTATGGGCATATGTGTGGGTTATACATGCATGTGTACGTAGACCCATACGTATAGACATCTGGCTGGTTCTGTATCTCTGGAGGGCCCTGACTGATGCTGGTGGTGCATACTAAGCCCTTGGAAAAGATATGAGCTGGGCCCAGTCAAGGTGCTGAAGGAGGCCGTGTGGTTTGAAATCAGTAATCGTGACACAAGAGCCTTGGGAAGGGAGTTCAGGTGGAACAGGCAAGGCTTCGGCAGCACATTAAGACCTGTGTGTTTTAACATCAGCTCAGGGAATACCACCAAAGGGTTTTCACTGTGATTACACAATGTCCACCTGTACTCTGTAGGTAGGCTGTTCCCTTAACAGACCAGTCTTGCCTTAATTACCTACTACTCCTCAGATATCCCTCATGCAGTGACTAATGCTGGGGATTATTAGCAGGAAGCTGGGGGAATTGTTTAGCCAAGCGGCTTCAAAGCCTTCAAGTGACATCGGCAAGCTAGACTGGTTCAGTCAGCTGATGCAGCAGTGACCCAGAGACAGCCTTGTCTTTACGGGTAGCCAGGTCTTTGCAGCTGGAGGTACACAGGTGCACATGCCCAGCCCCAGCAGGCACACGAGAGTGCTGGGGGTAACAAGGGGGATCATGGCTATGACTCTCTCTCTTGCCTTCTGCACAGTGCTGCTGGTGGCTTTCCACATATGTCACACCACGGAAGCCTATCAGCCACCCTGGGGAAGGAGGTATCCTACCCAGGGCCAGGTGGCTGGATCTGGTAGAGGTGGGCTCGGGGGAGGTCTCCAGGGTGCAGCCCCAGATCTCTCGACCCCACATCTCAGCTGCCTGCATATGATAGTACGCAGATGCCACCCCCCAGGCAGAGTTTACAAGGTGAGGAGATACATAGCGTCATGCACTATAGTCTGAAGTCCGTTCTTAACTCCCAGACTCTAACTGTATCAGGGCTCGAGGGTTTATCAGCCCTTAGTCTACTCAGACCTCCCAGAGACTGACGTGTGAACGAGACCCATCACGTTAGTTTACAAGGAGAAACCAGAACGTATAGACAGGCTGGGCTACTGCAGGTAAAGCCATAGAGAAGTCAAACTGTGACCAGAAGGTCCCTTGTGGCGCTTAGAATTAGGCAGAAATATGTGAGTAATATTTTACTGTAGTTAGAAAGAAGCTTGATGAATAATGCCAGTGTCTTGGCCAAAAACAGGGCCTGCTCTGTGTTTGAGGCTGAACTCTCCATCATCGGTGCTTGATATAAATATTTATTGAATGAATACATGAATGAGGAAACACCTGTCCAGATGAGCCTGCTCGTTCGTGATAACAACAGCATAGTAACAGCAGCAGCTACCATTTACTGTGAGTTGACGTGTGTGGGCATCTGCCAGGCACTTTGCAGGGGTTGTGTCCCTCAGCCCCACAGCAACGCTATGAGGCAGGCACTGCTGTGGTCCCCACTGTAGATGAGGAACCTTGGACTCAGAGCAGGTAGGTGACTGCCCAAGGCCCCTCAGCTAGTAGAAGAAGAGCTGGGATCAGACCTAGTTCAGTTACACTCCTAGACCTTAAGCCATGTGCTATTGTGACCAGCATGGCTTTCCCCCGCAAGGTGGTTGTGTTTGCTGGTATCCAGGTTACAGGGTGATTTCTCCAGTGTCATTTTCTGCCACTCTGCATTGAGCAATGTCACAGGTGTCTGCCTGTCCTCATTGTGTAGAGCTCTTTATTGCCTTAGACATTGCCTTAGACGGCTTCTTCCCCTCCCTTGACTGGAGTGCCCCAAGTGTATAGTGTGGGTATTTATACCTTTGAGAGCTAGCTAGTGGAGATGCACAGGGGGCAGTTTGTGAAACCTGGTCCCTCTGGACATATGCAAAAGGAGGCCCAAGGTGCTCTGAACTCTCACAGAAAAGAACAGATGCCTCCCAGGGCAAAGGGCAATGGCTATGTGACAGCTGACAAACCCTGCTCTCCAGAGAGGTCCCCTCACTCCCCAGATCACTCGGCCCAGTTGAGTATGTTGGGAGCAGGAGAAGACTGCAAGACGGTGGTGTATGTTGTGCTGGGTCAAGAGGTTTCTTGTAACCCATTCATGTTTTGGTTTAAAAGTGAGCACCTTAGAAAAAAAAACATTGAGAGAGGATTATGAAACAACACTGTGGCCTTTCCCCTCTGTGCCTCTGCAACTGGACATGGTGACACTTTCAAGTTACTGTCAGCCAGGTAGACTATCCCAGGGTTTCAAAAGCCCAGGACCATCAGAAAGGAGATTGGCGCTTTACCACAAATACCCTTATTTCTAGGACCTGAATGGGTGCTTAGCAGTCCCTCCTGGACACCCTCTGGAGGAGGTCAGAGGGCAAGAGTCATGGGTCACCATCCCAGACCTGGGCAGTATCTGTGGTAGTCCAACTTTGTCCCCTGCTGTACAGTTCCATCAGATGCTGTAATCCATTTTACATGCAATCCTGCATTTCCTGAAATATATTATTGTGAGGTTATAAAAATATACTCTGAAAAAACATAGCATGACCTATTTAATTTTTTTGGATGAAGCCTATTTAAAAGAAAAAAAAAAACAACTAACACCATGAGTCCCCAAGTTTTGAGTAGCTGAGCCTTATATGAAACTATTGAAATGAAAAGATTATTTATTCTGAAACTTGCTCAAGAGTGACTTTAGGTTAAGGTGCTTGTCTGGGCTGAAAAAGGTGGCTATGTCTCCTGCTATGTCTATGAGATGAATGGCACAGGGATTTCACTTGACCTGAGCGTAGGTACTGGACACGTCAGAGTGGTATTTCTTCAACAACTTTTCTTGACCATATTCCACCATAAGATGTGCACATTACATTTTACCAGTACACGTGTGTGTACAGCATCACACACTTGCTTAAGAAAGAAATCCCTTTCCTTGCTATGTATAAAGCATTTTGACATTTTCTATGTTATTATATTCTATTTGATTCAATTAAAAATGGTGCTTGTGACCTATTCAATTAATTTAATATCCTCTACTAGTCAGTGAACTACAGGTTGAAAAACTCTCCTCAGGAGTTACTGACAAATTTTACCCAAGGGATAAAAAAAAGGAAAAGGAAAGAATGGCCCCTTTTTTTTGAGACAGAGTCTCAAGCTATTGCCCTGGGTAGAGTGCCGTAGCTCACAGCAACCTCCAACTCTCGGGCTCAAGTGATCTTCTTGCCTCAGTTTTTCTGTTTTTAATAGAGAAGGGGTCTAGCTTTTGCTCAGGCTGGTCTTGAACTCATAGAGCTCAAGCAATCCACCTGCCTTGGCCTCCCAGAGTGCTAGGATTACAGACGTGAACCACCACGCCCGGCCGTCCCTGTCTTTCTTTAGAAATTACAGTGGAGTGAAATTTTACCCTTTTGTGGGGGAAATACAGGAGCTTATGGAGTGGGACCTGGGCCAGCCATTGATTTGTGATAAGAGACACAAAAAAATCACTTCACCCTATCCAATTATTTACTAGTTGTGGCCTATGTTTAGCCATTGGTTTAAGGCAGAGGCTATGGGGTAGGTGGCATAGGGTTTATCCTAAAAATGCTTAGAGCTGTTCACTGTGGATTTGATTACCCAGGGAATGCCTTTAGAATGAAACCCAAAGAGGTCCAGGACAGAGTCCTAAGAATGTTGAATTTTAAGGGATGGGCAGAGAAATGGGAATCTGCAGTAATAACAACAACAAAAGAAACCCAAAACAAAAACACCAAAAAGCAAATAGAAAAGGAGGAAGAAGCATCATAGGAAGCAAGGAAAGGGCATATTTTATTTTATTTTATTTTATTTTTTTCTTTGCAGTTTTTGTCAAGAGCCGGGTTTGAATCCACCACCTCTGGTATATGGGGCCGACGCCCTACTCCTTTGAGCCACAGGCACCGCTGGAAAGGGCATATTTTAAGGAGAAGGGAGTTTGCCAACCGTGATGGATCTGCTGAGAGGTCAAGCAAGTTAAAGACCAAGGAGGGTCCATTGTATCCATTAGCACGGAGGGCACTGGGGCTCTAGGAACAGCTACTTTGGAGGCCAGGTGAGAGCAGAGGCCAGCAGAGTTGAGAAGTTAGTAGGCTATAAACCAGTTTACGTGAAATGCTAAGTAGCGAGTGAATGTAACTGTGGCTCACGAAACCATAGCCTTGGCCTTATTAACATTTCCCCTTCAACACCTCATATCTGCGCATGGGTCATTGTGTTGCAACATCATGAACCATGACCAGTTCTGTAGACCAAAGGGTGCTGTTATTGAAAGGGTATTGTTAAGTTCAATTTCTTTGATCCAACACACTCAGAACCATAATTGAGATAAGGATGCCCATATGGCCACGTCAATCATTAAAGCTTAAAACAAAGATAAAAAGTCAAATAGAAAAACCAGGTTCTCCAGTGACCGTAAGCCCAGAAACTCATATTAGGATGGGACCCCAAGACTCAGTCCCCTCATGTGACATTTACGTAACTACCTAAATGTAGTTAAAAGGGAAAATGAACACTACACACGTTCCTGAGAAAAGGGCTTTTGATAAGGGGAAGTGGAGCAGGGGTCCTGGAAAGGCAGCTGAGGTGACAAATCTAATCACCCACTCACAGAAAGGGACTTTGAGGGCAGGAAGTTGGGGAGCCTAGGCTCCCATGTCATGGCTATCTACAATTATTTGTCCACTTTTTTTTTTTCTTTTTGGAGACAGAGTCTCATTATGTCGCCCTCAAGTAGAGTGCTATGGCATCATAGCTCATAGCAACCTCAAACTTCTGGGCTTAAGTGATCCTCTTTCCTCAGCCTCCCAAGTAGCTGGCATTGTCCACCACAGGGCCCGGCTATTTTTTTGTTGTAGTTGTCATTGTTGTTTAGCAGGCCTGGGCTGGTTCGAACCCACTAGCCCTGGTGCATGTGGCCGGTGCCTTAATGACTGAGCTATAGGTGCCAAGCCTATTTGTCCACTTTTTAATTGAGAGACAATTAAAGAGTCCTTTGAGAATTGTAAATGGAAAAGTTCTCTGTGCATGTGCATTTAAGCCTAGGGAAGAGCCTTGTTCCTGAGTAAGGAGACTGCAAAAACCTGATAATATTTGCTTAAAACCAATGTCCATATTGTTTATTCATTCAAAGATTAGGTGATTTGTTCAACTGGGAAGACTTCAAGATGGGTGTGTGTGTGTGTGTGTGTGTGTGTCTGTGCGCACGCGTGCACATGCCTACATCATTGTTGGAATTGACTTTGGAATGTGCAGAAAGTGTATTTTTTGTTTCTGACATTTTTCTCTTGAGACAGGTACTGGCTGACTGGGAGCGAGGGAGTTGCTTGGTTTCCAGACACTTCGAGCCCCCGTTTCAGGGTAAGGTGTAAGTGTGTGCGTCTTCCCAGGCCAGGGTTGGGGAACACTAGGCTCCCCCCGGGGCCCAGGCTGCTTGCTAGATGTTCCATTTAACCTAATATTAATTTGGTTAACTATATAAAATTGCTGATATATGTGACCACTTTTGACTTATAAAAGTGGGAATTTCATATGATTCAGCCTAATAGATCAGGAACTATTTGGAGAACAAAGGCTAACAGTGCCTAATCCTGGAAACAGGGAAAACATTAACCAAGGCAGATGGGCCTCCGGAACGATGTTGAAGTGGGTAGCAGCCCCAGATGGCGATCAAAGACGCCTCAACATTTTCACCTGCAACTTCTTGCCTGTGGGTCATTCCCAAGTGTACACCTTCCACTCAGGCCCTGAACTTTGGACTTGAATATCCAACTCTTTCTTCTTGACACTTTCTATCAGAAAAGATTATGGAAGTATAGGTTAACATTTTTTTTCCTCTTAGCTTTTTAAAGATATTATTCCATTGTTTTCTGGTGTCTAAGTTGCTAATTCAGCAGAACTCAGAATGAGTTGCTCGTTCTTTTGTAAGTAATCTGTCCTTTGACATCGGTGGCTTTTACCATTTTATCTTTTTTCTATTGCTATTATGTGTCTACATGTGGATTTACTTTTTTACATCCTGCTCAGCAATTGGTATACACTTTGAATTTTGTATGTCCTTCAATTCTCAAAAATTGTCAGGGGACACCCCTGTGCCATTCTGTGTATTTTCTACTTTGGAAACTCCTTTCAGACGTACACCAGGGCTTTTCAGTTTGTCCATCATGTCTCTTGTTTCTGTTTCGTATTTTCTACTTCTCTCTCTCTCTGGGCTGTGTACTCAGTGAACTCTTCAAAATGATTTTTCAGTTCACTAATTTTTGACTAGGTCTACTTTTATGTTTTTTAAGTTAAATTACTGTATTTTTCATTGCTCGGTTAATTTTTTGGTTCTTCTCAAATATACCTAGTCTTGATTCATAGTCACCAATTTTTTTATATCCTCCCATTTTTTTTTTAAAGTAATAGGTACATTTCTTTAGGAATCTTAAACGTATTTATCTTAAAGTCATTTCAGCTTGCTCTATTTATCCCTTAATAATACATTCTTTCATTTATCATATTTCATAGCATTAGTTTTTCCTTGTATGCTTTAAAACTTTTAATTTGCAAGCTTATGCTGAGTGGAGTTTCTTTTATCTTCTCTTCTCTAGCACTCAATGGTTTCGTGATTGCTCTCATCTGGTTCTTTGCTAAGCTTCTGTTAGCAGCTCTGGGCTTTAGCAGATACTGCTCCCGATGGGACTCTGTCTCAGTTGCCAGGTAGAAATTGCAGCTGTCCTCAGATTCAGGAATGAACAAGAAAGCTCTGTCCAAGCCCCTGTTTATCCCAGTGAATGAAGCGCTGTTCTCCCACCACAGTGAGAGTGGATCTCACTCCCCGTTTCTTTGGAAAAGTTGAGTTTCTGGTTGCTTTTGTCTGTTTCCCATCCTGGAGTCTGGTAGGCCTGAACTTCAGCCCTCATAACCCCTGCACTTCCTCCCCGCCATTGAGGAAATGAAGGCTTTGAGGGCATATGTCGCCATCTCAAGGTTTCCCGGCTAATGCATGGCTGACTGACACTTGTGGTGCCTGTCCAGTCCCTATAAAGTGCACATTTATAACTGCTCAGGTGTGGCAGGCTTTCACTAGGCGCACCTCAAGAGCACGGCTGTGTCATACTGGACTTCACAGCCCTGGAGAAGGTGTTACTGGTGTCCAGTACACAGAACCTGCAGTGATTTGAACTATGAGGACTTCAGATCAAGTTACGAATTTCCATTAAGATAGGGACTTGTCAGTAGTCTCCTTACCCAGGTCCAGATATACATGTCCCCATTTTGAGCCACCAGTGCCTTTTAGGAGGTTTTCAAATACCTGAGTCTTTTGCCAGAAGAAATAAGAATAAAAGGCCTGTGGCTTTCTCTCTGGCTAAGACAGAGTAACAGGGATATTCTAGCACACGTGAAGGAGTCTGTGGCCACTTATCCTCGATGTTAGTAAGTACATATGCTGTGCATTAACCGAGTTATCATGTGCTGCTCTGGGTGGCTTCTCACTTTGTTAAAAACCTGGAACTACTGTGGTATAGTGAACAGAGCATGAAATTTGGAGTTAGAAACTCCGTTTTTGACTCTTCACTACACCATTTATTAACTGTAACTTTGAGTGGGAAATTTAACCTGTCTAAGCCTCAATCTTCTCATCTGTAAAATGAAAATATCGATAATACCAATACTTGTTTGGAGGTTAATGAGGTAATTTACTAGAAAGATCTTTGCTACTTGCAAAAGGGCATACAAATTTATGGTATGCAATTATTATAATAATACAATGTTGACAGCATTATAAATTAAGTTAAAAATTCACAAATTCAACAACCATTTGTTGAGCACCTATTATATGCCAGGAACTGGGTCAGGCTCTGAAAGTACTCACCTGAGTCAAACACAGGTTCAGTCCCCTGAGTAGGAATGACCGCTGTTCTTCCTTACCATTTCCTCAGCAAGTGCCATGGATTTTCCATCTGAAATAAGTCTAGGGTCTGTCCCCTCCTCTCCATCCCTACTACTGCCCCTCTAGTTCCTCCTTTGCTTAGATGACTGCAGCAGCCCCCACCCAAGGGGTTTCCCTGCCTCCTGTTCTGCTTCAGTCCTGCCTCTTCCTCAAACCCATCCATTCTGCACTGCCACTAAAACTACCTAAATCACAGAGTTAGCTATGACTTTCTTCACCCCTAAAAGATAAACCCCCATATGTCAGTGAGTCGGGACACAGCCTCATGGCTCCTGACTAACCCCCGCTGTCCCCTTCCAGAGTTCCTTGCTTTGCCTGTGTTGAATGGTTCTGATGTGTTGCCCAGACACACCATGTGGTGTGGCTGTTTTCTCTGTATAAGTAACCCCAGGGTGTCACCTCTCCTGCCTTGTTCTGCTAATAAGACTCATCTTCTGGGACACTATCCCCCAAAGCTTTCTCTGACCACCTTTCTACTTCTCGCACCTCAGGGTGAGTTAGGAAAAATGCCTAATAATAGTATTATTGATCCAAGTTATATGCACAACTGCAGAACGTGAAGAAGTTTGATACATCCTTTAAGAAAGGTTAAACCACTTGAATAAATTATGTCTAACACCGGACCAGATCGCTCATTTTCCACGTGCTTGCTGACACTGAAATGATTATTTATTATTTGCCAATGCTGTATGCAAAAAAGATAGGTCTCGGCATTTTTATTAAAAAGTTACCATACTGGGGACATGGTATTTGTTATTTACCTTGTGAGTATCTATCAGATAGTTAATTTCCAGCTCAAAAGAGGAGACTCTAAAATCAAAACAAGGGTACCAGTTGGTGCCCGCTGTGGGCACCCCATCACCGTGCAGCCAGGACCACAGATCAAAGGTACAAATGCCTGCAAGAGGGGGGTTCCCATCTTCCAGGGAGAGCCTTGAGCAACCTCTGCTGTGGCCTTTTATTGAAGCATTATACAATAGGTGTGGGGGGCCCGCGCACAAGAGCCACGTGTTTAATGATCACTACGAGCTGTTTCCCCACAGGCTCGACTCCTACTCTGCTGCACCACAAATGCCCAATGTATAACACCTGCTTGCTAACAAGCAACCAATCTTAACTCATCAACACCTGCAGCTTACCTTCAGGCAGCCAAACATCTCCAGGCCGGCTAGGAGATTGTCCTGCTCCCAGCGCCTCCGCCAGTGGCTGCTTCCACAAGCCTGGCGCACGGTCTCCTACAGGTACATGCATGTTGCCTTCTCCCTTCCCCCAGTCCATGTGAAGGTCGAAGCCCCGATAACACAAAAGAGTCTGTGATCAGGTTGTGGGGCTGGCACCCGGGCTTTCTCTAAGAATATGGGATCAAAGAGTTGAACAGTGCCGCAAACAGAATGCTGTGCTTCTCACAGTTTTACCAAACACTCCGAGCAGAGGAGAAAGGCAAGAACCCACCAGGAGAAGGATGCTCTACTCAACAAAGGAGGCTCTACTTTTAACTTTTAAACAGTCTGCAGGTGGAAATATATCTGTATTTTCAAAAATGCCAAACAACATTTTAAGTGACTCTAACTGGGAAAAGAAGAATGAAATCCAAAATACGTTTCTTTTTTAAACTTAGTGTGAGGTACTCTCTGGGGCTAAGAATCCCCTGGTGAATGACACAGCGGTGGCCGATGCATTTGTGAGATAAGTCCCAATAGGGCACCTGCTCCGGGACTTCTGTGCCTGGTGCTTGGCTTCAGCTGTGCCCGTGAACTGCACATATTCGTACATGTATGTTGACACTGTGCTCAACAAAAAGCCCACAGGGCACAGAATGTGACATCTCTTTACCTTTGCCAATTAAAACATCTTCATACACATCATCGCCACATGGTAGTAATGGCCAGACCGTTCACGTTTGCGCTGTTAATCAGTTGCAGTAACAGCTTAACTGCCGTTTGGAGCTGTTCTTCCAGCCTGTCTTTTGGTGTGTCTACTGTCGTACGCAAAGATGTCATTCGATGCTGTCATTTGATAAGATTGATCTCTTTTTAGTCTCTTGCCCTATTTTTAGGGCACGTATTTATAGTAGTACATCCTCAAAATCCCTCCTATTATGTGAATTTCACTGTTCTAGGTGATTTTGAAATTTGCTTTTACCTTTGAGCAACTTTCTTTTGTTTTGCGGCATGTTCCCAGTCAAGGTTTTTGTTAGTTACAAAAATGTCGGTATGTTTTTCCACAAAATTGTTTAACTCAGTCTGTCTGGACAAGGTTGCTCATATTGAATGATTGATGCTGGCATCAGGGAACTGATCTATCGTTTCCAACAGTTTCTTCTTTTTAATGTAAACTCTCCATTCTCTTTTTTTCACAAACGATCCAATTCCTCTTCTCCCAATCCATTCATTCAATGATGAGTATTTTATACACTCACATATGAATGTGTATATGTATATATTCTATGATGTTAGTGTTACATCTGGATAATACAGACCGTCATACTTTCAAACACAACTCCTTTTAAAAATCATTTGACACATATGTTTTAAAAGTTGCACAGTATTTTAAAAAATATCTATCAGAAAGTGCCCATGTTAACACATTAATCAGAAGAGGAGTCTAGGGAATCTTGTGAACCTGGGAGAACGAAAGAAAGAGAGACAGTTGCTGGTGTGGGCTGGGAACCCCTGCCGGGCTCGGGTATTTCCTAGCTAAGCTGACAGTGACATGGCTCTGTGAGCTTGGCTCGGAACAACTACATTAAAGAGCCGGTTTCCGACCCTCTTCTGAATTCTGTGCTTGTTAGGGAAACCTACAGTTTCGCTTTGGTTTCCTGTGTGGGCCTGGCCATGGGGAGAAGGTGATGGTCATGTAGACCCTGTAGTCTGTTTGTTCTCTCTAGAGTTGTTAGGATTTTTGTTCGGCAACCAAGGAGAGTGAAGAAGCAAAGAGGGCTTTCCAGTGATATTTTGGCTTCACGTATTAAGTTGACTTTCAGAGAGAAAGCAAAATGGGTCACAGGTCAACAGTGCAGTAGAGTGAATTCAAGAAACAGGTTGTTGTGAGTTTGTCAGAGGACTATCAGAATCGAAGGTCAGGAGCAGTCTCCAACTGCTGGGGGCTAGGGAATCCTTGGGAGGGCTTTAAAAATATTTAAGTTTGGAGAAATATAGCAAAATAAAAAATAAAAAGGTGTCTAAAGAAGAGCATTAAAAATGATTATGCTGCAGGAAAACTTGTCTTAGAAACAATGAAAAACTCACAACCAGATTTGACTGGTGGGAGCCCCTTCCACCCACCCTGTGTCCTGTCCTTTCGACACGTCCACATCATCTTTGAGTACGTCTTGGAGGTTGGGCACAATTAGATATTCTAGGCTTGGAATTTACTTTCCTGCCTTAGTCCTGGAATCAGCCATTGAGATGATTCAAGCATAAATAAATAATAGTAAATAAATGACAATGTCACAAATGATTACCCACTGAATAAAACAGAAAACCATAAGTTTATACTACTATATAAACAGAAAGTTTTATAAGGAACTATAGATTCACATAGTTTCAAATATACAGAATATTAATTATAAAGGGATAAAAACGACCTCAGAAGGGAGAGTCCAAGAAGACACCTTCTTAGTCGAGGAAGACACACTGAGATCACGTGTCACCTTGCAGGATGCAATGAAGGGGACACATAGGCACTTCTGTAAGATTCAGACAAAGATGCATAACCTTGATCTCATCATGAGGAAACAACAGACAAACTCAAATCGGGAGATATTTTGCAAAATAACTGGGCATAATCTTCAGAAGTGTCAAGGTCATGGATGTCAAGGAGAAATGGAAGACCGGATCCCAGCTGAAGGACACCTCAGAGACAGGACAACTAAATGCAGAGTGAAATTTTCCAGTGGATTGTTTTGCTATAAAAGACTTGATGGGGACAATTGGCAACTCTTGAGTGGGGTCTGATGATTAGACAGTGGTAATGTACCAATGTTAATTTCTGGATTCTGATGAGTATATTGTATACCATATAGAACTAAAGTCTTAGCTGTTCAGGGGTGATGGGGCATCAAGTCAGCAAATTTACTCTCAAATGATTCAGGAAAAATAAAATTCTTTGTATTGTCTTGTAACAATACTTGGAACACTTTTTGTAAATTTGTAGTTGTTTCAAAATCTAAAAATCAGTTAAAATTTTTGTGGTTAAAAATTCCTTGAGAAGACTAAGGACTGACTAAAGAAAGATCTTTAAGTATGATGAGGGCTGTTACAAAGGGGGTCTCTTTCATCTTCTGAGAAGCTTAACTTACAGGAGATTCATATTAGACATAAGTATTTAATTTAATTTCACTTATTTATTTCCTAAACGAGGCTTAAATGAGTCTATTTGCAGAAAGCAGTCATGTTAGACACGAATACAATAATAAAATCATTAAAATAAAAAAAAAGAGCTAAGAAATGAGATGAGAAGAATAGGAGGTAAAGATTTATATATAATAAAAACTAAATTAAGCATAAAATGTAACTCTGAGTTTCCTGATTGCCAAAGCAAAGAAATAAAGTTATTTAGGGCTTTATACAATTAAATAGAAAAGCATAACAGATCACTAGAAAAATTTTGTTTAGCTTTGATCTCTAAAGGTAATTTATAATGCAGAAATTTTAATAGGCATTGTAAAATAAATGATATGTGTCTTTAACAACATTTCACAAAACAGTAAAGGAACTCTTCTTTCATATAACTAATTCTTATTTCTTATATCACCCTCAGTGAAAATTAGGAGCAGAATTATAGTTTCATGGAGATATCTTTATTTATTTATTTATTTATTTATTT
>NW_003852408.1:30499001-30500443 GCF_000181295.1 Otolemur garnettii
GTTTAGAGAATTAAACTAGTTTGAAACTGTGCTAGGTATGAAGAGAGTTTGTGATAGTTTAAAATAGAGACTATGTCTTAGTTACTGGAAAGAGGCTGCTTAGTGCAATGATGGAAGTGGTGGGATCCTCAGAAAAGCCTGATTCCCTCTCAGAGGCCTGGTTCTACTTTTCATTAGTTGTGTGACCTCAGGCAAGTTACTTAATTGCTCTGAGACTCAGTTTTCTTTCTTCTGAAACTGAAAAATGATAATGTCTCATCATTGGTTGTTGAGGTGTAATTAAGAGCAGTTAGAATGATGTCTGGTATGTTAAAAGGATTCAATATGTGTTCACTATTATTATTATTTCCATAGTTTGATACAAATTATTACCTTACACAGTGTGATGGGGGAAGGACATTGAGACTGAATGACAATTGCAACAATGCAGGTTTAACTAGAAGGATGACCCTGATTGTTGAGTTCTGCTGCTTTTCTTGACTGTACTACCTCTGTTTTGAACACAGAGTGGTGAATAAAAACAGCCAGCCCTCTTGCGTCAGATAAGGCTTGAGTTCAGGCCTTGGTTCTTGTCAGCTGTGTCACCTTGAGCAAACTACCAATCCTGTTTGAATCTCAATTTCCTAATTTATAAGAGGGGCATAAGAATCTTCCTTTTGCAAGTTTTATTTTGCAGTTTTTGGCCGGGGCTAGGTTTGAACCCACCACCTCCAGTATATGGGGCCAGCGCTCTACTCTTTTGAGCCACAGGCACCGCCCTTTTTTTTTCAGACAGTCTCAAGCTGTCACCCTGGGTAGAGTGCCATAGCGTCACAGCTCACAGCAACCTCCAACACTTGGGCTTAAGTGATTCTCTTGCCTGAGCCTTGCAAGTAGCTGGGATTACAGGTGCCCGCCACAATACCCAGCTATTTTTTGGTTGTAGTTGTCACTGTTGTTTAGCAGACCTGGGCTGGATTTGAACCCTCCAGCTCTGGTGTATGTGGCTGGCACCTTAGCCGCTTGAGCTACAGGTGCTGAGCCAGCCTTTTGCAAGTTTTGAGGAAGATTAAATAAGATAATACAGTAAAGCACCTGACCCTCGGCTGTCCCATACCTCCCATCCCTTGACACTTGGCTTGTCCCATGGGAAACATCATGAATCTATCTTATCACTCTTTCCAGCTGAGCTCAGATTTGTTGCCAAAATGCTTCTCAAGGGAATCATTCAGGCTGTTCCTGCCCCAGCCCATCAAAACTGAAGCCCTTTTGTGATCTGGAAAGCCCTGTGATTTAGCTATACTATTACTAAGTTTAAAGTAGGTTGAACCGCAGAGTGTCAGGAGGCAGCTGTTTTGGAGTAAAGGAAGCGATGGGCTGAGGAGGTGGAGGCAGCAATGGAGGCTCACCTTAGACAGTCTGGTGGGAGAAGGAAGGAGGAGGCTGAAACCACAGCTCCAGGC
>NW_003852408.1:30501569-30510402 GCF_000181295.1 Otolemur garnettii
ATGAAAAAAGAGCCAGGTTGGTAGATGGCTCCTGTCGCTGCCAGCACGGCCCATTCAGGCCCATTCATCATCGCTCCCTGAGGGTTTCCCACACAACTTCAAAGCCACATTCCAGCAGCACTAATTAAAGGGCTTTGTGGAACCTCTGCTCCCTCAGTGTTTAATCTGGATCATGTTCTGATAGGAAGATCAAGAACTACTGCCCAGAGAACACCCACCCAGTCCTCCTCATGAATGTTTGAAATGTGTGTGTGGAAAATAGCAGGCACCTCTCGCCTTAACCAAAGATGATTTTCAAAACTATCCAATAGAGAAGCTTCTGCGAGCACTCCCTTTAAAGGCATTGCCTTTATTTCCTGTAAATTTCTAAGTGTGAACTAGATGGTATGGGCTCTACCTTCCTCAGCTAACAAGCAGAAACATACTGAGTTATTTATAAAGGAGGACAGCACCTAACACCTCTTTCCCAGGTGTGGACACAGAACCAGAGATTTGTTCAGCAAGATCTGGTTGCAAGGTGAATCACTGAGCCCATCTGACCCTGTGCTCTCGATACTGAAGCCTGATCCAGCAGTGTCCCAGGGACCGTGATAGAAATGCAGATGCTGAGGCCCCACCCAAGACCGCTGAGTCAGAGTCTGCATTTTAACAGACACACAAGTGATCTGTCTGCTCACTGACGACTGGGTGGTGCCTGGGAGGCTGCACAGGGGAAGAGGAAGCCCTGGGACTGGGCTCCAGGAAACATGTGCCTCCACCCTGCACCCCACAGCAGCGCTGCAGGCTTCAGCCACCCCTGGTTCTCAGCCCTCCCAGGTGCCAGGACTCTGGCTGATGATGGGTTGAAGGCATTTCATGTGGGTCTGGTAGGCATTCTGCAGGTGGACAAGGACAGAAGATGGCCGAGAATCAAATGGCGAGACCTTCCAGACACTGTCCTCCCCTGCCTGCCTCTCCCGGATGTCTTCCATGCGGTTTTTCTCCATATCTGGGCACAGGACAGGCCCTGGTGCCCCGGTGGAGCTGGTAGGGGGGGTGGGCTTTGTGGGCCACCCAGGAGGTGAGGGAGGGGTTAAAGGGACGCCAGACAGAACGAAAGCCCCATGTGCCCAGTTCAACCACAGTGCCTCTGCTTTTACTTCACACATTCAGGTTCATTTCAGATTTGCTGCCTACTTAGCAAGGTTAGGAAAACCAGCACCCAGGGCAGCGAGCCCAGGAGCTGATCCTGGGCAGGCAGAGAAAGGCAGAGTGGTGTGTAGAGAAGGTGAATTTTGGAGTTAGATGTGCCTGGATTGACTAGCTCTGCTGCTTCACAGCATGTGGGTAAATCGTACTCTCCACGCCTTGGAGAATCTCATCTGTGACCCAGAGATGCCAGCACCAAGTGACCACCCATCCTGCTTTGCCCAGGACAATCCCTATTCACACTCGTCTCTGCGTTAACATCAGTGACTTCCTTTGCTCTCCCAAGTGTCTTGGTTCCGATGATATGGTCACTTAACAGTTTGAAGAATTGTTTTAGATACAGTCATGTGCCACATGACAACATTTTAATCAGTAACACACCACATATGTCACAGTGGTCCCATATAGTTATAATGGAGCTAAAAAAATTCCTATTGCCTAGTGATGCTGTAGTCATCATAATGTCATGGCACAATTATTGTTTTTAAATTTAGTGTAGCCCAGGTGTGCAATGTTATAAAGTCACAGAAGCATAATGTACAGTGGCATCCTAGGCACACACTCGCCACTCACACGCTGACTCACCCACAGCAACTTTCGGTCCTGCAGGGGCTGTTCTAGGACGTGCCCTAAACAGGTGTGCCATTTTTTATCTTTTATACCACATTTATCATCCACCTTCTACGTGACGCTGTGTTACAGTTGTCTACAGTTGAGTATATGGCCTGCTGTACTGGCTGGTAGCCTAGGAGTGACGGGCTGTGCCGTCGCCTAGATGTGTGGCAGGCCACACCATCCAGGTTTGTGGAAGTGCCCTCTGTGGGTGTTGGCACAGTGACAAAATTGCCTAATGATGCATTTCTCAGAACGTATCCCCACTGCTAAGTGGTGACAATATTATCTCAGCTACTTTACTCTAGACTCACTAAGCTTTGTGAAAGAAGTGTTTGGAACCTGAATGGTGACAGAGTGACCAACATAAAGCAACTCTTGTCATTGGTATTCAAGTTCAACTCACCAACCAGGGAGATCTCCCCTGTTCCCTTCCCAGGTGAGACCTTGGGCTTGCCCTCTTCCCGGTACCAGAACATTTGGCTCAAGCCTCTGCTCTCTGTCTTGCCGAGAGGGCAGTCTGGGGAGATCTTTGCTCTCAAGTAAAGAAGTCTTTTCTGGAGGGAATTGTTGTAACTTCTGGTCTGGTGTAAAAAGTGAAATGGCAAAGGGATACTTCCCATTTACATGTGAAGCCTTCAGACAGATAACCTCCTGGCTGTTTAATACAGAGCTCAAGATACAGCAGTGACTTGTGAGATTTCTCCCTGAGTCCCCTCCCATCTGCAGGCTCCCACGGCCAGGCTGAGGATGATTACCTATTACCTTTTATGCTTCAAATAACACTTCAGGAAAAGAGGTAATGTTTCCTGCCTTCGTGAAGTTAGGGTCTTGGAGTGGTGTTTTTTAACCACTCCAAGGTATCAAGGAAAAATAAAATGTATGCTGTAAATACTGCCCAAGTGCCCACTGGTGTGTGGAACCGAGGGATGCTGGGAGATGGTTTGTCATCCTCCTCTCTCTGGTGTTCATGTAAAGAGCATCAGGGAAAAGTTTTTAGACTAGTGGACAGGGCTCCTCTGGAAAATTTTTAAATTTAAATGTATATACATCTTTTGTGGCAAATAAGCATTATATGATAAGCAATAAAATACTTTCAAAAATAAGAAAAGAAAAGGGCTCTGTAAAGTGTAAGAAGCTGGAAGTCAGTAAATCATCCCCGCACAGCTCTGCCGCTGACACGCACAGCGCAGGCCGCAGTGGCAACTGTGATGGGCGCTGCTGTGGGTTCACCACGCCAGGGGGGATGTAAGACATCGCTGTCGGCGGCAGCATCTTTAATTCACGGCTGCCCACCCGCACAGAGAAATAAGCAGACAGCATGTGTCAGTCCAGCGTGAACAATCGAAACCTATTGGAGAGTCTTTTATTCTCTTCTAAAAAATGATAAGGAGATTTGATAATCTATGCTTTGTGCAGATATACACAAACTAAAACTTGTAAAAAATTTAAAACTCTTAAAGTGGAAGGTGCTTCTCTCTACTCCAAACCTGCCAAGTGCCAGGGGTAGGAAAAATCCCACACTGCCGTCACATAGCGGCGGTTTAAAGCTTTCTTGGGGAAGGGGACTGCTCATAGGGAAGGCACAGATTTCCCTGCCCTCTCATTTCCCACACAGAGGCCTGCTGGACACGAGGCATGCTGGCTGCCCAGCCCCTGAGCTTCGGAGTCTGTGAGAAGTTACAGCTGACCCAGATAAGGGTCAGGAGCTGCTGGTCTCCTGCGAAGCTGAGTTTTGGTGATGTCTTTCCTGTGAGAGAAGGAGGCGAAGCCCTATTTCCAAGTTACAGCTGACTTATTTCTGGGTAATCCAGAATGAGCTCCGGGGGACAGGCTGGGCAATTCTTGTCATTGAATCACAAAGCCCAAGGGTGATAGAATGTAGAGTCTGAGAATATTTTATAAAGCCCAATTTGGGCCAATGGCAAACTTGAAATCTCTTTCACTTTATCATTTTGATGTTAATACCCTGTCCCAGTTCATCCACCAAGAGCCATCGAGACAGACCTATCTGCACAGACATGAACCAGGGCAGCAGCCTGCAAAGAAAATTACAGACCTGTCTTTCTGACATCTGTATATGAATCTCTTCAGTGAGGCAGTCACAAATGAAATCCCAAAGCCACTGAAATAAAGCCACACTTTCACTGGTACAGGATTGATGTTTCCATCCAAAGGTGTGTCTCACCCAAGAAAAGAAAGGTGCTATTCCATGAAAGCTGTAAAGTAAAGACAAGCTTAGCCATGCTCGGTGGCAGGGTCCTCTCTCCCAGCAGCAGCACCTAGTTACACTCTGAATAGGGCCTGCTGGGCTCTGCCCTCCTTTATGGGTCTCTCCTAGTGCAAGGTCAAATTCAATAGGAGAGCCCCTCCATCTGCTTCTCCTACTCTGCAAAGCAATAACCCCTTGTCTCAGATTGTTAACAACCCGTAGAATTCACAGCTCATTGTTCTTTGCTGGTTACAGACTTAACTTTGCCTTTCCTTGTCATTGGGGGCCCAGTACGCTGTCCTAGTGAGTCCTTTCTCCTTGTTCCTCTCAGCATAGTATTCTATTGCTTTTGGGAGTGAAAAGCTTGCAGAAAATTACAGAATAAAATACAGCAAAGTATAAAAAATAAAATCTCGTTTGTCCGTAATCTCATTGCTTAGAGATACTGGGTGACTGTAAGAAACAATGATGATATTACAAGTGCACAATTCCTTACGTGCTCTTCTGAATTCCCAAAACTCTAAAAACCAATTTGGAGGAGAAACTTGACCCGAATAAATCTGAGGAGGCAAGATTTATAATCTTTTAAAAAATCTTACTGCAAAAATATCACCATGTTTGAATTATGGTATGTTGCCCCTGAGACGCCACTGAGGATTTTATGTAATAAATGGCATGTAGATCATATGATCTTTTAAAATCAGAAAAATTTAAAATACCAGCATGTATCTGGCCTCAACAATTTCATAGAAGGGAAAATGGACATGGTACCTGGTTAATAAAATCAGCATTTCAGAAAAGCACAACGTATAGAGTGAAAGCTCCCTTGTTCCTTCTCAGGCCTGTTCTCCCTAAACATAACCAGTCATCAGTTCTTGTAATTATTTATGAATATGATGCAATCTTGTGACATAATTTTAACAAAAGGTGTGCTAGTGAAAACACCCTTCTGCTCTTGCTTTATTTAAATAATAATCTATCTTTATTTTTCTCTATACCGGCATATGGAGATCCACCCCATGTGTTGTAATATCAGCACAATATTCCATCATACATGTGCCATAATTTATTTAAGAAGTTTCCCGATAAGGAAAGCTTTGTGCACTCCCCCCTTCCCTTTTGTAGAAATATCTCACAATGATGAACACCTTTGCATATATATTTAGCAAAGAAAAAATGTGTGAAAGTGACCATCTGGTAAATTTTTAGCAGTGATCTTGGATACAGATATTTTGGGTGGGGGAGGTGATTAAATGTTCTAAAATTAGGTTGTGATCATTATTGCACACCTCTACGGGTAATACACTGTAAATCGCTGAATGGTACACTTTAAATGAATGTATTTTATGGCATGAGAGTTAATCTCTCAAAGTTTTGAAAACATTCCTGATAGGTAAGTTGAAAGAATTCCAAAAACAGAGCAAGCAGAGGCCACTCCGTTTTGAGCATGAGGCACTCCATCCTGGCCGTTCAGTGGCCTCTGCTAAAACCACCCTTTTCTGGGACTCAGCCAGAAAAGAACTGAGGAGCTAGGGAACTCAAGGGCTCCGGGGGAGGGGGGGCAGGGGGCTAACCCATAAACAGAGCAGAACAGTCTCAGCCGGAAGCCTGCTGGAACGGATAGTCATTAGTACACCAAAGTACCACTCCCCCCTCCTACCTTACCAAAAACCTTTAAAAGATAAGCGCTCCTGCTCTTCAGGGCTGAGCCCTCTTGAGTGTCAGCCCGCCTTCACCAGGTGCCAAATAAACTTCAGCTATTGCTCTACATGTGGCCTTGGGACTTGGCCGAGCTGACCGCTCCCTTACGATTCCTTAAAGTGCAAGTGGTCTGAGGGCACGTGCATTAACATGTTTATAGTCATTTCTCTGGTTAGAAAGCCACCTTCAGCTGTGTCCTCTCCAGTACCACTCCTTGCCTTCGTGCTCAGGAGGACCATGTCACGGCAGTCCCTTGGGTGCTTAAAGGAGCCCTCTTGAGTCTCAGGGCTCTCCTCAAGCTATCACGCCTCTGACAGGTAGCATTTGGGATCTGCACTGTTCCCGTTGGCCCAGCCATAGCTATTTGGTGGCGTGACCCAGACCAAGGTCCTTCCCTTAGCCTGTTCTAGGACCAGGAGGTGGAAGGTGCCCTTCCACTAATGGGACAAGGCTGGTGCAGTCTGCGTGGGCTCATCTCTTCTCCACAGCAGTTACTGCCCTTGGACATGAAGGGGTACAGCCCTGTCCTGCCACAACCAGCTCCTCCAGGCTGGAATGATTCCATCTGTGTTAATCTCCCCCTTTGGGGTAACATTTAATCCCTTAAGTAAGGACTGCGTCACGCTTCCTTTTTATCTCCCACACTGTCCAGTGCCCTTCGTAACTGAAACTGCTTTCACACGTGTCATCTCATCTAACCCTCACCACGACCCTGTGGAATTTATTATACAATTCCCATTTTGCAGATCAGCAGATGAGGGTACTCACTGGGTACTTGCCAGGTTACAGTCATTAAACGCACAGAAGCAGGCTGCAAGCTCAGACCTCCCTACTGCGGGTCCCCATTGGCAGCCCTGTTGCCCTGATGGCTTTGTCAATTACACAGAAGGTGTCCAGCTAAGTGTGCTGGGTTGACCGGGCTCGGGCGTTACCTTTCTTGATTCAGAGCAGATAACTGGGGCGATCTGAGATGAAATGTGTAAAGTGGAATTTCAAGGGAGGCAGAGGGGTTTTACCAGCCAGCCCTGCCCCATACCACATCACCATTCCCTTGAAACTGTTGATTTTTCACTTAGTTTAACACCAAGTTGTTTCAATTTCCTTACTCACCAGGTGAGGAAGAAAGTGGGAGATGAGAGGAACATTTTCATGCAAAGACATTAGAGATTATATACCAACCCCCCCATATGCCACGTAGTGTGTGTATGAATGTTTGCCTGTGCTCATGTGGACATGGAGAGAGAAACGGAAGGATGTACACAGACCGTTGACACTGGTGACCTGGTGGCTGCAGGTGGGAGAGATTGGTGTGGAAGCCAAATCTCACTCTCCCGACAAAACAAAATAGAACCAAAAGGAAAACTCTTAAAATGTGTCAACAAACTGAACAGCACATGATCCCAACTGTGTAAAATTTCATGGATGTAGGCCAGGCATGGTGGCTCATGCCCATAATCCTAGCACTCTGGGAGGTCACTGAGGTGGGTGGATCTCCTGAGCCCACAAGTTTGAGACCAACCTGAGCAAGAGCAAGACCCCATCTCTAAAAAATAGCCACGTGTTGTGGTGGGCACCTATAGTCCCAGCTACCTGGGAGGCTGAGGCAAGAGGATCTCTTGAACCCAGGAATTTGAGGTTGCTGTGAGCTATGATACCACAGCACTCTACCAAGGGCAACAAAGTGAGACTGTCTCAAAATAATTTTTTCATAGATGTGTGTATATATGCATAGATAGGTGTAGAAAAGGATTTAAGAAAATACTTTCTCTGAAGAAGATAGACAAATGGTTGATAAACACATGAAAAAATGCTTATTGTTCCTAGTCATCAGAGAACTGCAAATCAAAACCACCCTGATATCATCTAACCCCGGTGAGAACAGCCCACATCACAAAATCCCAAAGCTGCAAATGGTGGCATGGATGGGAGAGAAGGGAACCCTTTATACTGCTGGTGGGATTGCAAACTAATACAGCCTTTACAGAAAGAAGTCTGGTGAATCCTCAAAGACCTAAATGTTGACCATCTGTTTGACCCCACAATCCCATTACTGGATATCTACCCAGAAGAAAAAAATAATAATTTTATCACAAAAATTATGATAAAATAATCTAGAGATTATATACCAAATCCCCATATGCCATGTAGTATGTGTATGAATGTTTGCCTGTGTTCGTGTGGACATGGAGAGAGAAACAGAAGGAAAAGGATTTGAGAAAATACTTTCTCTGTATTGGACATAAAATTATGGACAGAGTGCCCTTGTCCAAGCCTGCATCCTGTGGGGCTCTCAGTGGTCAGGTGTATATGCAGCTTAGAGTGCCCTTGTCCAAATGATTTTATCATAATTTTTGCCCTAGAATGTTCATTACAGCTCAATTCACAATCACCAAGACAGAGAAGCAACCCCAGTGCTCATCAACCCATGAATAGATCAATACTAAGTACACCATGGAATACTATTCAGACATAAAAAGATGGAGACTTTACATTTTTTGTGTTTACCTGGATGGATTGGAAACACATTCTTCTTAGTAAAATATTATAAGAATGAAAAAGCAAGTATCCAATGTACTCAATATGAAATCAATAGAAAAACAGCCTCATGCCCACACGAGAGAAAGACAAGTATGTTGGCATGTGGGGTGAGGGAGATTGATGTGCTCTCACCGAATGGGCACAAGCACACCCCCTGGATGAAGGGCTTGTCTCCAACTTGAACTTTACCTTAGAAACATAAACAATGTAACCTAATCATTTGTGCCCTCATGTTAATCCAAATTAGAAAAAAAAAAAGAAAATGCTGACAGCAGTCATCCCACCATTTAAAAGCATCTCCACGTGATGCTTTTAAATTTGAACCTATTGTATTATAAAAATATTTTCACAATAACAATGAGCACATATTATTTATATAATAATGAACAAAGCAATAAAGCTATTTTCATTGAGAAAAAATATTGGTTACCAAAACATATGTTTGAATAATTTTCTTTGAAAGGAGGTTGTCTAAGCAGCCACCTATGTGGTCAGGTGAATATGCAGCTTGGAGTGCCCTTGTCCAAGCCTGCATCCTATGGGGCTCTCAGTGGTCAGGTGAATATGCAGCTTGGAGTGCCC
>NW_003852408.1:30510563-30513734 GCF_000181295.1 Otolemur garnettii
GCATCTTGGAGTGCCCTTGTCCAAGCCTGAATCCTATGGGGCTCTCAGTGGTCAGGTGTATATGCAGCTTGGAGTGCCCTTGTCCAAGCCTGCATCCTATGGGGCTCTCACTGGTACTACTGGTTCCTAAACCAGGGAAACCTATAGATTCATCCACCACCTCGAGAAATGCCTTATTAAAATTATTAAACTGTGATATATGCATACAATGGAATACTATTCAGCCACAAAAAGATGCTGACTTTACATCTTTTGTATGAATTTGGATGGAGCTGAAACATATCCTTCTTAGTAAAGCATCACAAGAGTGGAGCAGGAAGGATCCAAAGTGCTCCATTCTGATATGAGGACAATTGGTGCTAGTACATGGCAGGTGATGGGGGAATGCGGGAGCAGAGAGAGAGGGAAAGAGAGAGGGGGATGAGGGTCATGGTGTGTGACACACCTCTTGGGGGCACAATTATAAGAGAGACCTTACCTAACAAATGCAAGCAGTGTAACCTGGTTCTTTGTACCCTCAATGATTCCCCAACAATAAGAAAAAAATACAAATTTTACTGGGCAGGTACAAATTTAAATCTGTGATCTAGGGTTACCTTCTTTTAAAAGCAGAGAACGTCTAGAGCAAGCAGAATCTTGATCAGGTAAATTTTGAGAAAAGTAAATAGGAATGTTCTGAGTGACAGGGGGTGTGTGACTCAACAGCAGATCAGAGTTAGGCAACTTTGGGCAAGTTAAAAATGTACATATATATTAATTTGAAAAAAAGGTTAACTTAGCCTTTGTTTTCTGTGAGTTTAGTGATTTCTTTCAATCATAATTTTGGGTGTGGAAGATTCAACACGTGAAAGAAATCTCTGCTTACAAAGTAGAGATTATGTTTCCAAATCATCTGGTGGCAAAATGTGAACAGCACAGTGGAGTCACTGAAGCAGACTCATGACCCAGCTCGGGCCCTTTAACACACTGCTGGGACACTGCTGAGACTCCCAGGGGACGGTGCTTGCTAGAAGCACTGAGAAGAACCTGGGGGCTCACATCTCTTGGGCAGGGAGCCCAACGACATTCAGTGGGGAAGTGTTTGCATAATTTTTATCTTTTGTTCCAATCATCTTTTCATACAATCCTATGAAACTCAAATCCTATAAAATCTCACTAGCATTAGCTTTTAGGCATCTGTCTTTGCTTGACTTCAATGGCAATGATTTTAAAAGATTCATCATTAGCACCTGGCTATTTCCACATTGCCAAGTAAAATGTGTTTGGAAAATCTACAGACAACAAAAACAAACCACTGGCAGAAATGCTAATGTCTTCTCTGTAGTTTTCCAGTGATTCTGCTATATCTTTGCAGAAAGGACCACACAAATCCAAGCTTATTTTTCTAGAACTTGTAGAGCAGTTTCAAAGAGATTACAAAGGAAGACCCACCAAAGAAATGATTCCACATTTTCATTCATGTGACAATGCATTCACCCATCTGTCTTCCATCCATCCATCCATCCATCCATCCATCCATCCATCCTTCCATCCTTCCATTCATCCATCCATCATTTCATCTGGACATTTATTCCGTGTGCTGGGAGGAATAAAGAGAGGAATAAAGAAATGACTACAACAAGGGTTTAGTTTATAGCCTGGAGTGAAGAGCCCTGCAGGCAAATAAACAATTTTGACATACATGACTGTAATGAGTTAAGGTCAAGAGTGGGTGATGGCCGGAGAAATGCCAGCTCTTCTGACACGTGTTTCTCTACTCACGTCTCAGGACCAACACGGAGAGGAATCCCAGGAGTTCCTAGGCCACCTACTTGAGTGACTGTCACTTAATTTTAAATTACATGCATGCTACTTATACACACACACACACACACACATACATACACACAGAGGGTGCCAAAAAAAGTATACACATTTGAAGAAAGGGGCAAACTCTGTTAAATTGTAATCTTCAAGTCACTTTTTGACTTCTGTGGTCACAAGAGGTGCTCAAACATGATTGTGTTCATCTTTTTATAGTAATATATATTGAGTATTACAATTTTTATACAATTTTTTTCTTTCTTAAAATGTGTATACTTTTTTAGCACCCTCTATATGTTTGTATATGTATGGAAACATAAAAGAAATTTCTGTAATTTAAACCAATGAATGTTCCCTATTTGGTAGAAATGGAGACAATGTTAGCTTTTTAAAAATTCCCTAACATCCAAAACATTTTATTAGAATTATGGACACTTAGACCTTTTTTTCCCCACCCCCTTCAGGCTGGAAACATCAATGTTTTTTCATATTTCCTGGGACATTTTCTGTGTTTTTTCTGTATCCTTAAAACATGAAGGTTAGGCAAGGCCCAAAGTTTCTGGTAGCAACCCAACCAAAGCATGCCGGTGTGCCAGATCTCTGAGTCTGACGCCGCCAGGTGGAGAGAAGAAAGGGAAGAACAGCTCCGGCCGGCAGGTGCGTCCTTCCCACGCTGCTGTGCAGCCAGGACAAACTACTATTTGCTGTTTGTTATTAAATTTGAATACATCTGTTTTGAGCATTTAAAATAACTGTATATCTCATGAAACTCTGGATGAGTGAGTCATGAAAATTCCACCTGTAAGGAGAGTGGGCTGTGGGTGTCCAGCCTGGGGCTCAGTAGAGGGCAAAGGTACCAGGTGGGGCCTCCCTCTGATGAGATGAGTAAGTAGAGAAAAGGCGAATAGGCAGAAACGTGGTGGGAGGAAGCCAAATGGGCCAGTGGTGTCCTCATACCTAAGTCAAGGGATTAGACAGTAAGTGAAAGAGGCTGTGTGAGCTTCAATGTGCTTTGGGAACACGTGGCCACTGGGGCTGGACGAAGGCCTAGGCAGAGACCTGGGCCCAGCTGTGTGTAGGTAAGAGGTTCGCTCAGCACAGGCAGAAGATAGGTTTGCGTGGGACAGGCCCTGACCTTGGCTATCCCTCCAGATGTCAAGTGCGTCCTTCCCTGACCCCACTGGTTGGAAGGGAGAGGAAGCATGACTGAACTCAGCTCCTCAGAAGTTTTCTGGGGATTAACCCAGGCATTCATCAAAGGGGTCACGCCCTGAGTAGGGTGCAGCAAATGCAAAGTGGCGGTGAGGCGCCCTCCTGGGCAGAGTGCCTCCAAGCTTCAGCACCAGCAGCTCCCTGGCATCTCACAGC
>NW_003852408.1:30514341-30536457 GCF_000181295.1 Otolemur garnettii
TCTACCACAGGGCTGTTGTCAGCATCGAAGAAGTCACATAAAGGCTGCAAGCAATTAAATAGCTCAATTAATATTAACTATTTAATTATCATTATAGTTGTTGCTATTATGGTTACTAGCGAGGAAAGCATCAGAACTTTTCTCGCTTTGATTAACAGGTAAGGGAGATTTTCTGACTATTGTGGTTTCCCTGAGTCCCACAGCATACAGATCCCCATCTTTGGACTCATGGCTTTGTGACCCCTCTCCGGCTGTGAATCATGAGCCAGTGAAGTTGTTATTTAACCTTCTGTGCGTGCACATGCTGTCTCTCCAGCAGAACAGGTGCCGTGTGTTAGATTTCTCTGTGTCTCCCATGACTCTTAGCATAATGCCCCATACACGGTAGGGGCTCAGTAAATCCTAGTCTTTGGAGTTGGAAGGAACTCTAGAGGTCATCTGCTCCAATCTCCAGTGCAGGCTACTTTCTGGTCCCAATGCCCCTTGAAATTCAGCATCAGGAGTCCGGGTGATGCTCAGGAGTCTGCATGTTAACAAGCAGCTTCAGGGCCCCAACTCAGGGGTCCTCTGGCCACCACTACAGAAATACCAAACTGTCCATAGTGACTCATCACTGAGGCGTGAAATCAGTTGATGCCGTCGGGTCTCACATATTCAAAAGAATAAATAAAAAAGAAGAGGAAGGAAGGTGAGAGGAGGCTTCAATGGAGAGATGGGGAGGGAGGAGAGGCTGTGACAGTGCATGACAGCAGTGACAGGGAGTCCTATCTTGTGATTCAGTTTCAGTGAGTGTGTGCACCTGTGAGTATGCACACCTGTGAGTGTGCATGCTTGTCAGTGAGTGTGTGCACCTGTGAGTATGCAAGCCTGTGAGTATGCACACCTGTGAGTGAGTGTGCACGCCTGTTAGTGAATATGCACACCTGTGAGTGTGTGCCCCTGTCAGTGAGTGTACACACCTGTGGGTGAGTGTGCACACCTGTGAGTGTGCATGCTTGTCAGTGAGTGTGTGCACCTGTGAGTATGCACACCTGTGAGTGAGTGTGCATGCCTGTTAGTGAGTATGCACACCTGTGAATGTGTGCCCCTGTCAGTGAGTGTACACACCTGTGGGTGAGTGTGCACACCTGTGAGTGTGTGCACTCGTGGTGAAACACTTTGAAAGCTGGACAAGTGTATCCCTTCCTGCTGGTGGGCAGGAACAGCATCTGGGAGGCAGAGACCACTGCTGTGGCTCTCACATCCAGAGTTTGGAGCAGATGATGGAGAGAGGCACAGGAGACCGCCTCTCCTCGCAGCAAGGAATGGTTCAGTTCCCAATTCCCACTGCCCTGTGGAAGTTTGTGTCTCAGGCAGGTGGGCTGGGTCTGGGTTGCCTAATCAGGCACCAGGAAGCTGAAGATGGGGCTGTGGCCTGGGTCAGGGTCAGGAGCTCTGATGTGACCACAGGAGCTGTTGAGGGGTGAGGCCGGGAGGGAGGGAAGGCCAATGTGTAGTGAGCCCCAGCTCAGAGGCGGCAAGGAGGGGAAGGAGGGAGGCAGAGGGTGGGGGATTCCACCCTGAGTGGACCAGTCACTGGGTTTGGCTTTCTTTTAGGCCCCCAAGTGTGCAGCCCTCTGCCCTGGGGCACTTCCTGTCCCCTGAGAGTGGTGCACACTGAATTAAGTAGTGACATCAGCAATCTGCTCCCTGCTCTGGTCGACTCAACTGGCTCTCTCTGCAGGTTCCAGTAAGGGACCCTGAACAAGGGTCATTTATCTGTGGGATGAGCAATCTCTCCAAGCAGAGCCGCTTGTTGGCCCCTCTTCCTTCCTGGCCACCCCCTTTGCAGGTTGCCTGTCACACACTTCCCGTCAGCATGGATGCAGGGAGCGTCATCTCTATGTTTTTCATATGCTAGATACTAGGAAAACAGACAAGCAAGACAGGAACCATCCCCCTAGAAGAAGCCAGTTGTCTAGCAGCCACCAGGTTGTCACCAATCATTTGATTCAGAATAGCTGCTCAAAGCTAGAAGGCTGCACCAGGCACCCAGGAGGCAGAACCAGCCAGCACTGCGAATGTGCACTGTCAGTGCCATTATGGTGCCGAGGGAACAAGCCGACTCTGCAGGGGATCCTAGAGGTGGTGACATCCCAGCAGAGATTTGCGGCTGGTCCACAGCCCAGGGAGAAGCCACCCAGACCTTCGGTCAGAGCTGCTGGAGCTCTGCGTGAGAATGAGGTCTACTCTCAGAGACTGAAATCCCTGAGGTTAGCGCCGGGGTTTGTGATGCTCATTTTACATTTTCCCTTTCTACTCCCTTCTAGATGCCAGTCTCTATCCCACAGGGCTGAAGTTGCCAGGTAATATCCTTTAGCAGGGTGGGAGCTTTTTATAGCTCAAGTACAGGTGCACAGGATGACTCAAGTTAGGACCAGTGGCACTCCAAATCCTAACACCTCTTTATTCCGAAGACTCACACTGCATCTTGCTCCCAGCCTTTCTCGAATTTCCTCCATTCATGGTCCCTTTTATGTGTGGTGACTCAATCATCAGTACCAGGACTTGGGAAAAGGCACAGCAAGTTTTACCCGTGTGGGGGAGCTCAGGGCACTGCAGACACTCAAAACTGCGGGTCAGGGAAACACTGAATTTATGTTGCATCTACTGACTTTCCTATCCGCTCACTTTCTTCCCAGGCGTCAGATGGCGTCCTCCAGTTATCAACATGTTGTTCCTACGTTCAGGAATAAAACAAATTGGGCAGCCAGTTCTGGAGAGAAAAAAACAGCATCAGAACATGAAGTGATTTGAGGTTTTTGAGTTCAGGTTTGCAGGGTGTTCCAGGGGAAACTGCCCTCCCCCTGACGATGTGAGGAAGAGCCAAAGGGGACACTCACTCCCAAGAAAGAGTAGGATGCTATTCTTGAGTTTCTTGCTTTTTCATAGTAAATGAGGCAGCGTGGATGCTGCCTGGATGTTTAAGTTCCTTTGCTTTCTGAAAAGACGTTGTGGTTGTTTCCGTGCCAACCTGCAGTGTCTGAGTGTGGCCATCCACAGCTATACCTTGGATTTCCTCTCAGTAATTTGGAAGTTTCTAAACCCTCTGAAGTTGGGAGTTACAATTGCCGTTGGTGGCCAGACTCTTCATTTACAGAAGTAAGTGATCAGAAAATTCAGCTCTAAGCCTTGATTTCTGACATTTTGATCCATATACCAATCCGTGTTCGAACCCTGCCATTTATTTTTCTCTCACCACATTTGTAGGATCAGTTCTTCTCTTTCAATAGCCTCACCCTTGTCTCAGCCTTCCTTTCCTCTCTGGCCATTTCCATCTTCAGTCATTCCACAGAGCAGCAGAAGCCGCTGGCTAGGGAGCTGGTGCTTGCATCCCGGCTCCTGTCTGCAGACGCCTGTGGTGTTTTCCCTGCAGCATGCTGACACCCCTCCTCCTTTTCTTCCAATATTTCACTCAGATTCCCTCCTGCATGAACCTCTTATGGTCACAGTCTACCTAAATTTGGCTGGGAAATGGACCTGAAAGTATTCCCTGTGCCTTTTGTCTTCTTTACTCCCTACGGGGACATGGCGTGTGAGGTGTGTGTGTGTGTGTGTGTGTGTAAAGGCCCACGGTTCCTGGGTACTCTCCCCAGATGCTTGGCTACATGAGAACATGTCTGATCTGCTTTTGAGAGGAGAATTTATGATCGGGCCTCCCTCGCAGCATTCTTTTCCAGCCACGAGCATCATCAGTAATGATTACATATTTCTTTTACAAAGCAGTTTTTCTGAGTAGATAATATATGTGTTTTTGAACTCACAAGTTCAAAAGGGTGTTCAATGAAAAGGGTTTTTCCCTCTTCTGTTCCCCAGCCATGTAGTTCTTCTGGGAGCCCAACCATCAGCAGTTTTTAAAGTATCCTTCTAAAGACACTAAATTTTTAACATGTTACCAGAAGCCCTCTCCCTTAGGAAATAGTAACCTACCCAAGGGCGAGATTTGAATGTTCTTTCTTTGCCCAGCCTCTATAGTTGTAAGGCTCTGCCCATGTCTCCATAAACACTGCAGACTAATCAAATCATTTCACATACTCTGATTTCCTTTGCTGTTGAGCAATAGAAAAGATTTTAAACTAAAAGCACAATGTGAGTAAACAAAAGTGGAATCACTCCCTATGCTAACTCAGGCACAAAGGGCAAAGGAAAATGTACCCAAGGCTGTGCCCTCATAACTCAGTCCTGGGTGGGAACGGGAGTCTCTTGGCCTCTGACCTCGAGTGTCTTTCAAGAGATCTCTCGGAGTCATTAGTGGAGGGCTAAGAATAGTGACAGAGAGGCCCCCAAGTCTCTGAGAAATACGTTCACCTGTTTGCGGCCACAGCTGCTGCTACCAGGAGGGCAGGCTTGGTGGTTTTCTCTCTGAAGGCTCCACCAATCTTTTTCACGTGGCATTGATCCTGTTCTCTGGAATGCCCAAGGGGCAAGCCACTATTTCCCACAAGGGTGTCAGGTTTGGTCACAGGCTTCCAGAAGGTTACACACAACATACTTGATAAGCAAGAGTTTCTTTCATTGAAAAAGAAACTTCTTGTAATTTCCTCCATTGCCCAGAATAAAGATACATTTCTTTATCTATTTGGGGGGGAGAAACCAGACAAAATGCTATAAATGTCTGCAAAGTCCCCACTGAGGAAATAAATTGGCGCTGCTTTTCAAAATATTAATGAGAAGTTGCATTACAAAGTGTAACTCGGATGATCACTCTGGGCTCATTCTCTTCCCTCAGCCTCCCCGAGTCCTGGAAAGGGTCCCCTGAGACTCCTCCCTCTTAGGTATCAGGATTAACAACTTACGGAAGTGGGTAGGTGGAAAAGAGTGAGAGGCAGCCATGCCCCTTCCAGGAGGAGATAATAAAAATGATCGTGAGTCAGGAGAGTGGGGCGATCAGAAATCTACACGACATGAAGATAAACCTGGTCCAGGGCTGACCCAGAGGAGGGGCTGGAGAGGAAGCAGGTGGGGCAAAGGGAAGCTGGTCGACACCCCCCTCCCCCTTCCGGCAGCAGCTGAGAGGTGGTGCTGTAGAGCCTGCAGCAGGCAGCTCCCTTTCTTGGTATGAGGATCTGTGGATCGTGAGAACAATCTGTGTAGAGCAAGAAAGACCAGGAATCAAAGACAAGATAGCCACAGAGCTGCATGGGGGTAAAAAGATACCCAAACCAGGAAAATGTTGTAGAATTGGGTCAGAGAGGGAAGACAGGACAGTCTTCAGATATACCTGGCTGAAGACTCACCAATTCTTGGATGAGAGATGGATTGAAAATTAATACCACCAATTATAATTTTTAGTTTATTCTCCATAATTACATTTATGTTATGTAAAATTTTAAATGATATCCTAAAGGTTCATGAATACATCACTAATTCTCGATGAATTTCTGAGAAAAAAAAATAATTCCTCCATAGAGTGCTGTCATTAGACGTTTGGATCGGAGGGGCATGCTCAGAATCCTGTGCCCAGGTTTGCAAACCTGAAAAGTAGCTCCTCCTAAAGCTAAGCATTAAAAACAAACAGACAAGCAGAAAAAAGCCAAAACAAAACACAATAAAAATGCTGACTGAGTCCCACTCCCAGGGATTTTGATCTAATTGGTCTGGGAAAGGGAAACAAGTATCAGCATTCAAAGAGCTTGCTGGGTGACTGTAATTTGCACAAGGAATTAGGACCACTGCCCAGAGAATGGTGTTAGCTGAGTCATCTTTGCCTGGAGCACCCCAAATATAATAGGTCGGGTGTGTAAGGGGAATAGACGCAGGATAAACTCTGCTAGTCCCAGTCTGTAGTTTATATTCTAAGGGACCACACCCAGATAATCCAAGGCGGGTGGGTTGGCAGGAACATCACACTCTCAAGTGAAAGATTGTTGGGCAACAGGATATACACTCAGGCTTGAACTAGTACCCCACAGATAGCTTATTCATTGCAAAGGGGGGAAAGTAAATTTACACGAGATAAACTTGGCAGCATCACTTTCACCAGATGACCAAGTTTAACATCATCATTAACAGGCCACACCAACATCACGTGTCTTCTGAAGTGATGAACTAAAAAACCATCCCATGAGCCTCCTGACGGAATTGTTTGTCCTAAATCTTATCAGGAAGAAACAACCATCACATGCAAATTAAGGGACACCCTGCTAAGTAACTGTACTCAGTCTTCAGCAACATCCATACCATCAAAGAAAAACCACCTCAGAAACTGTAAATTAGTGAGGCGAGTAACACAGGCGCCAACACTTGAGCCACAGGCGCCGAGCCCATGATTTCTTCTTTCTCGCCATTTTGATTTCACTTTTGACTTTTTAATTTTTAATCTTTTTTATCTTGGCTTGGTGTAGCAGGGTAGTATGGTTAAGGTCAATCTTGATCATTCTTTATTTTTTACTATTAACCTGTCTCCAAATGATATACAATTGTACTGTGTTTATTTGTGGAAATAGCTTCAGTTTCTGTCCTTAGCTAAAGGAGCAGAACGTGTCCATCTTGGCCAATGTAATGCAAGTAATTCCCATCAGTGTTTCTTTGGGTAATAATGCTAGTTCCTTCTCTAGCAGATCTATCTATCAGGAATGCATAAAAGAAACCGCTGTAGCTCTCCCTTGGAACCTGGAAAAATGTGCCTCAAAAGAGACACTCTCCCCATTCAGTGGGGAATGAGCCAGTTTCATGTAGGGCAGGAGAAAACTTCAGCGTAGTTTAGGAGCAGGGCAGCTGGAACACAGGACAGGAACTAAGGGAGACACATTTCAAATGTAAAAATGTTAAAATCCACCTAAGAGGTAAGGAACTCTTGGAACTTTCCAAGATTCAACTGTCAAGTTTGGAATTTAGAGTTTTTTCCTTTAGGGAAAATCAGAAGCATTTCAGGCGTACTTAGGGGCAGTAAGCATGATTAGGCATCTGGTGTAGGCAGAGTACACATTTACAGCCAAGAGAAAGGCAGACTGAAACTTTCTGGAAAAAATATACTATCTTCATAGCAGCTGGAAAATGCCACAAGACGAAGGGGGCTCACAAGTACCATAGTTACAACATGCTTTGGAACTTTCCAGAAAGACTTACTGTCAAATGACCAAAAGAGTGAGTGGATGCTGACATGACCTGATACTCACAGCCGCAGGCTCCCGTCTTCACACACGCCCTTCACCTGTGCTGTGGCCTGCTGGGAGTGATCGTATGTAGCAGCAGCCACAGCACAGTCTGACCTACACAATCACCTGCAGGAAAACAAGGCCAGTGGCACCAGAAGGGAACAAAACAGTGCAGCAGCAAAGCCCTTGTCAAGCCTGGGCAGGACCCTGGGGCTTTGCATGGAGTGGACCTGCAGCATAGAGCACGGGGCTGGCTTTGGGTACAGCTCTGCCACCACTCGCTATGTGGCCTCAGGCAGGTTATTAAAATTAAGCCTCCAATGTCTTCAATGTCTTCCTCTTAAAACAGAAATAATCATGGCAACTTAACAGGTTCTCAGCTGCCTTAAGTCTGCTCTAAAACAAGGCTTAGTGCAAAGAAATAATCTACAGTTGTTAGGAAGACTGAATATGGTCATGTGCATAAAATGTACCTGGAAAATGGTCAGTACCAGGGAATAGCAGCTGCCACTACGATCCATATGCTGCAAGAACTGTCCTGGGGATAGCCTTCATTCTTCACTGCCATTGTCACCAGGAACATCCTGAGCTGTTATCACATTGATTGCACCAAGCAATGTCAGGGTCTCAGACCCAACAGTGGAACCAGGGAGGAAACAAAACCACAAAGGTGAGAGGTGTTTCTCAGGATAGTGTGGTCCTCTTCCTGATGAATACATAAATCCCAAGAACCCTCCCACGTGGACGTGCCCATCCCCAGGCAGGTCCCTACAGGAGTGTGGTGAGACCATGCTCACGCTGTGGGAAGTGGAGTGTTGGTCTCACTGGATTCAGTCTATTGGAAAAAGGAGATCCTGGACGGCGCCTGTGGCACAGTGGGTGGGGTGCTGGCCCCATATACTGAGAGTGACGGGTTCGAACCCAGAAAACTGCAACAAAAAAATAGCCGGGCACTCTGGTGGGGGCCCGTGGTCCCAGCTACTAAGGAGGCTGAGGCAAGAGAATCACCTGCCCAGGAGTTGGAGGTTGCTGTGGGTTGTGATGCCATGGCACTCTACCAAGGGCGATAAAGTGAGACTGTCTCTTAAAAAAAAAGAAAAGAAAAGAAAAGAAAAAGGAGATCCTCAGGAGAGTATTTTGTCAATTCTCGCCTTCCAGGAAAGGTGCACCCTGGAGGTCTCATAAACTGACGCTTAAATGCTGGTGCTTTTACAAGCTCTAGCTCCTCTGAAGATGGACGTTCAAAAGAAAGATGGGGGAGAATCAAAGCTCTCTGGCACCTCACAGGCTCAGGGAGCTGTCATCCCTTTACACTGCAGTATAATAATGGCCAGCCCTTCAGATACCAGCTCCTTCTTTTGACAGTTTTATTTATTTCCAAGCCCGCAGTTTTCCTTTGTAAAATTTCCTTTTCTCAAGATATATGGTCAGGTTGCTTTTTGGGGAACTATTTCAGTGTATTGAGTGGGTCAATCACTAATGGATAACCATGCCGTAAGGGCCTGCTAGGTATCGTTACAGGCTTCCAGTTCTACCACTATTTACTTAGGTGGCCTTAGCACGTGGCCTGGTGCCAGTTACCACTGCCAAGGCGGCCAGACCATCACGAAATACAGCCTCCCTGTGGTGCATTTAATGCCTGAATGATGCAAGATGGGGGGTCCCATGGGGCCTTGGGGCACCCCTGGGGATCTACACACTGTTTAAAACACAAGCTGAAACACAAAACCAATCGATAAGGCAGGAGTGTTTATGAATCCGAAACATCCTCTAAGAAACAGTACACCTTTCCCTACTCTGTGAGGTGGGTCTTTCCAAACTAGTCTGTGTTCAGCCTAAACTGCATTTTTCTCCTTCCTCGTGCTTCACCTCCATGGAGCTAATGAAGGGGGAGAGATTTGAAGGGGAGGGGAGGCAGGGCAGGGACTGGGCCAACAGTGAAGACTGGAGAAATTCTGCTTTTCTGAGAAAACCTAAATGTTTTATAGGACAGATCCTTGGGATAGGCCACTTGAGGTAAAATTTCCCATTATTGGTGAGCAGAAGCCCATGTGCTCTGGTTAATGTCATCTTAAAACTTATGGAGCTGTACAGGACCCCTTCAGGCAGGCAATGCTGACCCAGGAGTGTCAGGTGGGAAACTGGAAGGCAGTGGTGGTCCCAGTTCTGCTGAATAATTCCGGGCAGGGGTGTTTGCTTATTTGTGTCTCTTAGAGTTTCAGTTTCTGAATTTGCACAGTGAAACTGCGAAATCACATCCATGCTTTTCAGCTAAAACAACATTTTGAACTTGTAAACTAAGAGAAGAGAATTTTCTACTGATCTGGGACTCTATGACTTTGGAGGTCAGATGAAGATAAACTTTTATCTCATTTGGACAAACAGTACGACACATGGTTGAAGATAGTTAAGGGGTGTCGGTTCTTAGATTCTGTGATTTTGTGTAATCAAAGTTACATAGTGAATACTCCTGTCCCTTGCAGATGTCTCCCTGTGATCCTGGCATGAACAACAAATTTCCAAATAACAGGTTTTTTTCTGCCATCTTGGCAGAAACCTATTTGGACCCATAAGCAGCCCTGCTATGGCAGATCAGTGGGAGAACCAGGCTGTGATGGGGACACTGCTATATCGTCTCTCCTTAGTGGTCCTGGATGCAGAGCAGTGGGTTAGCCTGGGGTCTCAAGGGTCACATGCTTATGACCGGTTCTCCTTCTCCTTCCAACCACAGAGTCCGCTGGAAAATCTTTTCCCTCACATTTCCTGAGGCTTCTAGCTGCTTCCTTCAAGTCTGTCTGTAGTGTTAATTTTTCTGAGATTTTTATCAGCATAAAAATGTAACTATAAATGTTATAAATAGCCAGTAAACATATAAAAAGGTATAACATTATTAATAATTAAAGTAATGTTAATCAAAATAACATGATATAATTTTTTTCTAAATTGGCCAGGCACAGTGGCTCATGCCTGTAATCCCAGCACTTGGGAGGCCGAGGTGGGTGGATTGCCTGAGCTCACAGGTTCAAGGTGGATTGCCTTAGCCAGAGTGAGACCTCCTCTCTAAGAATAGCTGGGCATTATGGTGGGCACCTGTAGTCCCAGCTACTTGGAAGGCTGAGGCAAGAGAATCACTTAAGCCCAGGGGTTTGAGGTTGCTGTGAGCTAAGACACCTTGGCACTCTACCAAGAGTGACAAAGTGAGATTCTGTCTCAAAAAAAAAAAAATCAATTTTTCTCAAAATTGTCAAGGAGGCTCAGTGCCTGTGACTCAGGTGGCTAAGGCGCCAGCCACATACACCTAAGGTGGCGGGTTCGAATCCAGCCTGGGCCCACCAAACAACAATGACAGCTGCAACCAAAAAATAGCCGGGCTTTGTGGTGGGCACCTGTGGTCCCAGCTAATTGGGAGGTGGAGGCAGGAAACTTGCTTGAGCCTAGGAGTTGGAGGTTGCCGTGAGCTGTGATGCCACAGCACTCTACCCAGGGGGACAGCTTGAGGCTCTGTCTCAAAAAAATAAATAAATTGTCAAGGATTAGGATAGATAATACTCAGTTTTGGCAAGGATGTGATGAAATGGGTGCATTCATACCCAGTTTTGGAGAGTATACATTAAAGCAATCTATCTTAAGGCCACAGTTTTAAGAGTCTAAAACATAGACAGAAACTCCACTTCCAGAAATCTGTTTCGAGGACATAACTGGAAATGAGTGGAGATTTACATACTGCAGTATTCATTAAAATATTATTTGCTCCCCCACACAGGGGTTGGTTAAATAAATTATAGCATATCCATTTGAATAAAAGAAACACATATGTACATTTAAAATCCTGTTTTGAAAAATATTTAGTAACATGGAAAAATGTTTATGATATATTATTAAGTGAAAAAAGAAAGATGTAAGATTATATATAGAATATGATCCTCACCTTATAGAGATGTGTGTTTTATTGGTTTATATACTATATATAACCTAATAACTCTTAAGATTAGAAAGAAATCTATTAAGGTTTTAAGGGTATGTTAAATATCATCCAAAACTTGGAGGAAAAGACAAAAGAGTAACTGCATGTCCTTTAAATGTCATATTGGAGTAGGTCTAGGACACCACTCACTGGCTCCCTTATTCTCCAGGAGAATGTTCCTTGGTTTAACATTATTTACTATTGATTGAGTCCTGGACTCTGTAAGTTACATAATGACACACAGATTTTTTCCCAGTAGAGAATAAAATTATTTCTACCCCACAGAAAAGACAACCTCCAAGGTTTTGTTTTGTTCCCCGTAGGATATTAACCAGTTTTGTACCTTAACTAGCAACCCCCTTCATTGTTCTTTCAGTGCCTCTACATACGTATTCAGTCTCTCAAATTCACTCTCCGCTCAGTTTTGTCATTCTGCTGGGTCCCTCATTAATGATTTAAGTAAGTCTGTGCCATATGCTTACTTAGGATTTGTATGAGAAGAACGTTTTTAATACAGTATTTTAAAAATACTTTGACAATGGCCATGTATGAGTAGTAGGTTTACACAAGATTTTTACTTTCTTTTTTATAGTCTTCTGTATTTGCTAAATGTCCATTAAAGAACATGTTTTACTTTTATAATAAGAAAGCACAAAAACGTATGCATGTGTGAATACATAAATCCTATGTTCATTTCTGAGGTCAGTCTTTTCCTCATTCTACACTTGTAAAGGGCGTCCCTTCCTGAGCACTTCTGAAGGTGGATTTGCCAGGGCAGACTCTGACTCCCAAGGACATACAGGGAAAGGTGATGCTCCCTGAAATCTGATCTGCGCTGTGGACTAAGTGCAGAGGTAGAGGTGTCCATTTTCATAATCAGTGGAGGAGGTGAGCACAGTGGGAGCTGAGGGCACGTGTCTGAATAGGCCATCCCTTCGTGGATGGAAACAGGAGTCTCAGGCCCATGGCAGGGACAGGCAAGCACGGGAAGGTCTGAGATGGGAGACCCAGGGGAGGGCAGAGGGAACCACAAGGGGAAGAGGGTCCAGGGTGGGAAAGAGCCCAGAGGCAACCGGCTGGAGGGGGAGCCTGCCCCTGGGTGCCCCTTGCAGACGGGGAAGGCAGCTGGTCCAGCCTCGTGCTTTGCACTCATGATTTTATCTTTCATCTTCCCCATCTAACCTCATCCTCATTTCCAACCCCAAAGCTCTGCGACTAAAAAACTACCGCTGCCTGGAGTTACCTTAGAAACGCAAGGGAATTTCTGGCCCTTCCCTAGCTTCCTTGCTCTCCTTTGCCTAGGTTGGTGAATGGGAAGTACTCCCAGTGAAAATGCCAGACTTTGAGAACCAGCTAGATGCCAGCTCCCGGGGAGAGGGAACCGCCCGTGCCGCAGTCACCTGGCACAGAGGTGCTGCTGTCTCTGGGCTCCGCCTAGTGGCACAGCCAGACCCCTACTGGCTCCGCGTGGAGTGTGCACACGCCGGCGATTACACCCTGTCTCTAAGGAGACGACAGGAACTGATGGCAGGTGTCCTGTCCCTTTTGCTGCACTCTGCCCCCCTCCCGGCCCCTCCCCCCACTGCCCAGACGCCAGGTCAGGGTCTAGTTTGGTGAAAAGGACCTTGAAATACCCGAGGGCGCCAGGGAGGAGTCTGCTGCCCCCTATTGCTGGGCTCCTGCAGCCCTGACCATTTTAAAGAACATGCCATTCAATTTTAGGGATTTTATTATATGAGAAAAATTTTCACATTTAACCAGTTCTGGGGATGATCAACATTTTGAATGGTTGCTAGTCTGATAAGTGAAAATAGTATTTCGTTGCTGTTTTAACTCGCATTTAAAAATTCTGAATCTCAGTATAGTTCAATGGTTTGTATTTATTTTCCCACTGGGTATAGTTTGCTTATTTTTATTGTTTTCTTATTGATGTATAAAAGTTTTTCTTGTAAATATGTTTCTTGTTTACGTATTGTTCTAAAGCTTTTCTCTTTCATATAGTCATATTTATCCAGCTTTTCCTTATGACTTCTGGGTTTCATGTTCCTCAGGGTAGGAATTTTGAAAAAACTTTGTGCATATTTTTTCTACTAAAGGTGTAAACTTTAGTAGAATGTTTAAAACTTTAATCTTTAATCAATTTCTTTTCTTTCTTTTTTTTTTTTTTGAGGCAGAGCCTCAAGCTGTCATCTTGGGTAGAGATGACAGCAACAGCAACCTCCAACTCCTGGGCTTACGCAATTCTCTTGCCTCAGCCTCCCAAGTAGCTGGGACTACAGGCACCCACCACAACGCCCGGCTATTTTTTGGTTGTAGTTGTCATTGTTGTTTGGCAGGCCTGGGCTGGATTCGAACCCACCAGCTCTGGTGTATGTAGCTGGCAACTTAGCCACTTTAGCTACAGGTACTGAGTCTAATCAATTTATTTTCATCATAAGGTGGGAACTAGAAGTACAGTTTTATGTTTCCTTTTTCTAAAACATTTTTTACAGTAGTATTTTATTTTCATACCTATTATGCTGTGAGTTCATGGGGAATAGGTTCCAGCACCTTATTTTCCTGTTCAATGTTCTTTGGTTCTCCTGTGTGCTATGCTGTACACCCCTCATACCATGAATTCATAGGGATTGGGTTCCAGGAGCTCCGGCTCCTTTCCTTTGGTTCTCACAAAGAGGGCATCTCTGGGTGGGGCAGGCTGGTGCTTCAGTTAAAACCAGGTACCTTTCTTTTTGGCTTCCTTCTTTTTCTGATCATTTTCCTTCGTGTGTTTTAGGAAGCTATCTCAGCTCTTAGAGTGCTTAATATGCTCAATATTGGGCAGCGCCTATGGCTTAAAGGAGTAAGGCGCTGGCCCCATATGCCAGAGGTGGCAGGTTCAAACTCAGCCCTGGCCAAAACTGGAAAAATATATATATATATATATGCTCAATATTATATAGGGCTAGTTTCCTTTCATTACTATTCTTATTTTTAAAAGATTTATATTTTTATTTTTCTAGATAAATTTTAAAATCAAGTTCTCCAAAGATCCTGTTGATGTTTTGATTGGCAATGTATTTAATTTATAGATTAAGATTATTTAACTCCTTTATCTAAAAGTTCGCCAGTAGCATTTATAAGTTCTCTTCATGTAGGCCCTGCACATTTCCTGTAGGGACACAAAAGTCTACCATTGCATTGCTGTGGCATCTTTGAAAAGGACTCTCATTCCCGCATTCACAATCCCAAGGGTAGTTTGGGGCCTGTCTGACACAAACTCCCACTGGCATAAAAAAGGAAGGACATTTTGTTTTGAAATATTTTAAACCTACATAAACTCTCAAACATAGTACAGCAAATACCCATATATACTTCCTGTAGAATCTCAGCGGTTCTCAACCTGTGGGTCTCAACCCCTTTGTAACAAGGAAAATACATCCTGCCTATCAGATATTTACATTATGATTCATAACAGTAGCAACATTACAGTTATGAAGTAGTAATGAAAATAATTGTATGGTTGGGGGTCACCACAACATGAGGAACTGTATTAAAGGGTCACAGCATGAGGAGGCATTAAAAAGGTTGAGAACCACTGCTCTAGATTCACCGATCTACCAATGGTTAGAATTATGTCACATATGCTCACTCTCACTTTAGCTGGACACACACACACACAGACACACACACAGAAGTTCAGCTGAATCATCTGGAAGGTAGTCATTGAGATCATGACACTTCATCCCTAAGTATTTTTGTATTACAGAAGCAGTGTATTTTATATTATACAAGGAGTTATATATGAAAATATAAGGACTTTCTCCTATATAACCTCAACATCACTGTCACTTTTTTTTTTTCTTGAGACAGAGTCTCCCTATGGCACCCTTTGGTAGAGTGCTGTGGCATCACAGCTCACAGCAACCTCAAACTCTTGGATTTAAGCAATTCTCTTGCCTCAGCCTCCCAAGTATCTGGGACTATAAGTGCCCACCACAATGCCCAGATATTTTTTGGTGGTTGTTGTCATTGTTGTTTAGCAGGTCCTGGGATGGGTTCAAACCCGCCAGCCCCAGTGCATGTGGCTAGAGCCCTAACCACTGAGCATGGGCACCGATCTAGTTATGAGACTTATTAATGAGTCTTGAAATGACACTGTTATTTAACATAAGTTCATACTCATTTTTGTCCCATTATACAAATAGGACCTTTATGGTTCCCCAGGAGAGCCATGAAGGAGCCATCTTCTTAGTCTCTTAGTTCCTTTACTCTAGAAAGGTCCTTCAGCCTTTCGTTGTCTTTCTGACATTTTTGAGAATCACAGACTAGTTGTTTTGCAGACTGTCTCTTAGTTTGAGTTTCTCTGATTATTTTTTAAAAACATATTTTATTTTCTTATTTTTTAATTATTATTTTTGTAGATATGGGCGCTTGACACGTTGCCCAGGGTGTACCACTTTCAAATATATGATTTTTCATTTCAGGGATCCTAAGTCTTTAGAGCTTTTCAGTGAGGAGGATAAGAAAAGAGTGCAATGTCCTAAAGTTCTTTAATGAAACAGAGACGCTGTCTGGTATTACTGTGTGTACCTAGGCGTGTATAAAACATTTGCTACAAATTCTATTTTTCATTATGCTGAATTTAATTCAAGTTAAAAATAAAACAATTAAAAGCAAACAGGTGGAAATGGACATTATAAACTTTATAATCTCATACCCTTTTAAAGACAGGAATAAAAACAAAAAACTAGGACTTGTTCTGGCTTAAGGCTTATATTTGTTGCTCTAGCAAGAAAATGATCATTTAAAAAGGAATTGTCTGCATTCCTTTTGTTAGGATAAAAAGCCATTTCATTTAAAGGTATCATATACGTGTGCTATTAAAACTACTTTATACTATCTTAAACCCAGTAGTATTCTTATTCTAAAAATACACTCTAAAATTAAACTGAAAAATAGCCACACATAATATTGTGACTACCCCAGTTTGGGTTGTTTCCAGATGGATCTGGGACCCTGTCTTGGACAAACTGCCTTCTACTCATGCTAATAAAGCAAGTCGTCTTCTGGTTTATGGGGAACTCGGCCAAAGTTACACCGTGTGACTTGTAGGGCAGGATGACTGGGATCAGTGGGTGAACGTGGTGACAATGACAGATGATGGGTGTGCTGAGGGGGAGAACGTGAGTGAGTTTGAGGAGCTGAAATATCTGTGACAAACATGGGTGTGTTACACATGAAAACAGTGGCATGGACAATGAAATACAAATGACAACAGTAACATCAATAAACGAAAGAACCTTAAAGTCAGGTGAGATTTCAAACCAAAATCCTAAACATACACACAAGTAAATGTCACTCTTTTTGAAATGGCCAGCTAGGGAGAGATCACACACTAACAGTGCTGTCTTCATCATGACATCGTGGGGAATCTCTGGGCGACGTTCTTTCAGAGCTTGTGGCCTTAGTGGTGATAAATCTTCATCTTTTGAAGGTGGGTTTGATTCTTGGTAAGAGGTATCAGATGTTCAGGGGGATGCATGAGATGGGGGTCAAACTGGCTAATATGCTTTTGGTCAAAAGTCAAGTGAAAAAAGAGACTTCAAGAAGTGTTCTGTTTTGTCTTTTGTTTCACCATATAGGGGCCACTTCCCCTGGCTGGTCCTGCTGGATCTTTCCTTTCAAATAAATTTACCTGACAAGTATAGCACACAATGAGATGTTTTATATTCAGTAGGCCCTTGGCACCGTGGAGGATATCTTGTGATCCTCACAAATCCCCTTCTGTGCATTTTACTATAGTTATAAATTTTCTCATAAAAGGTACCTGTGATATTGTGAAATAATAAGAAACACATATATTGGTCTCTGCCCCTGATTCCTGATAGAGAAGTCCTAAAAACTTTGTAGTTAGAAGACTCTTTTGTTCTAATATTTGGTTTTGACCCCCAGGTCCTGACACAGAGCTCCTATGACCTTCGAAACTTCCTGAGTGATGGGAGGAACTGACACACAGAGTTCACACAGTCCTTGGAATTTCCTGACAGGAGCATCCTCTGTTCTAATGAGGTAGCTCCCAGTGGGCTTCTGGATGGCCTCAGGGTCAAATCAATCAAACAAATAAAGGGGTAGAACTTTCAGCCCCAGGCCCCAACCTCTGGGGAGGGGAGAGGGACTGTAGGTTGAATGGATCACCAAAAATCAGTGAGGGAATCAGTTATGCCTGTGTAGGGCGGCTTCCATGAAAACCCAGAAGGATAGAGTTCAGAGGAGCTTCCAGATAGCTTAACAGGTGGAGGGGTCTGGAGGACGGCCCACCTGGAGAGGGTATGGAAGGCCCGTGCCCCTTCCCACCTTGGCTGTTCAATTGTATCCTTTGTAATGTCTTATAATAAATGGGTGAGTGTAAGTAGTCTTTTCTTGAATTCTATGAGCCACCCAAGCAAATTAGTGGAACTAAAGGAGAACCCCCAATTTACAACCTGTGGGCCAGTAGGTCTGGAGGCCCAGACTTGTGATTAGCATTTGAAAAGGAGGGCAGTCTTGTAGGACTGAGTCCTTGACCCCTGGGATCTGATGCTATCTCCAGGTAACTAATGTCAAAATTAAGTTAAATTCAGCTGGGGCACTGGAGAATTGCTCGGTGTGTGAGGCAGCCTCCTGCACTCTCGGTGTCAGAGCGCTCTGTGTGGAGTGGTGTGGAGAGAAGCACTCCATTACCTTACAGTCTCGCTGAATAACACTAATCAATTGCAAGTGTTTTGCTTTTGATGATGAGCAGGTAAGAGGCAAGTCGAGATGTTTTCACAGATGCTTCCTGATTACTTAAAGTGCCTCATCTTCACCTGCTGTCCTCAAGATGTCTGTGCTGTCAGTCCTATCCACAGCCAAATGAAAAAAGTTAGCACTGTGTCCATCTAATGGCTGAATCCAATGATGGGTTTAAATTATCGTACAATTCTGCATTTAACATTTATAAAGCTGACATCAACACTTACAAGAGGATTTCGTAGCTCACCCTTTGAAGCAATGCTGAGGTGCCATCACCTGTCCTACTCCCCAAAGCTGGGCTGGGATCAGCACCAGAGTCTGCTAATAATGTGACTGCCCAAGGACTAAAGGAAATGTGACTCATCAACCCCAGGACGTTTATCATGGGTGCCGAATTAAACAGAGAACGACATTTCTTTTCAATCCATCTCAGCAATGAGAATAAAACATTCCAGCATGAATGAGAGATTTTCTTGCAAATCCTAAAATGTTTTAGAGGAATCACTAATCTCTTTGCTTATTGACAAAACAGAAACTATGATGACAAATCATGAAAATCACTTTAATGCCACCACTTCTTATTTCTGATTGAGAAGGGACTTAAATGATGATTTACATATGAAAAATTTATTCTGAAATTGTACATGTGCAGTTTGCACGGTGATGGACAAGAAATGGTTAAGTAGGGTCATGCTGGGTGCTCAGCTGGTAGTAGGTGGGTGGGGGTAGCAAAGTGTGTCTGGGGGGTAAGGGCGTGAGGGGTTCATGGGGTGAGCTGAGGTGGGAGCTGAGGCCAGGAGTGTGAAAGAGGGGAATGGGCAGCATCCCTGAGACAGTGACATCTGCAGTGTGGGAAAAGGTGATCTCCTCCCAGCCAGGGCATCACGATCAAAACCCGTCTCCTGGCTGCACGGTGGCTCCAAGGAGCAGGGAGCTGACATGGTGAAGAGAGACTCGGGTGCATGAGGGGTTGGAGAAGGGATGGCCCATGGGAACACACATGAACAACCTTCCATCTGGAAGCCTGGAGAAAGCTGTCTCCTGAGAAAGGCCGTGGATGAGGATTCCATAACTGAAGAGCTTACTCTGAGCAGTAAATTGCAGGTAGAATGACTGAGATTGCCTCCCTTGACTAAAGGACCTCTGTAAAGATACAACCATTTTATGCAGGTGGCCTAGAATGGGAATGTCACAAAATCCAGAAGAAGCCTGCAGAAACACAGCGCCACAGGACTCAAAGAGGGGGGTGTAGACGGGCCACAGAAACAGTTCAACAGTTCTTGTATGTATGTATGTACGTATTTGAGACAGAGTTTCACTCTTTCACCTGTGATAACCGAGCCCCCTATCCTTGAAAAAAAAACGTCTGTCCAGAGTCTTTTAGGCCCAGCCCCCATAAGGGTGGGGAGGTAAAATTCCAAGAGGCCTAACGATAAGGAAGTATGCAGGGAGGGGTAGATGCCAGAAAAAGCCCTTGGTGGAAAGTCCCAAGTTCTTTGGAAACTTTCTCAACTTATGGTACCCCTACCTTGAACTATGTAACCCCCCAATGTGACCCATGATCTAATGCTACCCCTACCCTTAACTGCAATATTTGGCTTCTGTTTATGCTTGCTTATGCTGAGTTATGCAAAATACAAGATATAAATAGCCCACTTGCCCTTCATTCAGTGCTGCTTGCTTTCCACAGCAACAGCCCCCTGCGCAGGTGTAATAAAATTCTACTTAATTATTGTATCGAGTGGGTCTGAGTCTCTTTCTCAGCTGTGCGAGTCACAACACACCCTGGGTAGAGTGCCATGGCATGTTAGCTCACAGCAATCTCAAACTCTTAGGCTCAACTGATCTTCTTGCCTCAGCTTTTCTACTTTTAGTAGAGACAGAGTCTCGATTTTGCTCAGGCTGGTCTCAAACTCCTGAGCTCAAGCAATCCACCCACCTTGACCTTCAAGAGTGCTAGGATTACAGGCGTGAGCTGCCACACCTGGCCTCAACAATTCTTTTATACCGAGAAGTTGAGGGTTAAGAAGGGCAATGCTGTGTGTTGTTTGTAGTTCATAGCTGCTTACATGGATGCTGTGTTTAGAGTAATAGCTGCATATTATATATTATAGTTGTCACAATATGGAAGGACACCACAAGGCTGTAGAAGTTGTACAGTTCTTATTCATACTTGTTGTGTGAACAGATCAGTTATTTTCGATGAACCCATTAGTTGTCCTTGTAAGATAACAAGCTAAAGAGCCCCTTTGGGAGGTGTTAAGATGGACCTTCCTGGTCTGGAGAGATCCTCAGCAGACAATTGTTGACAAGATCAGCATCATGGGAGGGTGGGCCAGGATGACACCATTCCCCGACTTAACACCTGGGCCCTTTGGTTATGCCCCAACTCCATCTTGCTGGGGCCTTTCAACACTTCCTCTTTATCACAGGAAACTCAGCTCCAAGAGTCCAGTAATAACTGCAAAACCCCAGCTTCCCCTTGTACGGACTCCCCTTACTAGGTGTTGGCTCTTATCAAATTCGGCTTGCATTAAGGAGTCCCCCTCCCCTACCCAAAGCCCCTTCTAGGGGTAGAAAAACTTTGAGGCATGAGCCTGCTCTCAATTAGGCCAATCAGTAAAGGACCCTTGCTTAATTTGGACTCAGTGTGCTGGTGTTTCTCTATTCTACTCACTTCAGGTCTAACACTTTAAGTGGCTTATCTACAAGGGTCTGGAATTAGGCAGAAATAGCGAACCATACAACCTTTCCTCACTGAAGTGTCCACACCGAGATGGTGGCTACAGAAAGCACTGCTGTGTTCCCACCCTTTTGTCCACCTGGGATTCTCAGATGCACAAGAGGGCCTGGTACATCTGTGTCTCCTCTTCTGGGAGCTTGGGGACCACATCAGCCAGGGTGTCCCTCCCCTGGGCCAGGCTGAGGCTGGCACTCAGGGTCAGCTCTGAAAGTGAAATAGCTTTGTTAATATTCAGTAAACCTGGAAAAGAAGAGGGAAAGCAGGAAAGAAGGCCAGAGTGGGCATATAATGCCACCATTCGTTTTAATAAATGCTCTATTTTCCTGATTCTTAAAGTAATCCTCATTGCAGACCACCTTGTCAATATAGAAAAGTAGGAAAGAGTAAAAATAATTCAGAATCCCCAAAAGGCAATCAAAACTATTCACTGCTCTCTGCCCATCCCCTCATCAGGGGCAGGCTCCCCCTCCCCGCTCACTCTCTCCTCACTGCCATCTGCAGTCTCTGGCACTTCACTTGTGCAAGTCCCACCTCTACCTGGCTACTCCCATCTGCTTTGTTCTCACCCAGGAGAAGCAGTCCCTAACTTTCAATGAACCATCCTTATCTGCCCCTCTAATATCATATTCTGCTCCTTTGTCACCCTTGTCTCAACTGCCATTTTGCATTTAGTTCGTGTAGTTGTTTGACACCTGTCTTCACCATCAGAGTGTAAGCTTCACGAGCCCATTCCTTGTTCTTTAAACCACTGCGTCCCCCTGCCTAGCACCGTGCTTATTTCTGTGTCTAACCTTACTCAGCCCACCCAACTTGAAGACTGAGCTGGGACTCCAAACCTTTTTCACTGCCCCTTCTTTAGTTCACTCAGTTCCATCATTTCCTACTAAATCTGTTTGCAGTTCCCTATGATCACCACCAAATGGTTCTCTAGTTAAAACATAATTCCAGATGGCACTGTAAGTAAATGCCAACCTGCCTGACTGCTTTCCCCGCCTCATGCCATCCATTAAAAAAATATTTCTGAACACTTACTGTGTGCCTGGCACTCCATGTATTCTAGGGGCTGGGAGCACAGACAAGTTCTCCTTTGTTGGGAAGTCAACATTCTCGCAGGGGAAGACAGCCATAACGAGAAAAATGGATACATGAGTGACATAATTTCAGACATGACAAGTACTGTGAAGAACCAAAGCTGGGAAATAGGGTAGGTGTGAAAAACAGGCATTCAAAAACACCTGCTGGTAATTCATCATGGTGATTACCAAGCATTGCCATCCAGCAGCTGTGCTTAGGAAACTCGGTGGGAAATGGAAAAATCTCTACCTTGTAAATTGCTTTTCCATTACTTTTCCATTCCACTCTGTATTATAGGCATGAAAAAAGTTTGAACAAAAAAGGAAAGTATTTTCGGGGTGGTGCCTGTGGCTCAGTGGGTAGGGCACCAGCCCTATATACTGAGGGTGGCGGGTTCAAACCCAGCCCTGGCCAAATTGCAACAACTACAACAACAAAAATAGCCAGGC
>NW_003852408.1:30536477-30542731 GCF_000181295.1 Otolemur garnettii
AGGCGCCTGTAGTCCCAGCTACTCGGGAGGCTGAGGCAAGAGAATCGCCTAAGCCCAGGAGTTGGAGGTTGCTGTGAGCTGTGTGACGCCACGGCACTCTACCAAGGGCTCTATATAGTGAGGCACTCTATAAAGTGAGACTCTGTCTCTACCAACAAAAAAAAAAAAAGTTTTTTTTAATATTCATAATTGTTTATGTGTCTAAGATCACAATGGCTTAATAGGCAATATACAAATGTTTTTAGATTCTGTTTCATCAACAAACATGAATTCACTCAGCAGAGGGAGCTCATGCTTTAATTTTGGGAAGCTGGGTAGCAAATGCTGTTCTTGGAAAAAGCTTTGTGATTCTCATTTTAGGTAAGATTTGCTTGCAGTACTTCTTGAAGCTGAGACTATTTCATTAAGGATGGTTTGATTTAAGTTTGCATAAATTGGCTGACGAATTCATTTAGGGATAGAAATTGTCTTCAATAAAGTTCTGTTTTGCTTATCAAATAGGCTGACTTAGAACAGGTGTCCCAGCTCAGGAGTTTAAGGATTCATCCAGAAAGACAATCACTGCCCATATGTCCACCTCTCTATGGCTTTTCATATTTCACCGTGAACTCGGAAGGCAAACTTAGTTGACGTGTTTTTACATGGCTGCACTGTACACTCACAAAGACAGGTCTCTGCCCTTTGAGATCATAGGACACTATTTATTTACACTTCAAAGGATGTCCAAAGGTTGTTTAGTACAGATGATTTCAGTTCAAGGGCAAAGTAAATAAAGATTGAGAGAATGAATTCTCAGATTAAGAGCCAGAACCATGAAGATGACTCAGCAATACTGAAACCACAGGTGAAATCAGCAGCACTGACTCTGTATGTTTGTGCAAATTCAGTTCTTCAAAGGACTATAAAATATCAGAAAAGGCCGTTTTAGGTAGAAGATTCCCTAGCACCATGCACGCACTCATTGTACCGGTACATTTCTATAAGATGGAAAGCAACACTTTAAACAAACCTATTTTTTCTTATTATAAAAATCAAACAGATTAGTTAATAGAAAGTGCAGGGAAAAGTGTTAAGAAGAACATAAAAATCACAAGGTGTTGCATGGTGCTTGCAACTTTATATACAGCTTTAAAATGAGTGGAGGTGGCATTTTAAATGGGTATTTTTATCTTTTCCTTCCTTCAAAGTCCCAGATTATCCCCAATTACCATTTTAAAATCCCTATAACCAGGCTAATCCAAAAAGAGTACCATTTTGAAAGCATCCCTTAGATTGTGGAGGAATTTTCACTGATGATAAAGAAAAATATTAATGTCAAATATCACGCTTCTTACATCAGCCTATAATCATCTCTATAAATGTACCTTCCCCACAGTACTATCAGCCCCTAGAGACAAAATCATGTCTTTCTCAGGTGGCCTGATCTACCAGCAGGTAGCCCTGTACCTAGCACATGGCTAAAGCCTAATAACTATAAAATTAACACTCATTTGAGTATTTAAAATGGTTTTTATCCAACCTGTAATTTTCACCAAATAATGGTGCTCTAAAGAATTGATTCCTAAATTGCTAGGGGAAAAACTTTCATGCCTCTCCTTGTTGGGTGGCTTTGAGACCAGGATTATTGGTTCTGTAGAGATGGAGAAGGGAACACTAAAGGAATAGTGGTGCTCTGGCCTGTTAAAAAAAACACAAACGAGGCTGGCTGTTCACCAGAGGATGTGGGGGCCGTGCTCACCTGCCCCCGGAGGGAAGAATAAGGCTAAGCGCTCCTTGAATAAGGGCTATGATTAGAGGGAGCTGCAGGAGTTTCTGGGGGGAATAAACAAACATTTGTTGATCCCTGGCTCTGTGCAGAAAATTGAGTCTCAAAGAGAGGATGTATAATCTGCACCAGGATTTTCTGAATCTCGGAGACAGACCAGAGGTGGCTCAGTACCGCAGTGTTAGATAGGATTTCCTCCAGCCATGCGATCCTGGGATTTGGTTAGTGTCAAGTAGCCTAAGCTGTCTTTGGCAAAACCATCTGCAACATAAGGACCTTGTTAAATAAACTCAAACACACCTTCTTTTGTTAGTCTCTATAAATAATTCTGAAATCCTTGCAGAAAAGATAATTGGATGGAAAATTTCTTTGAATTTTGTATCAGACCTTAAAAGATAGATGAAATATTGTTTGTGAGCTAGATTTCATGTTGCAAATCATGACTTAGACGCAATAATTACTGACTCTAATAAATAAAGCAAAATAAAACTATTGCAAACAAGGCTTGTTTTTCTGCCTCGGTAATTTCCCCTATGTTTGAACTGAGTCTGACCCAGGCAGGAAACCATCTGCAGATTTCTTCATTCTAGAACCCAGTGAAAGAGAAACATCTGTTTTACTATTTACTGATGCTTAAAAGAATGGAAATTTTGACCTCAGAAAAATTTAACTGCATTCTGGAGTTGGAACAAGAAGCCAAATTGCTCTTTAGAGAGGCCAGAGATGATATTAATTACATAACAAGCTGGCCATTTGCTGGGCAAAGGGGGACGAGGTTGAATTATCAGGTATGTATTTTGATTTGTGAGTAGATGCTCCAACTTACACCTCCCTTTTGATAATTCAACTTTTCAATATAGAATTTGGGAAGTGAAGCATCTCTGCTACCCACAGAGAGAAGTGTTCACCATGACAAAAGGACCACTGAGGCACTTTGTCTTCAGTCCCAGAGGTCTTTTAGGGTTCTTAGAGGGGGTGAAACAGGTTGTTGTCTCCCCATGGAAAACCAGAACTTTCCTCTGGGGATCTTCTGTGATTCCCTGCAGTAGATAAATGAAGACTCAGTGCTGATGCCAATGACAAAACACGTAGATTCATTATAGCTCACAAATTAAACAAAAATGAACGCAACCCACCATAGGTAACAAAATGCAGAGAGATACTTACAGAATGGTGGCTTCATCAATTCTTTATCAAATTCACAACTTTGCACATTTATTTTTCCATCTCTTAAACCTTAAAAAGAATTAAATCTTAACTTATGTGGCTCATGCCTATAATCCTAGTAATTCTGGAGGCTGAGGTGGGAGGATTATTTGAAACCAGCCTGGGCATCATAGCAAGATGTTGTCTCTAAAAAAAAAATTAGCTCGGCATGGTTACAAGTATCTGTAGTCCCCCCCTACTCAGGAGGCTGAGGCAGGAGGAGCACTTGAGCCCAAGAGTTCTAGGCTACAGTGAGCCTAGCTCTGATAGCTAGGCTATCAATGAGCTATGATGTCACTGTATGCCAGCCTGGGAGAGAGAGTGAGACTATCTCTTAAAAAAAAAAAAAAATCTTATAAGCAAACAAGAATCCTGAGAATTTCTAATGTCAAATTTCCAGCCAAAGATATAATTATTGATTAAGTTATAAATGATGCTAGAACATCAACAGAGAATTAACCACACGTGCACTGGGGCCATGTGCTAGTCATTGTCGGATGAGCACGTAGAGTGAAATGATACTGAGTATACCAAGAGATAGAAAGTGCAGGCTCTAACCCTCACCTGGCCAAGTGAAGTTGGGAAATCCCTGGAACCGCTCTAGACCTGGGGCTTGCTTTATCTGAAAATTAGAGATTTGACTAGATGATGCAGGCAGCTCTTTTGGCTCTAAGAGAACACTGAAATATGGAATAAGGCTGGATGTTTGTTAACAGCAGAAATTCAGCAAAAACACAGAATGCTGGACTGGTTAAAGCCAACAAGATTGAGGGGTTTTACAGTTGAAAACTGGGCTTTTCTCACGGAGATAATGGGCAGAATTTCTTTCAAGTTTTCCTCTCATCTCTTTCAAAACCAGTGGCTGTTTGAAGCTGACAATAAGATGCGATGGGCAAGTGTGAGTTACCATTTGTAAGGGTAATTTGCGGAGTCTTTTTTAAAAAAATTAAATCATAGCTGTGTACATTAATGCAATCACAGGGTACAGTGTGCTGGTTCTATATACAATCTGAAATATTTTCATCAAGCTGGTTAATGTAGCCTTCATGAGATTTGCGGATTCTTGATCAAGTGGCCGGCCACCTTCTTTGCCTCTGTCTTCTTTCCTTCTTTCTTCCTTTCCTCTTAAATGGACGTCTGTGCTCCTGGTTTTGATTTGGTGGAGGGATCATCTAATAAAGTAATATTTTCCAAATCTAAAATCATTCCTATTCCACCGAGTCTAATGAAATCGGATGCCATTTTATGTCGTTCAGCAGAGAATATGGCATTTAAGGAAAAGCCCTGGACTTCCAATTATTTCTTCACATGAGTAAATTTGAGAAACTGGTCTAGTTTTAGGGAAGAAAACAGCAATGAGGCCCAGAGAGGGAACATGACCTAGCAAGGGTGACACAGATGGTTAATGTGAATGAGACCATGACCCCAAGGGCACCAGGCTTTTTGCCTGGAGTCCTCTGGAACAGAAATAGCTCCATGCCTCTGGAAGAAGCATGCTTTAAACAATTTCTACTGGTTAATAATCAACAAGGGAACCATTTATCAAGTGTAAATTGTTTAATTTGTTTGAAATTAACTTTGATGATATCCTTGCAAAAATATTCTTTGCAAAAGTATTTTGTTCTTTGTGGGAACCATCAAAAGGGCAGATCTTCTTGGTGGAATTTATTTATTTTATCTTTTTATCATTATTTATTTATCTTTTTTTTTTATTAAGTCATGTACACATAGATCATGAATACGTTTATGCATATGTGGGGTATAATGTGTTGTTTTTTTATACAATCTGATGTGCTTACATCAAACCAATCAACATAGCTTTGGCCTCATTCACTTGATTATTGTGTTAAGACATTTATGTTCTACACTTGACAGATTTGACCTGTACCCTTGCAATATGCTCCATAGGTGAAGAATTTCCATGTTTTAATAGATCATTTCACTCTGAATAATTTCAACATTGAACAGAAATCATGGTGGAAGCTGTTGAAAATGGAGCAGTAATTAAAGGCAGAGTTGCTCTATCACAAAGATTCTGTAAATGTTACTTTAAATGATGCATTTTGTTGAAGAGGATGACAGAGATATGGGAGTCCCTGAGAACGGATTAAAAGTGATTAATGAAATAATTTGTGTGTTCCTCTCATCAAGCAAGGCCAGCGCTTCTCTAAGTGTAGACCAGGCATCCCTGAAACCCTTTCAGGAATCCCAAGGTCAAAACTAGTGTGTAAAGAAAGGAACTATTTGCATTTTTCCTTCTCCTTCTTTCATGAGTGGACAGGGGAGTTTTGCAAAGGGTGCATGATGTGTATTTTCTGGGGTCGCAACTGGCTGACTGCAGAAGCAGATATGTCAATCTGTCTTCTTTATTGCCAGCAGTAGAGAGATTCGTACAAAGATAAAACAGGGCCGCTCTTCTCACTGATTTTCCTTAAGAAAAATATAATAATTCTTAATGCGTAATACATGATTTATGCTAATGTGCAATGGATTTATTCTTTGACTTTAAAATGAATAGACAAATGAGTAAGTAAGTGTTTAAAATATTTCCCAGCTTTAATTTCAAAGACTACAAATGTCAACAGATGTAACCCACATAAAGACTCTCTGGAGTCTTTAATAATTTTTAAGGGTAAAATGGTTCTGAGACCAAAAACTTGAGAATCACTGTGTTAGGCAATGGTGATGTGACAATGACCACATCGTCACCTGACCTTTCCCCCATGGGGCCGATGTGAACTTATAACCCGGTGAGCACACATCCAGGCTGGGCATGAATATACCTCCCAGGGGAAGGAGAGTCTATGGGAGCACAGGGACTCCCTCCCCAAACTTGGAAAGACTGTTTTAGTAAGAGTTTCTAAAAGAAATGAAGAAGGCATCCCTTCATTTTGCTTGGCCTCACCTGTTTCGTAAATACTTAGCATCTCCCTTCTTCCTATAATTTAAGCACAAGCAAGTCCCTTCTGCTAACAAGGAAGGCAAAGTCTGAGCACTCGTCCCCAGGCCCTTTCCAGCTACTGACCTTCCATTTTCTCTCCTTTGGCCAGTTGTGTACCTTTTTGTATAACTGTCTCCATTTCTTCCCTCCCACTCTCTCCTCCTCTCCGTCCTTGTGAAGGTGAACAGCGACGTCAGCATCACTGTTTCCAGTTCTCTCTCCACTGACCTCTCAACCACCCTCTTCTTCTTAAAACATTTTCTGGCTTGGCGCCTATAGCTCAACCGGCTAAGGCGCCAGCCACGTACACCTAAGGTGGCGGGTTCGAATCCAGCCCGGACC
>NW_003852408.1:30542861-30547963 GCF_000181295.1 Otolemur garnettii
AGCCCAGGAGTTGGAGGTTGCTGTGAGTTGTAATGCCACGGCACTCTACCAAGGGGGACAGCTTGAGGCTCTGTCTCAAAAAAAAAAAAAAAAAAACATTTTCTTCCACTCCTGGGACACGCCAGTCTTCCCATTTTTGTTCCCCCTTGCCAGCCTCTTCTCAATCTCCCGGTCTGAATTCTAACACCCATTCCTTAGCCTTCATTCCTGCTGGCTTAGACCGGGGCTTCTCAGCTGCGGCTTCTCAGCACCTGTGCCTTTGCTCCCAATGGCTTATAAGTTAACACAACCACTGACCTCCCCTCTGCCCTTCCAGCTACCTACTTAACTGTCCCCTTTGGATTTCTAGTACAGGAAAATCCAAATTCCTGCTGTCTCCTGATAGTTGGCTGTGCAAACTGTAAATCTAGGAGTCACTCCTGTCCTTCCCTCTTGTCGGTGTTCCCAATGCCACCAAGCCCTACTGGTTTTGCCTCTTAAGCATCTCTCTCATCCACCTTCTTCTCTCCATGTCCACCACCAGCATTGTGATACTAGATACTGTTGTCCCTTCCTGGGGCTGCTATGATAATGTCCTGTTACTCTGCACTCTCTGACTCCTTTTCTTCATATCAGAGGAGTCTTTCAAAGTTGTGATTATGAGACGACTCAAGGTGCTTCATGGCCCCCATCACACCTGTCAGCTCTGTCAAGGTTCTTCAGTGGCCCCATCACATCTCAGGCTCTGGCCTGTACTTGGTTGTCTTCTCTGTATCTCAAGTGCCTAGTTCAGTGCCTGACATTTGGGAATCTCCTTATAGGAGTTTGTGAACCAAATACAAGTGATTCCAAGGAATGGCTAAATAAACAGCTAAAAAATAAAAGAACAGAAGGAAAGTTAAGTGTGCAAAGTCTGTGCTGGCTGCCAGACAAGCCGAGACAGGGAGTCCGTGATGCTTAGAGCTTGTCTCCTGGATTTCCCTTGGGTCCTAACAGAGATAGTGCCTGCCAGAATAGTCTCTGTGGCTGTCCTGCCCCAGACACAGGGGGGAAGAGTACCATTAGATAAAAGGTCAAGAATAGGGCGGGCAAAATCTGGGAAGAAAAATGCCTGTCACAGCTTCCCAAGGGTGAGTGGTGTGAAGGCACCCATGGGGCTAGCGCTGGCAGGGGCACGGCTGCGGACAAGCTGATGGGACTGTTTACTCCCTCATGGTTGGTATAAAAGCAGAAACAAACCAGGAGAAAGGGAACATACCATTAGTTCAGATAGAAATTTAAGTTCTTGGGTTGGCTCCAAGGGCTGAAATTCTTCTTCATACAATTTAGCACAAACCTCTTTTGGGTTAAAGAGAAAGTCAATGGTTGATGAGCGTCATGATCCTTAACAGCCAAGTATTGAGTTTCTCCTGTTGGATGTACCTGGGCTGGGTACTGGGTTCAGGGGGTGGTGGGAAGACCCAGCAGCCCAGTAGTGGTACCCTGGCTGGAGCAGGGCGGGCCGGTGAGTGGGAGAGACTGGCAGCTGCTCTGCTCCTGGCACGGGGCCCAGCTGCAGAGAGAGGAACCTCAGGGGAGGGGGGCAGCAGAAGCCTCGGGTCCAGGAGTGGCACCCCCAGCAAGCTCCCCAGGAGGTCTGGGGACAAGTGGCTGCTGACGCCTCCTGGAGGAGGGCACAGAATAGGGCCTGGAGCAGCACAGATTCAGATAAAAGGCTGTTCTCAGGGTATGGAAAGAAGCCAAGAAGATTCTCTTGGCTGCAGGGGGGAGGCTAATAGGAGGCAGGTCTGACAGGATTGGGAGAAGTCTTCAGCGCAGGCTTCAGACTCTGGGGCCAGTGGGGGCCACTCGGCATGTCTGAGCCAATATTTCTGGAAGATTAATTTGACTAACTTGGTACGCAGTGGTTCTCAATTCCAGGCCTACAGACTGCCTGCATCCCTCACCTGGGGAGGTTTGTAAAAGTTCAGATCTATTTCTAGGCCCTACCACAGGAAGTTCTAATCCAGTAAAACCAAGAATCTCAGGCAATTGCATTTTTAAAAAAGCTTTCTAAGCAATTCTGGGGAATTTGGGAACCTGCGCTGAGTTAGTTGTATGAGAGACGTTGTAAGGAAGGCAGCGAGCTGGGGACCCTGCAGCAGTCACCACACTGTCAGTGAAGGCACACGCGTGCAGAGGAACCGACAGAAGAATTTGGGGGAGGATGCACGTAAGAATTGGCAGGCCTTGGTTCTGGGGGGTGAAGGAACAGTGGTGGCACCATTGGCATTGCTGAGGAAGTCAGCAGAGAGTGGGCGGGGCAAAGTGGGCCTATGATGAACTCAGGGTCAGGTGTGTGAGGGCAGGGCCGGGACAGAGTGCAGACGCAGAAACGTGTTGGGGAAACAGTTCCAGAGGTGCCATCTGGAGTCTCAGGAATGAACGAGGCATTAGGTGAGAAAGTGCCTGGCAAGAACTTAGCTAGAAAGGAGACAAGGCGGATGAGAGGGGCGGAGAGCGGCCGCATCACGTGACGGGCTGTGTCACAGAGGAGGGCCGGATTTCCCCAGCTTACCCCTCTGTGGAAGGGACAGGACAGCAGATCTCAGCTCAAAGTGGGAGACGGGAAAGGTGGCTTTCTGACACATCTGCCCAGTTCCGGGAGGGCTCACCCATCACGGTTCACCAGTTCTAACTTGACTGGCTGGTGCTCTGGGGGGCGGTGAAGCAGGGAAGATAGTAGCTAAGGGAGTACTGTTTAGATTCACACATCAACTGCCATGTGAGTTGTGTTTAACTTATGCCAAAGTTTGGAGCCTGGGCCTTGTGAAACATATATAACTCACCTGTCTCTTGACCTATCTTGACCTAATAAATCATCATCTCTCCGAGGGAAACAAATTTTTTCTGGTGCGGCAGTCAATGTGTTAAGCACTTGATTAGATTCCTTCTATTTATTTTTATGCATTTGAAAAATAAGAGGCCTGTTATCTTGGAGTTTGTTATTATTTATATTTCTATTGGTGTCAGAAGCATCAAATGTGGCTTCAAGGAGCCCATTCCAGTATTGCCTGTAGGCTTGGGGTGACCAGATTTTCACATTGGTAAAGCGGGACAACATGAGGGGTGGGTGGGAGTGGGGCGGGGGCGGGGCAGGGCAGGGCCTGACAACAATGCAAAATTTGATAAGCAGTTCTCGATAATCACTTCTCAACAATTATTTGTTATTATTATAGTTTAACATTATAAAATTAACAAAAATAATATAAAACTCATATCCTGGTGAAATAGCCACATGGCAGCCATATATTCCCTTCCTGTTCTCCCGCCCATTGGTCCATTCTTTCAAAAAATCGGGACTTTTTAAAAACACAGCAGGACACAGGACAAATTATTAAAAAGCGGGACTGTCCCACCAAAAGCAGGACGTCTGGTCACCCTACGTAGACTCTAGATCATTGGGTCCCTGGTCTGGGGCCCTTTCACCACACCCCTTCTCAAGAGGCAAGGAGACCCCAGGGTCCAGGGACATTCTATTCCCAGCCTGCACCCCATCTCTGAGCCACAGGCAGTGGGCACTCATGACCTCAGAATTCTCTGCCCTAAAGGCCCCAAACCCACTTCCAGTCCCTCCTCCCCAAAAGGACAGACCCCCAGGCAGCAGTTTGGAGGAACTCGGACATGTGAGCTGGGTGTCCAAGCTATGATACCAGATATGTGAGACAGAGCCAGGCAGGAAGAGGAGAGAACTGGCGCCTTCTGTTTGGATTCTTGCTTTGGGTCTGCAAATGTTACGGGCAAGCCTGATCCTTCCTTTCTCCCCAGGAGGTGATACCAGTGCTCACTAGGTAAACGGCCCTATCTTTAATGATTTCCTTCTCTTTCCAGTCCATCCAGAAATCAAGTGGGAATTCAAAGGAAATAAATTTCTGGCCTACCTCTAATTATTCCTCTGGGGTAGTTTCCTGGTAGTGAAATTTCTGGGTCAAAGAGATTGTACATGGAAATGTTTAATTCCCTGAACACGCTAAGTTTTACTCCCTTTTTGAGCCACCTTTTGCCAAGATGATCAGTTACTAGGAAAAACTGACACTCAAGAAGCAATTGCCCTGTGCAGTCACTGTGCCGGAACCTTCTGCTCATCATTTATGCCTTTCATTTAGGCTTCCCAACAACTTCCTTGAAGCATTATCCTAAATCTACCAAGGAAGAAGTTAAACTTGAGCCAGAAAGGTACAGGGCTAGGATTTGAGCCGGGTTCTCTCTTGCCAAAGCCAGTGTCACCAGGCTGCTACCATCCTGGAGTAATTACTGTGTCCCGCAGGCCCAATACATGGGTTCCCCTTCTACCAGGTAGAGTTAGGTTTGCAGTGACACTGTCTCCAGTGCAGTGGCATAAGTTACCTGGGTAGGAAGACGTGTCCAGTGCTTCAACCCAGAGTCCACTTCTCTGCCCTTGACGTGTCTCCCTCGTTCACAGCTAGACCTCCCATCACTCCTGCCCCCAAAATCAGATTAAACAAATCCCAGCAGTTTTTCTACTAGAGTGAACTTACATTATCAGAAGACATTTAGGATACATTTCTGAAGGGTACCACTGGGGAGAGTGTAGAACAGGAAATCAGTGACGAGGAAAGACTAAAGGCAGAGGCAGACCCTGTAAGGCGTCCAGGTCACACGCTGGCGATATATGCACATCTCGTGAGCAGAGGCAGACCCTGCAAGGCGTCCAGGTCACACGCTGGAGATATGCACATCTCATGAGCAGAGGCAGACCCTGCAAGGCGTCCAGGTCACACACTGGAGATATATGCACATCTCATGAGCAGAGGCAGACCCTGCAAGGCGTCCAGGTCACACTGCTGGCGATATATGCACATCTCGTGAGCAGAGGCAGACCCCGCATGGCGTCCAGGTCACACGCTGGAGATATGCACATCTCATGAGCAGAGGCAGACCCTGCAAGGCGTCCAGGTCACACACTGGAGATATGCACATCTCGTGAGCAGAGGCAGACCCCACATGGCGTCCAGGTCACACGCTGGAGATATGCACATCTCGTGAGCAGAGGCAGACCCTGTAAGGCGTCCAGGTCACACGCTAGAGATATATGCACATCTCGTGAGCAGAGGCAGACCCTG
>NW_003852408.1:30547983-30553593 GCF_000181295.1 Otolemur garnettii
ATATGCACATCTCGTGAGCAGAGGCAGACCCTGTAAGGCGTCCAGGTCACACGCTAGAGATATATGCACATCTCGTGAGCAGAGGCAGACCCTGCAAGGCGTCCAGGTCACACGCTGGAGATATATGCACATCTCATGAGCAGAGGCAGACCCTGTAAGGCGTCCAGGTCACACGCTGGAGATATATGCACATCTCGTGAGCAGAGACACCAACTCTTTTGTCCCAGACCATCTTTTCAAGGTTGCTATACGGTGAACAGCCTTAGGAGATAAACACAGCATCTTCCTGCACAGGAGTGAACAGGAATGCTTACTGTCCAGTCCTAGACACTTACCACCCATTATAAAAAATCGAGATCCCTAAGTTCAGGGTTCCTTTCCTGTGATGCAACTCATTGCACAAGCTGCCATCAGCCCCCCTCTTCACGTTCCCTTGTGGGAATCAAGGCAGGGAGCCGGCTAAATGCTGCTACCCCAGCTATGCTAAGGCTGTGAGTAATGAAGTCCTTGGCTTCTGTTCTGTGTCTTCCGTCAGCATTCCATCAAACTGTGGTAGCCTAACCTGTTAGCTTTTAAGCAGGATAAGTCTAGGACCTTTTGTAATTCTAAACAGCATTAAAATATAATATTGGAAAGACTGACTCTGACGCCCAGGCCGTATCTCTAGCAGAGATTGGAAAAGCATGTTGGGGATCACAGATCTTAGATCTAATCTTAGATCTGATCAGAAGATGACTGTCTGGTCCCCATTTCTGTGCCTTTGTAGACCACTGGTTCTCACACAGACCCTCAAAATCACATGGGAATGTACACGCAACACTTTGCACAAAATTTTGTGGGTTTGTGGACTCCCTGAAGACATTAAATTCACCCTGAATCCAAATCCCTGGTCATGATTTTTTTTCTGTAAGGGGAAGGACCCCTGGCATACTGCTCATAACACAGCGGACACTCAGTCAATGCTTCCAGAAGGCCGTATGAATAAATTAAGCAAAGGACTAAGTTGGGAGACTAAAAACATACATAGATAATACTCCAAAATATGAAACCAAAGAGGATGCTGGCTATACTGGGAAAAAAGAATAACAATAAGGGGGGTTCTGGTAATTCTCTAGAGAAAATAATAAGAAAAATGGTCCTGGGAAAATAAACTCCATGAGGTAGTTAAGAACATGAGTTCTGCAACCAGCTTGCGAAGGTTCAAATCCTGACTCTTCCACTTGCTAGTTCCATGGTCCTAAACAGAAACTTTGCCACGAGGTACGTTAGTGTCTTCATCCGCACAACTGGCACGTAGTACTTGGCACGGAGTAGCGTCTGGTACATGGAAAACACTCAGGGAAAGTCAGCTGTCACTGTCATGCCTGGATATCAAAGCACAGACCGCAGGTGATAAAGAAGGAGGACTTGCAATTTTGGTGTAAACAAAGCAACTAATGTCTAATGGGTACCACGAGGCCTAGAGGGATGAGATCCAATGACAGAATCTGCCCTGTTACAAAAAGGACAACTAACAAAGGAGGTTTACACTTGAGTGGAAATCCAGGAACTTCTCAGGAAAGAAGAGGGTCAAGGGCATTTGGGTCAGAGCTTAGAGAGACAGCAACAGAAATTCATCTGAGGCTCTCTGCATAGACCAGGGACACAGGACGTGCTGGAGGCAGTTGGATAGAGTCACTACTCCTTTCCTAACATACGATTTTTATCCGATTGTCTGATTCTTAGCCTACCTTGGCTTTTTTATATCTGCCTCCACCCCCCTCTGTTTCTGGCAAAATGCTGAACTTTTACTTCTTGTTTATTGAATCCAGTTTGACTCCTGACCCTGTCCTAACATCTAGTTTCAGCATCTTCTGAAGCCTTAGTGGGGGATCCCTTCGTATCTCCAACCCCATCCTACCAGCTGAACCAGCATCTAACTTCAGGGTGTTTGGAAAACACAGACCACGAGACATCATGACAAGCACCAGGTTCAACAGGGCTTCTCTAAAGCAAATCACAAATCTGGGACAGAGGAAGGACACAGCTGGGAAAGGATCCTTTGCTGACCCAGGCTGAAGACATTTTTCCTCTTCTGAAAAAGACCAGCTAAAAAGTTCTTGCATGTCTCAAAGGTGACAGGAATCAATGAAGGGAATGGCTATCACGCTGACCACAAAGTCTATGATATGGGAGTGACAGGGTGTGGGCTGTGAAAAGCCCAGTTCAGAAAGTATAGAGCAGTGATGGGCCCCTTACACTGGCCAGAATCTGTAAAAGGGGACCATAGCACAAAAGACATCGGAAGCTCTCAGGAATGAAATTTGGAGGGTGTAACTGTACATGAGGGAGAAGTAGGACGGAGGCTGTGAACAGATGGCTCTGTGATTAGCAAAGACAAAGAAAGAAAGGAACAATCACAGTCATGGGGCAAACCTGAAGATGAAGGAAGCAGTGGCACAGAGCAGCGTCCGGCTGGCTACACACCAGGCTGAGACAGATGTGGAAAATACTATCAACAACGAAATTATCGAGCACAGATACCCTGCCAGTGAGGTTGGAGCAATATTAATACGTGTCAGAGGGAAGACAGAACTACTTCATTTCTATTTTTGCCTCTATATTTCTACCAAATGAATGCTTGGTGAACTAAAAACATCAGACAAACTCAATTAAAAAAAGACCTGAAGCTCAAGATATGTGGATATTTTAGGAGAGGGCTTAGCCTCTTTAAATCAATTTAATAGGTCAGCCTGATCAAGGTAAATTATGTCCCGTGACCTTGAAATAATTCATAGAGGAGGTTGTGAAACCATGTCAGTAATCTTTGCGAGGTATCATGACAAGCCTAGTGGTGCTAGAATACTGGAGATAAACAACCATTGATCCTGGTTTTTAAAAAGATGGTTATAAAATGAGGTTAACTTCATTCTTGGGAGATAGTCTAGTCTTAGGTGTCCAACCTTTTGGCTTCTCTGGGCCACAGTGGAAGAATTGTCTTGGGTCACACATTAAACACACAAACACTAATAAAAGCTGATAAGCAAAAAAAAAAGTTCATGCTTATTTTCATGATGCCCACCACCATAGTTAAGGAAAAAAGTCCTCATATAATAATCCTAATTATGCAGCAGCCCATTCAGAACGTATTTTAAAGTTTTTGAACAGGTCCCAAGTTTGTGATCACTAATATAGAAAATATACATAGCTCAGTAATAGCCCATCTTTTTAACATTTTTTATTATAAAAGTAAAAAAAAGTGGGCAACATAAAACTAATGGGATATTGGACATTGTATTTGAGAAACTAATGCATTAATATCAGGTTCGATGATAATAGTTGCAATTTTCAGTTGAGTTCTCAAGTTCTCATCAGGTATTTTGGGTCTAATTTTACTCCTAATGTGCTTCATTCTTGAAAAAAGTTGTTCGCAAATGTAGGTGATGCCAGAAAGTAAAGATACGAAGAAGATGTGATTCTGAAGCAAGGGATATTTTTCTTTGGGAAGATAGGACCTATAAAAGTCCAGTAAAGAGACATGATCAAATTATTCTTCAAGCTGACTGTTGGACCGCAGTTCAATGCAATCAACTTGAAAATTGGCAAGTAATAGATTTATGTGGACTGAAAATAGTCACAATGCACCAAAATATTAATTATTTTTCTAGAAATTTTGAAATCTGTTTTCAAATTCTTGTATCAAATTGAAAACAAAGGCAGCATATTTTCACTGTTCACAGGACTATGTTACCCAATGTGTTGAAATTCATAAAATTGCCTTAATTTGAGCTTGCCATAATTTCAGTTTCATTTGGAACACTGTCATGGTTTGAAATATCGTATTGATAAGTTGGTTTTTACCTCGAAGACACACATTTAACTCATTTAAATGAGCAATCCAAACCATTAAACTGCTAAATCAATAAGCCTGTTTTCATGAAGTTCAGGCACAAATTTGGTTTTCGATACCATAAATGGCTTGATGCATGGCAAAATAAAATCTTTTCAACATTTGGCCTTGACTTAGCCATCTTATTTCTAAAAAGCAAATGATGTTGCCATAGTCAGCTTCAATCCTTTTAAGGAATTCCTAGAATTGGCAATGATTCAAAGCCTTGGCTCTTAGGAAATTCACAGTCTTGATGATGATTTGCCTTATGTCGTCCATTTTTAAAGGTTTTGCATGTAAACTTTCCGGATGTACTATGTGCAAAGATACTTTATTAAGCCCGAGTTTCGGGCAGCCATTGCATTGTCTTCTATTAATTTTACAAGTTCCTCTCTTACCTACCATCACCAGGGGATGATCAGTAACTATGCCAGATATGTTGACAATAGACAGAGAAAATCATTTTAACATATTTTCTACTGCTTTGCATAAATCTCTGGATCTAGTTGTGTCTTTTAATGGCGCTAAAGAATCCATTTTTCAGTGACATTATATTCATCATCAACAGTGTTAATAAAGATGGTAAGTTGAGCCATATTTGTAGCATCAGTGCTGTTATCCATTGGTAAAACAGAAAATTTAAAATTAGCAGATTTACTCTTCAAAACTCTTTGGATAGATTTTCCAATTTCTTCAGTTCACCTGGCTATAGTCTGGTGAGACAAACTGATTTTTAGAAATATTCCCCTTTGCTTCAGGGCAAATTAGATCTGCCATGCTTTCCATACATTGCTTAATAAACTCACCATCAGTAAATGGTTTTGATTTTTTCTGCTATTAAATATGCTACTGCATAACTAGCTTTACAATGGAATCTGTATGTTGTAACTTCTAAAAAAATTTTTTTATTGAGGAGACAGACTTTTCTCCAGTCCTACTATTTTGTTCTTATGACGCAGTCTTTCCCTCACATCGAATTTGGCAGCATGTTTTTGTATATAACGCCTTTTCAAATTGTAGTTTTTGAAAATTTGCACCAATTCCCTACAAATTAAGCAGAGTGCCTTACTGTTTGCTTCAACAAAAAAAGTAGCCATCTGTCCACTTTTCACTGAGCAATCTTCTTTTCGTCTGTAACTTTTCCTTTTGGGGTTCTGTTTTCTTTTGAGACAATGTAGAAGTCATGCTGGCGTTGCAGGAATCTAGGTCCAGTGGAGGAAGAGTCACCCGAGGAGGAAAAGAGTCACCAGAACACTGAAGATAGGAGAGGGAGGGCTTTTATTTCAGCTGCTGGAGCCACAGCTAACTAGAATCCAAAATGGCCGAGCTCCCGGATCAGCTCTGTCCCTGTCCTTCTATGGACTCACAAGCAGACAGGCAAAGGAATTACCATATTACCTCTCATTGGAGGTGTCAAAGCATGTGCAGGGTTTATAGAAACAGAAGCAAGCAGCAAGTGTTAGTTTCAAGGATGCAAGAAGCTAAGTTTTTACAAACTCCTAAGAGCTGAGTTACCCCGGGGAGGACCTTGCATACCTGCACACACTTGGGCTTCTGTGAGAAACTCTTTGTTCTTCCAGACTTCCCTTTTCCTGGGTATCCTCTCTCACTGGGATTAAAAAAGCAATAATAGGCTCGGCGCCCATAGCACAGTGGTTCCAGTGCCAGCCACATGCACTGAGACTGGTGGGTTCGAGCTCGGCCTGGGCCAGCTAAACAACAATGACAACTGAACCAGGAAA
>NW_003852408.1:30553757-30586177 GCF_000181295.1 Otolemur garnettii
AAAAAAAAAAAAAAAGAGTAATAATAGATAAGGGATTCTATTTTCCTTTATTGTGAAAATTAATTGACAGGAAAATAGAAAGCAAGGTTTGGGCCCCTCCATCCTCAGCTACCAGGGGAGGCAGAGGACCGATTGTAAACCATGGCAGGAGATGTGTAAGGCACTGCTGAGGTGTGGAAGTAGTCTTAAATAATCAAATAAGAATGTTTACCTGACTTCTAAATAACATTAAACACCTAACATGGCAATGGTAGGTTGAAATATTATTAGTTGCTGCCTCTCCAAGTCTCTGCAAGCACATGCATGTGTCTGGGGGTGTCAAGTCAACTGTCTACCCTTGGAAGGTAGCACACTGAGAGTCACATAACACCATGAAACTGAGGCCACGCATGCGTGTAAACAGTGAGAGTGTGTATTTGTTTATTTTATGTGATATTGCCACACAACCTTGTAGTCTACAAAGTTCATGCTTGAGAAGCACCCCATCAAGTTCCACCAAAAAACTCACACAAGAGCAGCACTTGTGGCTCAAAGGAGTAGGGCGCCAGCCCCATATGCCAGAGGTGGCGGGTTCAAACCCAGCCCCAGCCAAAAACTGCAAAAAAAAAACAAAAAACAAAAAACCTCACACAAAAAAAATCACATAATGTTTTAAATAAGTTTACCACTTTGTGTTGGGCCATATTCATACACCTCCTAGGCCAACTGGGACCCGAGGGCCACAGGTTGGACACCCTTGTTCTGGATTGATTCTGGAGTGGATTATTGACTACAAAGCCTGGAAGCAGTGGCTTCCTAAGAGGAGATTGGAAGCTCAAGAAAACTAACTTCATTCCCTGTTGGGTTAAAAATTCTAGACAGAGACTCTGATGGATGCGTAGACACAGTGCGTGAACTTTCACAAGACACTTGACGTGCCTGTGCATTTCTGAGGAAAGGATGGAGGGACATAAATGCATGACACCACAGAAGCAGGTTTATTTGACGAAACAGCAGTTCCATGTTAACAGTGTTGATTAATTTTCTCACCGTTCTCTGCTTGGTTTATTCTGTTCAATATTTTAGTCAATGACTTATGTACATGTAGAAAATGTTTATCAGATTGACTTGAAAATAACAGAATAAAAATGTGAAAGTATCTTGACAAGATAGAACACGTATATGAAATAAACAACTTGAAAAAGGACAAAAAGGGAAGATACTATTTTAGAAGTTTTAAGGCACTTGAATGGAATACACGTTTATGAGTCATAAATGATTTCTTTCCTAAGAGACTATGATTTCATAAGCATTAATAATACTTCAGTGACAGCTACACCAGCTTACAGCTACAACAACAAATAAAAAACCAAAAGGTCACTGCTTCTTTTGGCTCGCTTTAAGTAGATAATTAAAAGATTTTAAAGTCCTAATGTTTCCGAACACGGTTCCAATATCATTGCAATTGCATCAGTAACTCCCAAAGACTGCCTCAATAAGCATATGCTACCCCCAAATACATCTCACTAAAATTACCAGACACAACTGACACAGTGCCAAGAATGTAATAGTCATATGGAAAATTTATTTACTTTCTGGCCATTTGCCTCAGTTTCCCTTCCTGCTAAATTGGAACGGATAATTCTTGCCAACACTACTCAATAGGTGTGAATCATAGAGACCAGTAAATCCATCTTTGGCTAGCAGTTTGGCCTAATTCCTTAGAAGAAAATGTTCTAGCGTCTCTGCTTTTCTTGTGAGGGATGATACTCTTCTATGACTTAAAAGGTTAGTGACTTGGCTCAGTGCCTGTAGCACAGTGGTTACGGCGCCAGCCACATACACCAAGGCTGGCAGGTTTGAACAACAATGACTACTGCAACAAAAAATAGCCAGGTGTTCTGGTGGGTGCCTGTAGTTCCAGCTACTTGGGAGGCTGAAGCAAGAGAATTGCTTAAGACCAGAGTTTGAGGTTGCTGTGAGCTGTGATGCCATGGCATTCTACTAAGGGTGACAAAGTGAGACTCTGTTTCAAAAAAATAAAAATAAAAAGAGGTTAGTGACTTACATTCAAGGTGTTTCATTTGAAGAAGTTTATTACCACTTCTGGGGTGTGGAACCCGCATTGGGTGCTGTGGCCTTTAGGCATCCTTCCTAAAAGTAAAGAACACAGAATTCTCACCTGAAAGCTTAAGGGTAGGAAGCTCTCAGAAACAAAAGCGTGGCTTCTGATTGGTACTGGTAAAGGTAGGGACAGGGCAGGGCTGTCAGGTAGCAGCTGGGCATGCCATGATTCTTCACGTTTCAGACGCCGAGGGAGGCTTTCTGGGAAATAATCCATCCAGGTGTTGGGAACGGACGTCCTCAAGATCGACAAGTGCATTTCTTCGTCTTGTAAAGGAAACAGAGACCTTCAGCTGCCATCTTTGTCCTCTAAAACCATAAGCCACAGCCTGGACAACTAAAGGTACCTAAAGTTGTGCTTATCCGGAGCTAGTTAAAATGTGCTCTTACCTGAACTGGGTGTCCTGGACTTGGTGCTTCTAATGCCTTCTCTGGTGGCGACAGTGACCCCATAAAAAGACTAGATAGGCACCAGGCAGGCAGTGACAGAGAAGTGATTCAGAGTTACAAGAAACTGAAAAGACTCGGTATAGTGATAGCAGAGGTGTTAAAAAATATATATGTATATATACATTTAGATGATTATTATAGTAATTACCTTGACATGAATCAATTAATTGAGAGTGTGTTAAAGCTGAGCCATCACATGAATGACTTTGAATGTAAGTATGGCTACCTAAAAATTTCTAAAAAGAAATATACTATTACTTGGAATTAAGAAAGCCACTTTACCCTTCAAACTATCTTATTAAAAACAAAATCTCAAGAATCGAAATGGTCTCTATCTGTTGCTATGCCCTTTTTAGTTTGTCAGTTGTGAGGGCTGGTCAAATAATTAGCTCCTTACCCTTCAAACAATCTCTGGGTTATATGTGATTTTATAAAGAGCCCAGGAGGGATGGGGGAAGAAGTTAAATGGGGCCACCTGTAAGATACGGGCCTCAGGGCATCTGTAATCTGGATGCTGATGGTAACCACTTTGAGCACCTTTTGTAATTGTAGAATATATGTTCTACAATTGTCAAATATATGTTCTGTTATCGCTGTATATTGACTATTATAATTTTAATACAGTTTTCTCTTTTCTTAAAATGTGTACACATATTTGGGGCACTCTCTGTATGTTGGCAATTGGAGAAAAGATTTATGCAGTGGTTCTCAACCCATAGGAACTGTATTGAAGGGCCGTGGCATTAGGAAGGTTGAGAACCACTGATTTATAGGATTACACGAAACATCCCATACACTAGATCTTTGTATCCTCGTTTTACGAATAAGGGTAAAATTGTATAAAATTTTAGTATAAAATGGTTTATTTTAGTTCCAGCTCATAAAAGCTGAGGTTGCACAGCTGCCTTGGTCGAGTGGCCCATGGGCCGCAGTGTGCCAGGAAGAAACTCCTGTGGGAAATCAAAGTGGGAGTGCGTGGTTGGTCTAGTCTTGATACGGGCCTCCTTGGAGATGGCTCCTGTCTTGAGATCACACCAAGCAGGTGTCAGAGTCTCTCCCAGCTTCACTTGGTCCCTGTGAGTTGGACTGGAAGGACTGTGGTCAAGGAAAAGGAGAAGCTTGAACTCTCTCCATCTTTACCCTTAAATTGCCCTATGTGGGCAGGATGACTTTAGGAGAGACACAGTACTTCTTGAAGTATCTTCCCTGCCCCATAAGCAATTGGGACCCAGGTGTGAATCAGTCAGAATGTGGTGTCTCATAAGAAACTCCCATCAACCAAACGGCAGAGTCTGCCAGAGGGGAAATGTCATCAGCCTCAGCTAACTGCAAATCAGAGATGGAGACCTCTTTGCAGTTTGACCCTGATCATTCCTGGCTTAGAAAGACTCCAACTTTGACTTTAGTTTACTGCTGTTTCTTTTAATCCACATTGTGGGAGGTAGATAGGTTGACTTCTCAGTGGGGTGCCTTGCCTCAGTCCTGGGGTACCCAGGGGAACGCTGCACACTGACAATCCCTGGGGGTTCATCAAAACCACAGAAGATGAAAAGAACCCGGAGGCGCCTGGACAGGCTGGACGAGGCCTATCATTCAAGAGTCAACAGATGGGAGGGATCGAACTCCTTGAACTTTTGATATATAGTTAGATTAGGAAACCTGGTTCACTTCCCCCGAGGGGATAAAACCAATTTCTCCCTCCCCCTTTCTATACACACCATCTGCTGTTTGGTCTGTTCCCAGCTCCTGCGGCTTACCCAGCCTCTCTCTCTCCCCAGTCTTCCGGAGGACCTGGGATTCTTTCAACCCTTCTTTTGCATATGGGCCTTTGTTGGAAATCAATAAAAGCCTCTGAACAGGCCAAGGAGGGGCTGCGTTTTCTCAGTCTTACTGCTCGGCCTAAGTTAATGTAAGTCTTCTCCAAGCACTTCCAGACTTTGTTTGAAACTTGGTTATAGCATTGTTTTTTAGGTGACATTCAAACCAGTTCACGGATAAAAACCCCCGATACCACATAAAGCCAAGAAAGAGGAAGGCATGTAAAAGGCATTCAAAGCACTGAGAATGGAAAATTTCCAATATAACGAGAACTCCTTTTAAGCAAAGAGTGAGTGGTTGAAAAAATACATATGATGCAACTTTGTGTGATTGGCCTAAAAAGAGAAGAAAAAATCTATGGTCATTGGACACAAAATGCCCAAACTTTCAGTTCATTCTTTAAATTGGGGGGCAGAAGGGATGTAGTAAGTCAGAGCTGGTCTTCTGGGTGGATGTGGAAAATACTCAAATCCTATCATGACACGTTTGTCCTGGTACGGGAATGCGAGAAAGTGAAAGTGGAAAGAATGTACGCAAACAGTCTCCTGCCCATTTCGTTTCTAAGGAAGCTTTTCAAAGATTTTTTCTTTTTGGCATTAAAACAAACAAACAAACAGCAAACAAAGATCAATGTCTGCCAGGGTTCTCCCATGGCGCTGCATGTCACTTCTTGCCTGGTTGCAGGTGCAGATGTGTTTTCTGTTTCTAAACCTGCCCCAAGGACCAACCCAAGGGGCCCCTGTCTTTACCCTGTGGTTCAAGATTGGGAATCAGTGGGAACAAGCCCCAGGAGGCACACTGGTCAGACGTACTCTGGGGCTCAGCTTGGGCGAACTCTGGCCCTCTAGGCTGACCCTGGCTTTCCAGGGAGGGGTGGAGCGGTCGAGGCTCACATGCTCACAAATGGCCCTGGAGACCAAACGAGGCAGGAAGCTCCACTATGATAAAGATCAAACTAACATTTCTCGAGAGTGACTCAGGGTCTCAGGGAGAAGGGCTTTAAAAATTGGTATTTTAAACAAGATCCCCAGGAGATCCTTGTCCTTGCTTACATTTGGAAACCATTGTCATACACCATTCTGTTTGCAAGACAAGCCACCTACTTTACCCTATTTTTATGCATAATCAAAACGTTTGTAATGAAGCACAATAAAAGGAAGAAGTTCTATAACTGCAAGAGAAATTGTAGTTTCCGGAGGTTTATTTATTGTTTTTTTTTTTTAATTTGCTTTGCTTTCCTCAAACAAACAAAAGGACACGATTTTTTTTCTCTGATAGAACAATAAATTTACTTCAGGGTCTGAATTCTTCTCAAGGACCCGCACAGAGGAAATAATTACACAGGGCGAGGCCATCTTCCTCTGACTCATTGTTTCTGAATAGTAAGAATCATTTAGAACAGCGTATTTGTGGTCTTGCTTGCCTGGCTTGACTAAACATCACTCTTTGCAATTATGAAATTACATAACAGCGTATTGTATGTGGTATTTGGCTTTATTTCTGCTGGACAAATGTTTGGCTTTGTTTCAGAAGATACCCAACAGAAATTTGCATTTCAACGCAACGCTGGTTTGGGGAAAATACTAAAAAGTTATGAAATACTGAGTAGCTACCCTCTTTAAAGAATTCTTGCCTTCACAGCTGAATAAAAGAAGTGGAAAATTGAAGTAAGAGTTTAATTCTTATCACCACCTGCAAAGACCTTTGTCCTTTGTTCACTCACATTTGAAAACTAAAGACGACCTTGGCAGCGGTCAACAAATGACATTCTTGGAGCATCCACAGGAAAATATTTGTGCAACGCACTAGTGCCTCCCTTTAGGAAAGAGATTCTAGAAGAGTTGCCATCCCCTCAGGGGAGGAAGTGGGAGCAATGGAAAGAACCACTCTGGGAGCCGACAGATGAAGGCCAAGATCCCTCTAAGGCTTGTGAATTGAGGGGTCTCGGGCACATTACCCAGCCACCCAGAAGCGCTATTTCTTTTCATAGCCATGGCTGGGGTACCCAGCACACAGTACCAGGATACTTCTTTTCAACATTGACTGTCTCTTCTTTGCCAATGATGCTGAAAGCAAGGATATTGGGTTGCACATCAGGCACAGTGCCAAGTTCAGGGAAAAGCAAGGAGCACATTCCCTTCCTGGATCATGCCTTAACTAAATCTCAAGAACTCAGAATAAAGAGGGACCCAGAAAATTATTTGGCCTGTTCTCTTAAAACAATTTAAGAATCCCTGCTTAAAGGAACAAAGTAAATTAACTGTGAAGTTGATTCCTGGCTTTCTAATATCACTTTTCTTCCATTCTTGCTGGTCAAAAGTCTTGTGATTATTTGCAAATCATGTGAAGATTTTAGACTCTTAATCTGTGGGTGTCTGTGTGTGGCAGGTGGTGGTAGTTGGTACTGAGGTGTCACGGGTCAGAGCTGTGGGAGGAAGTGGAGAGGAAGGGAGAGAGGAAGATTGGAGTAAAGAGGAGTCAACACCTGGTGGTCAGATGAATACTGATGGGATCACAAAAGCTCATCTGAAGACGTCACCATGTCCAGTACTCGCACCTGTTTTAAATGCATGGCAGAGATGCTCAGTCTTTGCCTGTCTCCCTCCCTCTCTTTTTCCCTCCCCTCTTCTCTCTCTCCTTCCCTGCCCCCCTCATAACTACAGACACCAGTGAATACAGATTTTTCCAGTCATATAACAAATCAGCCCCTCATACATCAGTCACCTGAACCTAGTATCTTCTTGGCAAACATTCATAAAAGATTGTCTCCTGGGCTCCTTTCTCTGTACAAAATCAGTACCAACAATGTAGGAAACTTCTCTTCCCTTTACAAAGAAAACAGGTTCATCTGACTCCTTAGAATGAGACCTTTTGCCAAAATAATCGGCTGATTTTGTGGAGTTGTATGAAAAGAGTCTGCTGCTGCTGGCCCTGGAGGAGGGCACCCAGCTGGGTAGAGGGCAGCCCAAGGGACCTGCTTTTGGAGTGTGCTCCTCCAATCACACGCGTCTGTCCATGTTCCCAGCTCTCAACAAGAGAGAAACAATCCTTCTCCCTTCAGACACCCCAGAACGTCAATCTCAGTGTAGCTCTGACATGCCACTGCTCCCTGCCCCAAGGGCATCTCACTAGGAGCAACTTTCTTTTTACAGCCTGAAACAAGATCTACCCTTGTCAGGGACACGGAACTGAAACATGCAAATGTGCCGCATTTAGGTGTTTGTTCTGGTGGTAAATGTATTTTTTACCAATTTGTTTTTAAATTGCAAAAAGAAGCCTTTTTTAAAAAAGTTAAATAACACAAAACAGTATAAAATAAAAAGTGAAAACCTTTCCTCCCAATGTTTCCTCTTCGGAGTTAGCTATTCCCAGCTCCCTATATCCAAACAGAGTTTTCCCATGCACACATGACTATATACGTACACTCCTGGATCATTTTTATTAGTTTCTAAGAAGTGAAGCCAAACTATTCATAGTCCAGTAGCACCTCCATAGTTGGCCACCTCCCGACACTGACCATCTCCTTAAGTTGACCTGCTTTCCACAGACCAGACATGCACCCCATGTACTTAATGGAAGTTCCTCACGTTGACCCCCTCCGTGTGGTGACCAGTTCCTCCGTGTGGCAACCAGTTTGTTACAGTCCTTTAGGTGGTCAGCTTACAGAGGTTCTACCGTTTTTCACAGTTTGCCTTAGGTTCTCTATGCCTCAATGGATTTACCTGTGAAACAGACAAAATGGCATCGCCCTCAGGGTTGCTGCGCGAGCTAATACGTGTAAAATGCTTAGAACAGTGCCTGGCACATAGTAAGCTCTCAGTAAATGTTTACTATTTTTATTATTCCCATAATTTATTAAACTGTCTTTTATTGATTTATATTAAATTGTGTTTAACGTTCCACTATTATGAATAATATTGCAATAAAAATTCTTAGACTTGATCTTTGCACATTTGGGCAAAGATTTATGTTGGACAGCGTAGAGCTGGCGTTCCGGGGTTGAGGGGTACACACAATGCTGGATCTGACCAAGTCTTCCTGTGACGTGTGTGTCCTAATACATGATTCACACATGAGAGGTGCCTCCCATGCCCTTCTCCAGCACCGAATATTATCCATACTATCCAGTTTTCCAGACTTCGGAAAATGACAATTCATAGATGGCATTTCGCTTCTTTTGTGAAGCTATCCATCTTGCTACACATCTAAAGACTATTTGTATTTATTCTTGTATTTATTTTCTATTAGGGTTTTGACTTTCTGAAAAATTTTATTATACACAATGGATGTTAACTATGCTATAAAAGCCCAACTATTTTCTGCAAGGCTGTTCATTGTTCACAAGGCACACAGCATCATACAGAGTCCTCAATTTTGAGTATCCTACAGCCTGGAGGAGGGAGCCTAGCATCTAGCTGGCATTGCAGCTGGACCTGCGCTGGGTCCTTCCATCACTGTTAGAGCAGCAGCTTCTGAATGGTACAGCATGTGAAGTGGCCAGTGGTTACATGGTCATATGCTCACTCCCCTCTTTAAAGTGGACCTTTTTACCTTGATGTAAATGAGACTGACATGATGATACTTGGGATCTTAGGATGGTGGAGTTAACACCGTGTAAGCCCTTCCATAGTGGTGATGGCTAAGGCCCTGCAGGCAGGACAGGTAAACCTTTCCGCATGAAAGCTATCTATTTCTGTTAAAGTGGACCACTGCTCCTTCCAGGATGGAAATGGTTCAGTGTGGTCATTTTGTGAAATGGCCAGCTGGTCTCCTGGAGAGATGGTGCCCCATTGAGGACTAGCTTGCTCTGTGTTGGGCAGACTGGACATTCAGTAGGTATGTGGTGAGCAGGGCCCCAGCTGTTAGGCCCATGCACTGCCTCCTCCTGGCTACCCTGACTCTTCTCACACCCCTTGTGTCAGCACTGGGATGACTAGCCACAGAGGCTGACTGGTGTCAAACAGCCATGTGGCCATGTCATTTAGTCACTTGTTTGTTCAGCATGTCTTTCATGATGGGAGCTTTCTGCTGGTGATAACCTGCAAAATAAACATCTTCACACCTCATGCCCACCCCCACATGCCTATTCACTCGGTCTATGCCCAGTCTTGCGTCTTACCTCTCCCAGGACCCTGGCTAGTTGGCCAAACCCTTTGTTCCATGTATTAAATAAACGATTTAAATTACACAGGAACTGTGGCCACTCTGTGTATTCTAGCCTTGGGCACTTCTGTCTTGCACACCAAGGGGTTAACTAGGTGTGCTTCTCCAAGCTCTCCCCTGGGGAAGACGCTCCCTCACCTTCTCTTGGTGGACACAGAACAGACGCTAGCTTGTACCTGCATATGAAGCCAAGCTGCTTGTGAATCCAGCTCAGACTTCCCCCTTCCCTATCAGATAATCTCAGGGGACCCTCCACTCTGCCTGTAGCTCCAGGTGTGAACCGAGAAGAAGCTGAAGCAGCAGTGGTGGCTGGCTGGGTCTGTACCTGCTCATGTCACCGACTCTTCCTTCCTCTTCTGCCTGGCCTGGGCTCTGCATGTTCCAACTCCATCTTACCTGGTTGCTGCTGGTATGACTTGCATTTTAAAAGGTTTCTCATTTTTGTGAATGTAACTATAGAGTAGCAGCCAGACAAAAGGAGTGGAAGAGACAGCACACTCCCCAGGAAGGGGATATGGGCAAAGGCTGTGTTGAGATGAACAGGAGGCCATGGAAGGGTTTCAGGCAAGCGTGTCAGAGGATCATATTGTGTGTGCACATGCGTGCATGTGTGTCCCCATAAGTACCTACAAATAAATCTGTTCAAGGAGGAGAATGGTTTAGAAGGAAAGCAAAATGAATGCAGAGAAATCAGAGGGGACTATTGCTATAGTCAGGGGAGAGGAGGGTGGTTTGGAATGACAGAGTAGCCATGGAAATAAAGAGAGGCAGAGGCAGACTGAGGACCTGTCTCCAGGGGGCGCTGACAGGATTGCCTGCCTGAAGGGGAGTGCACACAAAGAGCGCAGACCCATTTCTGGCGTTAGCAAGCTGGAGCTGGCTGCACTTACAAGGACATCTATTTAGGACACATTAAATGTGAGGGGCCTTTGAGACGTCCAAGAGGCAACAAAGAGCAAGAAGTGGGTTTGCAGAGTTGAAGCTTGAACAAGAGCATCTCCCCTTGCCTTGGAGTAAGGAGGTCACTGGCCAGGGAACACATGAGACAATGGGAAAGAAGGACCCATGGCCCCCTTGGGAATTTCTCCCATAGAGGAAGGATGGAGGGGCAGGAGTTGGCAAAGGGGGTGAAAAGGAGGGACCCTTGAAAGACAGAGGGAGATATTAATACCCAGGGTGATCCTTCACAACACAAGGTAAGTTCATGTTACTCTTCTGCTCTGCATTTGCTTGGCTGAAAAGCCTAAGTCCTGACAATGTGCTCAAGTCTCCATATCACTACCCCTCCCCGAGCCTGTTCCAGGCACATGGCCCCACTGCTGTTCCAGAGAGGGGCTAGGCCCAGCACCCCACTCCATCCCCATGACTGTGTTCTAGTGCCTCTCCTGAAATGCATGTCCTCCAGATACCTGCACTGCTCCCACTGTCACCCCCTTCATTTCCTCGGTGGGGCCTTCCCCAACCTAGGCCAGCTGCCACCTGCTCCTGCCCCCTCTCTATCAACCATAAGCATCCTGCTCAGCTTCAACTTCCCCTTATCCCTCATCAATCATATGCTCTAATTCCCTTTCTACTTTTTTTTGAGACAGAGCCTCAGGCTGTCACCCTGGGTAGAGTACAGTGGCATCACAGCTCACAGCAACCTCCAACTCCTGGGCTTAAGCAATTCTCCTGCCTCCGCCTCCCAAGTAGCTGGGACTACAGGCGCCCGCCACAACGCCCAGCTATTTTTTGCAGCCATCATTGTTGTTTGGCGGGCCCTGGCTGGATTTGAACCTGCCAGCTCAGGTGTATGTCACTGGCGCCTTAGCCATTTGAGCCACAGGCGCTGAACCCCTTTCTACATTTTTTATTTTATTTTTCTGTCTCCCTTGGCCAGAACAGGATCTTTCCAAAGACAGGGATGTTTGTCTATTTTTTTTTTTACTGATATATCCCAAATGCCTGGAACACATGGCACAAAGGAGATAGATGCTCCATAAATATTTGTGGTATTAATGAGAAAATCTATTCTTTAATCTGTTCTTTAAAGCTGTCCCCTGTCCTGGGCCATGGACTGGTACCAACCAGTCTGTGGCCTGTTAGTAAGCAGGCTGCATAGCAGGAGGTGAGTGGCAGGCAAGGGAGCCAAGCTTCATCTGTATTTGCAGCTGCTCCCTATACCTTACATCACCATCGGGGTTCCACCCTGTCAGATCAGGAGAAGCGTTAGATTCTCACAGGAACATGAACCCTACTGTAAACTGCATGTGCAAGGAGTCTAGGTTGTGTGCTTCTTAGACAATCTAATGCCTGATCACCTTAGGTGGAGATATAATGAATGCACTTGAATCATCTTGAAACCAGGTCCTCGCCTCAGCATCTGCAGTTCAGTGGTTAGGGCACCAGCCACATACACTGAGGCTTGTGGGTTTGAACCTGACCTGGGCCTGCTAAACAATGACAACTGCAACAAAAAAATAGCTGGCATTGTGGCAGGTGCCTATAGTCCCAGCTACTTGGGAGGCTGAGGCAAGAGAATCACTTAAGCCCAAGAGTTTCAGGTTGCTGTGAGCTGTGACATCACAGCATTCTACTGAGGGTAACACAGTGAGACTCTGTCACAAAAAAAGAAAAAAGAAAAAAAGAAACTGTGTCCTCCATCATCCCCCTCCCTTTTCAGGGAAAAATTGTCTTCCTTGAAACTGGTCCCTGGTACCAAGAAGGTTGGGGACTGCTGCTTTAAAGGGAGAGACCCATGTAACCAAAGCAAGAATGACCTCAGGCATTAGTCAGAGGCCATTGAAGAATCATTACGGTCTTAACCTGGCCCTAGGACAACAGTCTCCATACTGAGGAGAAGATATTGTACTTACAGGGAGAAGTTATTATACACACGGGGAGAGAATATTGTACCTTGACTCTCTAGTGCTTTATAGCTTAATGAAGGTGCTCTGCTCTACCATTAATGGAAATTAAGTTTTTCCATGACTATGTCTTATTTAGCCTCACTTTCAGGCTGCCACGTCTCTGAATGTCACTGGGGTAGATGTCTCATGATTTTTTTTTTTTTTTAAGACAAAGTCTTAGTTGCCCTCTGGTTGAGTGTTGTGGTGTCATTGCTCACAGCAACCTCAAACTCTTGGGCTCGAACAATCCTCTTGCCTCAGCCACCCATGTAGCTGGGACTACAGATGCCCAGCACAACACACAGCTAGTTTTATCTATTTTTAGTAGCGACTGGGTCTCACTGTTGCTCAGGCTGGTCTCCAACTCCTGAGCTCAAGCAATTCACCCACCTCAGCCTCCCAGACTGCTAGGATTACAGGTGTGAGCCACCTCACCCGATAGTTTCTCATGATTCTTACAACTTCTCAACCTTTGCCCTGTTTTCTGTTTCTCTTCAAGATGCCTTCTTTTTAAAAATTGAGATATAATTGACACACACAAAGTTCACAATTCAGTTATTTTTAGAACATTCACACGTTGTACAACATCACCACCAATTCCAGAACATTTTCGTCATCCCAAAAAGGGATTCCAGCTCTATCAGCAGTCCCCTCTCCCCTCAGCCCTGGCCACCAGTAATCTACTTTCTAGCTTCATGGATTTGCCCCTTCTGGGTGTTTGGTATAGATGGAATCACACAGTATGTGGCCTTTTGTGTCCGGCCTCTTTCATCTAGATAATGTTCTCGAGGTTTGTTCAGGTTACAACACGTAACAGTACTTCATTTCTTCATATGGCTGAATAAACTGTCCTTATATAGATATTTTATTTATTGCATTTTATCAGCTGATGGAAATTGGGGTTGTTTTCCACTTTTCAGAAATTCTGAATAATGCTATGAATATTTATGGACAAGTTTTGTGTGAACATATTTTCAAATCTCTTGGGTATATACCTAAGAGTGTGGCAATTCTATATTTAACTTCTATGTTAACTAGGTTTAACTTTTTGAGGCATTGCCAAACTGTTTTCCACAGTATCTACACCATTTCATGTGCCTCCACGATGAAAGAGTCTTACCGATATTTAACTACCTATCATTTTGATCCTAACTGTCCCAGTGTGTGTGAAATGGAGTCTCATTGTGATCTGCATTTCCTTAGTAACCAATGAGTCTGAGCATCTTTTCATGTGCTTATTGGCCACTTCTATAACATTTTTGGAGAAATGTCTATTTAATTCCTTTGTTCACTTAAAAAATTATTAATTCATAGTATTTGTACATATTTGTGGAGAACATGTAATATTTTCTTACATGCATAGAATGAATAATGATCAAGTCAGGGTATTTAGGGCAAAAACGAAACTACCGTATGATCCAGCAATCTCTTTGTCCATGTTTAAATTGAGTTATTTATCCTTTTATTATTGAGTTATAAAAATTCTTTGTGTATCATGGATGCAAGACCCTTTATCAGACATATGATTTATAAACTTTTCTCCTGGAGATTTCTTCTCAATTTCTTGATAGTATCCTTCAAAACACAAACTTTTTTAGTTTTGATGATGCCCAATTTTCCATTTATTTATTCTGACAAAAAAGAAAGAGGGTGATAGCAGAGAAGGGCAAACAAAAAAATGACAACTTTATAGTTTATACTAATAATAGAATTATTTAGCAAATTGCCTTTCACTAGACAGTCTAATTTCTGTTGGTGGATATGGGCTGAGTCACATACAAGTCATCATCTACTCCATTTAGCTGGATGGATCTAAGGGACAGAGTAATAGAGACTATCACAAAAAGCAATGAGTATTTATACCATTTAAAATGACTTATAAATTGCTTAAGCACATCTATCAAACCTAAATAGCACATTTCAAATCAGCTTCATATAAAAGCAACACTCTGCAGAATGATTTCTGAACTGTGAAAATCTGTCGTTCAAATCGAGCGTCTTAGAGCACTGACACTGAAGAGATTGCCATGTGGGAAGAGTCACCCCATTTTGTCCAGAAGCTTGTATTTGATTCATATGGGTACGTTCCAGGGAACATAGGATCCTGGTTCATCTCTTGGAATCTAGAAGAAAAGAACAGATTTGGATGTTCATTACTTGGAAAATGTTTGTGACTTGGGTGAGAAACAGTAGGACATGAAGTAGACTAAAAACCACAGAGGGCAACGAGGATCCTGAGAGGTCAGGGAACAACCACTGGTGACATGGAGGAATGCAGGAGAGGACAGGCGGCTGCAGGGCTAGCGGCTCTCACGGGAAGGGGACCTAACACGAAGTGGAGGCAGAGTTGATGCTTCCCACAGCATAGAAGGCTTAGGGGAAACCAACCGTAAGCAGCCAGCATGAGGGGAGTGTGGGAGGGGCTTTCCTTTCCATGGAAGGAACACCTTTCTAGAGTCAGGGAATAACTGTGGGTGGCTTGACTTCCTTCCATGGTTAAACATCTGGTCACTGACACCCAGGGAGGCCTGAGAAGTCTGCTCGGGAGGGGAGCTGTTGCCGGCCCAGGGTCAGGCTGGAGGCAGACTGTTGGAGGGGCTTGTATTCTTGGTCTGCGTGTCCTAGGTTCAGGGCAGAGTTTCTGTGCTTCCTTCTGGACTAAGATGTCCTCGGAAAGGAATGAAACAAGTGAGGAATATACAACTAATGGACCTACTGAACCTTCTTCTGTCAAGTGGTAGACAACTGAGCCCCTGCAGGCCAAGCAGTGCCGGGTGATGTAAAAACACAACCCATGGGCTCAAGTTCAAGGCCACTTTGCTCTTCTCTTGCTCAAATGCTTTCTGGATTCCTGTCACCTTTTCTTTCACATAAGACAACAGCAGAGGGTTAATGAAATTTTATAAGGACAGAAGACAAAAATTCAGAAGTTTGTAACTGTTTTTCCTACTAGGTAGAATGTACCATTTTTGTGAACCTGTCTTCGCAGGCCATCCTAATCTTCTCTGGGGTCAGTGGACTACTGAGCCTCAGTGGCCCAGATAGACCTCTCTCCTGCCGAGCTGCGCTCACTGCATCCTGGAGAGCGAAAAACACGGAGCAGCCCAGGAACACTCCAGACTCCCCTAGACCCTTGAAGGAAAAACAAGCAACCAGATCGTGAGTCGCTTTCTCTCACTATATGTATATGGGATATATATAGCATATGGGCATACAAAGCATTATATACCATGCAAATTGTTTAAAAAGTAATTTCACCTTTGACCCAATATTCCTGTTCTTAGAAATCTAGCCCAAGGAAAGAATCCCCAATGGAGAAAATCTCATATAAGCATAAAGATGATTATTGCAATATGAAAAATCAGATATAACCAGACGGCAGCAGTAATTCATGTTAGTCTCCAAGGTCTGGAATATTCAACATTTTTTATCACATTGTTAAATTCTTTCATAATTAAAATTTTTAATAAGGATTTTTCTTCTGCTGTGCTGGTAAAAATCCCAACCAAGAGATGACCGTAGCCCTCCTGCTGCCCCGCCTCCTGTTATAAATGTGCATTTATTCACAGAGGTTAGTTTACCTTAGATGAATACAGGTTGTTTGAGTTTTGAGACGGAGGCAACAAAGAAATGTGAAATTCTGTGGGGACGTCACAGATGGCAGGAATTTTATACTGGTTTGGACCACGAGTGTACAGAATGCCATGAGGAGAATAATCCAGTTCCTCTAGCGTATAAAGGCCCATGCCTTGAATAAATGCACCTTCAATCTGAGACAAAAAAAAAAAAAAAAGTAGAATATCCATGTGTGAGAAATTACAATTAACGCTAAGTAGCATTTAAACTTAATGCTTTTTACTTGAATTTTAAAATTATGGTTTAGGAGTGTTTTCAGGCCATCTTGGAGCACATATGCAAAAGTTTACCAAAAGCATTTCTAAATATCTCAAGCAGCACGAAATTCAAAGTCCAGTGACTTGGGTCAAGAGCTGGCTGGCCTCCTGTCTCTGGACTCTGATGCATCAGTATTCCAAAAACTCCAGGCCACTCCCCAGCCCAGTCACCTCCACCCACTAAGTCTAGTCCTGTCTCTGAAGAGCCTCCTCCCACCTCCCCCACCCCCCACCCCCGGGCCCTCTCCTCCCACACCATTGTCAAAGGCCCTCGCCATTGTTACCAGTGCTGGCCTTGTCCAGGTAGTGAACAGGTGTGTTGAATTTCATATCCTTCCTTTGGCTGATTTCCTTCACTTGCCTTCCACCCAGGACGTTGTTTCCTCCATAACTTGGCCCACACCCACTCCCCCCACCCCCCCCCGCAACCCCCAAGTCTCCACTGACTTCTCAACTCAACCTCCAGATTCTTCCCAGTCTCAGAGGACAATTTCATGACTGGAGGAGACATTAGATTATGCTCTAAGTTGGAGGCAGTGAGCTGAGCTGTCCACAGATGTGGGGCAAGTAAGCCGTCTATAAAGATTCCAGGTGGGTTCTGTGTCACTGAGGAGTGTGTGACTCTCTCCAGGTACAGCTAACTGACTTAGGCCTTATAGAGGTGCAGGTCCACAACTGGCAAATAGTCAAATAGTCTATCTTCAAGAGAAGCCAGATATTTGTGATTTTCCAGTTTTGCTAATTATTTTAAATTTAAATTAAAAAACTTCTATGGGCAACATTTAGCCCACAGGCCTCCTATCTATAGCTATTGCTCAAATTATTTGAGGTTTATTATTCCAACACAATCTGAAGTTCCTTCAAGCTGAAGCCCATATTAGGGCCAAGACTCAGCCCTTGGCACTAAATCTACTCAGACTTCAGAGGTTTGGGGCTCCTCAGTCACTTCTAGGCCTGGTCTTGCCTCATTCACGCTTCCAATCACAGACTATAAGTTTCTTCAAAAACTACTTAAAAATATTTTATTTTATTTTTTGAGACAGAGCCTCAAGCTGTCACCCTGGGTAGAGTACCATGGCATCACAGCTCACAGCAACCTCCAACTTCTGGGCTTAGGTGATTCTCCTGCCTCTGCCTCCCAAATAACTGGGACTACAGTCACCCGCCACAACGCCTGGCTATTTTTTGGTTGTAGCCGTCATTGTTGTTTGGCGGGTCCAGGCTGGATTTGAACCCACCAGCTCAGATGTACGAGGCTGGTGCCTTAGCTGCTTGAGCCACAGGCGCCGAGCTGCCTTCTCCTTGTTAAATTGTAAGAAATTTGAGTTCTGCAGCTGGCTTGAATAGAAGGAGCTTGACTCTTCAGGGGCAGAAATCTAAGCTGATGACTAAGCCTGACGGAATGTTCCCCCGGAATGTTCCCCCGCAGACCCCCCATCAGTTCTGGCTTTTACAAACAGGAAAGCACAGCACAGGGGTCACACATACCTGGCCTATGTCCAGGGCTGGGTTTATACTGCGGCCAATATCCATGACAATGTCTGTTCTGAGGTTCTAGTCATTAAAAAAAGTTAGAATGTTTACTTTAGTGAAGATAACTGAAAGCTGAGAAACATTTCCTGTCAGGCTGGCTTTCGGATAAAGGCTTTCTTTGGGCCATGTTATTTCAGGAGAAGCAGCAACAAAGGTCTTATTATGTGACAAAGATTATTATGTACAACTTTCAAAGTTATACAAATATTCTTAAACAGCTTAAGCACTGGTTTTCTCCTCCCTTTGGAAACAATAGGATAAAAATATTTACTTGATTTTGATTCAAGCAGGTGATGCAACAGATTGGGTTGAATTCACTACATTATATAACACAGCAAAAAATAATGTCGAGGGCCCTTATCATCCTTGTTGCAAAACTTTGTGGCTAGAACACAACCCAACATCGAGGGTGTATCGGGCTGAGTGATGTTTACTGAACCATAGAGTTCAGGGTACATCAACAAAAATGTCTTTAAATGGTTTTGGAGCAGAGGAGAGAATAAATCTGGCACTCTGACTTGCTGTCTGAGTTGTGTGTGTGTGTGTGTGTGTGTGTGCATCTCTTCACAGCATTCCTTAAAAGTATAAGGATGCTCTTAAATGAACTAAAAAGCAAGACCAAACTGAGTATGGTCAGAGAGATGTCAAAAACTGGCCACTGCCTCTCTGGGCTGCCTCTCAGGGCTTATTAGCAGATGCCTATGAAATTCTTGTAGCAGATGCCTATGAAATTCTTTAAGAATGTCACTTCTCAAAAGAGGTCAGCCTTGCTAGTTGTGCCAACAGTCTACATGGAGGTCCCTTCTAGATTATGGTTCTTTCTTGAAGTAGTTTCTTTTCTGATTCCTTTTAAAAAGGGCCAGGTAAATAAAGAAGAGAGGGCCGCCAGTTGTTTTCCATTGGGAGCACCCATCCACCCAGACAACTGCAGAGCACTTTCTCCTGTTCATCCAGAGAAATCACCCGTAGGCCAAATACATGGTGTTGTCACCTACCCACCTCTCCAGAGAGGGACACATCTGTGGAATTTAGGTGTATCTTAAGTACAACGTGAAGACCTTTCCAATTGGAACCAACCTTATGATCCCCTGTCAGGCAGTCTATTTCAACCTCAGAACAGGCAGCGCCATAAACAAAGTATTCGAAGGGATGACCTTCACCTTTCTCCCAATTCATGTCGGCCTCGTAACCCCTGGAGGAAACAGGGTGCTTAAAGAGCGTTGTTAAGTGATCAAGTCCCCTTGTCACAGACTATGGTGATTGAATAAACCCATGTGAGTTGTGCAAACCGGAAGACTCTACTTGTACTATGATATGCCAGCACAGAGTACGTGATCAATAAGCCTGTTGAATAAATATTTAGTTCTTTCCTATTTAACTTGCTCTGTTTAATCCAATTAATCCATTGATTGGGATCAATGATTCCTTACTTTTGGAGCTTCCAAATTCATGATCAACTGTCTTATTACTTTTGGCCGATGGTGGGTCATCAGATTTGGGGGATTCAAGCTGCATCACCAAACACTGTTTCATAGATGCACACTGCCTGCTTTGTCTACTGTTCTAGCCCAGAAATCAACCTTCTGTGTGCAGGGTCAGGTCCCTGGCTCTCATCTTTGCTGTTACTCTGGTCTCTCAGTGCCGGCTCCATGGCTGTTCCCAGCTCTTCTTTCAGGACATCATCTACATGTCAGTGGTAAAAGAGGAGCAGCTTGCAGGACTCTACCCTTGCTCCTCTGCTCCCCCAGCCCCTGCCTGGGGTGGGCCATTAAGAACCCCTCCAGGGCCTGTTCCTGGGAACCAGACTGTGCCCAGGACGCCTGGGACAACAGGCAAAGTGATTCCCCATCACCTTGCTCTCTGGTGGCTTTCATTCTCTGGTAAAATACTTTAATAAGTTTTCCAAGGTAAGGAGTTCCTACTGTTTCACATCTTGATGTCACGTGGTTATTGTCAACTTTTTTTTTTGCCAATCCTGAAGGTGTAAAATGGTACCTACCCTATGGGTTTACTTTGCACCCCCCTCCTTTGTTTCTTAAGAGATAGATTGTGTTTTCAACGAAAAGTCAACCACAGCTGTAGATTCAAAGTATTAACCCAGAGAACCTCATAATACCACCCAGTAGGATCTGAATCATCAGCTCAGTTGAATTTTATTTGTGTGCCTATTTTTCCTAGCAAAAGTCTTTCTGGACATTTGGATTAACTAGCAGCTAATATTAAATACAATATTTATCACGATGGCTACATAGTAGGTACACAGAAGGTCAATTTTTGCCAAAATGGCAAGCAAAACTCAAACTCCTCCTCAAGGCACCACTGTTATTTTCCACAGCATGGGACTGAAAGGACAATTTACCTGAAGTAGCCAATAGCCGAGAGACTAATGCTTTCCTCAAAGGCAGTCTCCGCCTGTGGAGGAAGAGCAGAGAACGATGCACCACGGATGTCAAAGAAAGATTCATTCAAAACGCCGATCTTAATTTTGCTGCATGTTACATAAAGCTATCAGCAGTAATAACTGGGAAGGACTGAGATTAATTGATTCCTTTCAGCATTCTCCATCTCCACAGGCATTTGTGGTTCACTGCTTGTAGCAACAGCATTTGTTCAAGCATAGGATGGCAATAAATGCCAGTGGGATACGTTATACTATAGACTAGACTGAAGCTACCAACTTCAGTTCTTCACTCAGTCACTGGAAAGAATCTGCCTGTTAGCATGAGACACTGTCGAACACAACAATTGGTTAGATGTTTAACTTTACTATCAGGTATCCATAATAATCAGCTGAAGGGAATAATTTTGCTGAATTGCACCATTTACAACAAAAGCTCTCCTGACTCCTTAGTGCACACAGTGGACTACTAGATGGAAAAATGGGGATTAGGTCCAAGTCCCCAAGCCTAAGAAGGAAGGTAAGCTAGGCAGCCATTGCAGAAGAAAGAGGGCTGGACAGCAGCATTTCCTGATGTTGGAGGGCGGACTCCCTGTGCTGCCTCTCTCTCTGGCTGTCCCCCAGCAAACGGACCCTGCCTTTGGGCTCAGGCAGCACAGGGTGAAGGGCAGAAACAAATAGGTCCAGAAAGGGCTGAGAGCTCCCACAAATATGTGTTATGAAATGAGTCCTTACTCTACAGAGCAGCAAGAACCATTTCTAAGTGGGATTCCCCAAATATTATTTCCCCCAGGTCTGTGCTTTTAATGTTGCTAAAAGTGATATTCTAGAATAATCAGCATGTTACACATGCCCAGATTTTATGGATATTCACTTCACATCATCTGGTATGTTATACCCTATTACTTGGAAAGTTTGTTAGTTGACTTTACATTGTTTCTTCCTTTCTAACTAGATTGCCAGTGGATGAAAGGAAACAGTTAAAGATTTCCATTCCTTTGAGTGTCTAAGACTGGATGGCTTGGTTTCCTATTTCTTAAGGGGTTCTAACATAATTTTTTACTTTTATAAAACGATGTTAATATTGCTTTTCTATTTTAGGAACAGTGGAACCCAAAAAAGGAGAACCAGCAGACTTATAGCTCTTATCCAGAGGACACTTAGATTCCATTGCATAGGAAGAAATGTTAAGTAATTCTAGCCTAAAAAGGGGGGGACAGGGCTCTGGCAGAAGAACCATCTTTTTCTCTACTAGAAAATTTTCCCAGATGCAAGAGTTCGTCCATCACATGGTACCAGGATTTTACACGTGTCAAGAGCCAGAGGGCCTCTGACTTATCATTGTGCAATGGTGGTAACTTTTAAGGTCCCCCTTCTGCAGCTATTTAATTTACACATACTTCTCTCACTTTCCCCTTCCCCATTTTCTTCTTAGCATAAAACATAGAGAACCAGTGAGTCTCACCCAATCCTTCCAAGTTCCTCGAGGATTCTTGCTGATGATGGGTTCAAGGCGTTTTAGAAGAGTTTGACAAGCATCCTAGGGATTATTTTTTAATTAAAATTATGAACATAATTTCATGCAAATGCCAATTTTGAAATAAGATGATATGTGTTATTCCATAGGCTTATCTAAGAGAGAACATGGATAAGAGACCGATCCTGTAAGAAAGTGATGAAAGGTTTCACATGTGGGTGTGTGTGTACTGTCAGAGACAGAGGGAGACAGAGAGAGAGAGAGAGAACTGGCCTCGTAAGTCATGCTAAGAAGTCATGACTTAACAGAAAAATTATTGGCACCACTGGCCACTGTTTTCAAAGCATGATCAGATTTAGCTAGAAAGTTCGCTCTGGAAGGGTAAGGCCAGAGTGAAAGGTAAAGCACCCGGGGTGGATAGACAGAAGCCTTGCAATGGCCCTGGTGAGAGGTGGGAATCTGGCTCCCAGTGATATTAACATAATATAAAAGGGGAAAGACACAGAGACATATTTGTGTAAAGCTGAAAGGACTTGCTGACCAGTGAGAAGTCAGGAGTGAAGGAGAAATAGAGGCAGCATTTCCAGCACAGGAGAGCTGCAGGGTACTGCCCCTGTGGCTGGGCCTGAGACGGGGGGAAAGCAATAAGGGACCACCGGTTAACTCTCAACATCTGAGCTCCACCCATGTTCATGGCCCTGATGGGGACTGATAGTTGACACCACTGCAGTGATTATTACCTTTATTGCCAACCCGTTGAAATCTGCCACCACAGACCCTCCGGAGCAGTTTGCGTTAGGCACAGTTTCTGTGCTTGTCCCACGCAGATGGATATTCGACATTGGCATTCTTAATTCACGGCTGACCACCTGGATTTTAGGAGAGTTTCTTTTCATATACTGTGATCAGTTGTAGAACTGTGCACATGCCCAGGCTGTAGCAATCAAGCCCATATATGCCCAACACAGACAAGGGAGCAGGACCACAGATTCCTCCAGGCACAAACTGGAGGAAAGCCCTGTAACTAATCTGGACTTCAAGTCTTTAACACTTTCTTTTTCTTTGACTTTCTCATATGCAATAGCATCCGAAAGAGGCGGGAAGACCTCTTCTGATGCTTCATTTGCATCTTCACATCATGAAATCAACACCTTCAAGGCCTCTCCTACTACCACACTCTGCAAAATTCTAACAAAGACAATTTTATCAGTGATAAGTGATGTCTATTTCCTATCCATATTCCTAGAGCTGCTCCAGAAATACAGCACTTCTCATGGGAAAGGACAATGGCTTTGGAAAAACAGCAACATGAATACATGGGTCACAAAAGGAGGAGATGGTGCCAGGGCCATGTGCCAACCCAAAGACTTAGCTGTTGCTTTATTCTTCCTTTACTTTTAGTCCTGGAGAGCATGACCATATTGCTAGCTTTAGCTCATCCAAAATTCCACTTTCCAACCTTCAGAATGGGAAAAGATATTTTCATGTTATGAATCTGACAAAGGGTTGATAACTAGAATCTATAGAGAACTCAAATTAATTAACAACAACAACAAAAAGCAAACAATCCCATCATTGGGCAAGAGACATGAACAGAATCTTCTCTGAAAAAGACAGGCGAAAGGCCAACTAACCAATGAAAAAATGCTCATCATCCCTAATCATCAGAGAAATGTCAATCTCTGAGATATCATCTAACTCCAATGAGAATAGCCCAAAGCTACAGATTCTGGAATGGACGGGGTAAGAAGGGAATACTTTTACACTATTGGTGAGATTGTAAACTAATACAGCCTCTTTGAAAAGAAGTGTGGAGAATCCTCAAAGAACTCAAAATAGACCTTCCATTTGATCCCAATCCCACAATCCCAATACTAGGCATCTACCCAGAAGAAAAAAAATCATTTTGTCATAAGGACATTTGCACTAGATTGTTTATTGCAGCTCAATTTACAATTGCCAAGTTGTGGAAACAACCCAAGTGCCCGTCAACCCATGAATGGATTAATAAATTGTGGAATATGTATACCATGGAATATTATTCAGCCACTAAAAAAGATGGAGACTTTACATCTTTTATATTAACTTGTAAGGAGTTGAAGAACATTTTCCTTGGTAAAGTATCACAAGAATGGAAAAGCAAGTATTTAATACTAATATGAATTCAATGTATTCAATACTAATAGGAAGCCAGTAGACAAATGAATACATGCACACATAAGAGAAAAACTAAATTCAATTCAAGTTGGAGGAAGAGGGCAGGAGAGAGGGGAGGAGGAAGGGGTACCAGTGTGCTCCCACTTAATGGACACAATGTAAGGGTATATGGCACACCTCCTGAGTATGGGACACAACTACAACAGGGACCTTACCTAATAAATGCAAACATTATAACTTAATCATTTGTACCCCCATATTAATCTGAAATTTAAAAAAAAACCAAAAATTCTCCACTTTCCCATTAGCAACATGGCTTATAGTGTTTGTCCACAACGTCTGTAAGGACATAGCCATACAGAGCCCTTCCACAATGCTTGGCTCTTGGATAGTCTACACGGAGTGTGCAGACTTAGAACATAAAGGTCTCTGGTGGCCCAATAAAGAAAACACTGAAATCTCACTCTCCAACTGGGGGAAGGTATGATCAGATAGTTCTCAAATTAACATGAAAAAAAGCATACATTCAAATATCTATGCTCAGAAAAAAGAAAATTAAAGTAACAATGAGATTATTTCATTCACCTATCAAATGACCTAAATGTTTTCAACAATCCATGTTGGTTAGGGGTATAATGAATGGAGACTTTCTGAAAAACAGTCAGATGATGTGTGATAAATAATTTTAAATAATCATACCCTTGACCCAGTAATTCCACTTCTGGGAATCTATTTTAAGGAAATGATCCCTGATATGATCACAGGTTAATGTACAAAAATATTCACTAAAGCATTCAACAGTTGGGGGATGGTTAAATAAATCACACATACATCCACTTGTAGCCATTAAAATAGCGATTGTAAAGAATTCTGAAAGACGAGAGGAAGTGCTCATTCTATACAAGCATTGATAGAAAAAAAGCCAGGATATAAAATCATATAAAATCATGTTAACAATTTTTTGAAAAAGAAAAAAGACAAGATGGAAAGACCCCAAATGGTGCTTCTTCTAAGTGGTGGATTTGTGTTGGGTCTTTTTTTTAAAAAAAGCTTTCTTCATCTTCCAAATGTTTTATAATCCATAACATTACTCTTATGATTATATAAACAGTAGCTTAAAATTAACTAAAATAAGTGAGCCAAAAGAAAACTGGTAAAGTTTGGCTAGAACTACCAAATGGAATTTATGTCATCAATCATTCAGAGCCCTTAATCTAAAAAGGGCAAGAAATAATGCAACACATCAGAATTCACACATCATTTTATTGCCCAACGAAGATTCAAAAAGGACAACACAATTGTTAATATATCTAAAAGACAGCATCAATAACAATACAAGCTTCCTTAGCGATAAAATAACTAGAGATTCTTTTGACACATTCTTTCAGGAGGTTCAGTTACAAAATTGGCTTGTTTACCCAGTTTCTGCTAATTCACATAGCTTAACAGCTTAAGCTGTCAAAGCTAAAGCTTCCTATCCTTTATGGTGGAACAGAAAACCTACACTGATAGTTTCTTTTTTTCATGAACATATCTACAAGCATACCACCCAACTTAATCCAGTTATCTGCATTCTTACCTGGATCATTTTAGTGTGCACACCCTGCCCCATTTCAATGCCACCATGAGTGACCAGCACAGAACCATCTAAGTAAATGTGAACCAGAGCAGCAGCCTAAGAAGAAAAGAAGAATACATTATCCATGAGCTTTTTTACTGATATTATCATATATTGTTTTCCTTGGAAATGACCCCTCCTTTCCATTCCTCCAGCTCTTGCCCTAAACACACAGAGAGGCTTTTCCTATTGCCCTAAAAGCACCAAGCAGAGCCAGGGCAATGCTGGGTAGGCACTGCCTTGTGGCCACCCCATGAGTGGCCGTGTCATACGTAGGTGGTTTTGAGTCTGTGGCAGACTGTGCTCCTTAAGCTACTATTTCCTAATTAGGACATTATGAGCCCACTGGTACCTCCAAAAGGCCCCCTTTCCATGCCCCAGTGTGGAGCAACATTTTAGGTTTCTTTTTAGGGGAGCGCTCCATTTTAAAATGCAAAGTTAAGTACAGACAGGTTGAGGGAGGGGGAGAATAGCTGCTTGTGGGCACACAATGCTGTAGCTGTAGCTGTGTTGCAGAGGAGTGAAAGGAAAATCCAAGTGAGATGGGATGGATAGACGTGAATGTGTTTTGTTGCTGCAAAATGAGCTGAGCCCACCCTAAATTATCTTGGCACAGAATTACAGAGCTTTGGGATGGAAAGGGAATTTGGAAGTAATCTTATCTAACTGTATAGCTCCCTACCAGGATCTGGAAGGAACCAGCCTGCCAACAGCATGAAAAGCTCCTGTAATCAGAAACATCCAGACCCAAAGCTAAACACATTTTTATGATTACAAGAATGTGACTTTTTGCAAGTCTGCCTGTGCTAAAGTATGGAGATATCCCAGGGGACTGCAGAACACAAGGATGGTTTCTCTACTTTGAGTCTCCATTCTAAGAGCAAAATAACAGCACATCAATTTAGAGAAATGGTTCTGTGTGGTTCCAGTGCGGTCCAGGAAGGCACACAATGCAACCTTTGCAGTTCTTTAGCTGGGAAGTGCCAACCTCATGGATGTGGTCTGAGTCAGCCATGGGGCACTTAAAGCTCTGTAAGCTAGGTTTCTTAACATATAAGTTTCTAGGCACAGTGGCATAATAATATTTGATTTATAAAAGCAGGATCTGCAGAAAATTCTGGTGGCAAGCACTTTTCCATTTAAAGAACCTAAATTTTAGTAAGCCTTAACATTACCCACTTAGATTACTTGTAAGCAATCCTGGTCATAAGTAAAAGCGGATGGAATTGCATGTCAATCACCAGATAAACCCAAGTAAGCTCTGTATTCATAGATCAATTCTCTGCGCACAGGAAGGAACTTCCTAGCCACCTGTAGGCCGTGGGCCACACTTAGAAAAAAACTGCATCTTTGTGGGTATCCAGAGGTTCATTACCCCAGCGAATGATAACCAGAAGCCTCCATCACTCCAAACAAGACAGCTTGGACAGTGAAAATGGGCTCCATTCACTTGGGCAGCAGGTATAAAGTAGCATGTACTGAGGAAACAGAGACCTCAGGGTGCCCTTCCTCTGAGGAGAAAGACACAGCCTCAGGGAGACTCTTAGAATCTTGAGGAAGGCACAGAAGTCATGACACTCGTGCCCAGGGCCTTGGGAAGAGGCAGCGGAACACGTTTACTGTCTGTTGACACACGACTCAGAGAAATGCAGTCTTGGGCTCCTGACCATTTATTCTCAAAATAGTACAGATAAGAGGCATCTTTTCTCTACACAGTGCCCAGAGCTGACTGTCCTGGGGCTGTGCATCAGATGCCAGATGATGCCAGCTGCAACAGTCGCTCCTGGGCCCCACACTATGGCACTTCTTTGAATTCTGCTAGAATGTGGGTCCCCTGAAACACACAGGGCATTTCTCGGAATACGACATAGTGTGTCCCCTATGGTAAGTGCTCAGTAAATGTTTGATAAGCAAATTTGCAATAGCACAGCCTTTCCACCTGCTGCTTAGACTTAAAGACTCTGTATCTGGCGTCTTGGCTCTGCAGAGAGCGGGGGTAATTCATAGTTGGACTTGGCGCATGTGACTGAGCTACAATTATAGCGGATTGTACATTTCCTATATTGTGTGACCCTGCTGGCGACAGCACTCAGCCTGCATGTCTAAGGCAGCATTTCCATCACAGACTGCTGAGTAATTTGTTCTATGCGATGCTGCAGTCTCCTTAGGCCATTTAAAATGTCAAATTCACTTTAGTTAAGTGGCACCACCGGATGGCTCATTGTTAGAACCACAAAAGATAATTCAGCAAGGCTTCATCTACAAAATCGGCACAACTGGAGTGTTGGAGCAGATGGTTCTCCAAGATGAATAGAGGACTAAGTTGGGAAAATTTCAATCTTCAAGCAACAATTATTGGTATTGGTAAGAAGTCAGTTTTAATCGCACAGATTCCCTAAATGTCTCAGCCATTTAGACATTTGAGTTCCTACTTTGTGCCATGTCCTGTGGGAAGGCACTGCATACATAGAGGCTAAGTAGGTACTGTCCATGCCTAGTGGGGTTCACAGTGTAGGAATTAAGCACGGCATTCCTTGAAGATACCGAAAGTTTGGATCTGGGCCCAGAGTGAATTGACTCAACTGCTTGTTGCCAAGGCCAAGAGTAAATCTCAGGTCTTTCAATTTCTCAGCAAGAATGTTTTTCACCAGCTGTGGGGATGCGGGTGGAGGAGTTCTTCTCTCCCCCAGAATACTGCTGGCTTGATTAAGCATGACTTTGACAAGTGCAGCAGTGGGACACTGCATCCATGTGGCTACCCTGACTTAGGGAAAAGTTCCTCAACATCTTTTGTTTTGTTTGGACCACTCTCTGGAGTGTTCCCTCTTGTGTATGGAGAACTGACCTGACCAGCAGCGACTGAGCAGATGCCAACAGGATACTTCAGGGGGACAATGGCCAACCCTTTCTTCTTCCAGTGATTCTCTGAGTTGAATTTTTCCACAGCTGCTTTCCTCTGAGAGTAGGAGGACATGGCCAGACATTCTCCCCAGCACTGGACCAGGTTCTTGGCATTAATCTCTTGCTTGTAGGCTGTTTGATCAATTTCCTTGTACATGTTTATCATTCGTACCTAGGAAGGAAAGGAGATTAAAGTGGGGTGTGGGAGCCCCAGAGACATAACTTTGTTCATTCACTGTCCTGTTGGTGAAATTCTGCCCATTCTACAAGGTCCACACTGAGTCCTACTTAGTCCTTGGGGAAGCCTTTACCCCCACAGAGCACCCCCTTCTCCCTTCACTTAGAGCCTCCATCCAGTATGTTAGCACTTACTTAAATGCTGTCTATACTGTTGTTGTGCAAATTCAAAGGAGGGACCTCTTCCCCTATATTCCTACAGGACCCACCACAGTCCAGGATCATCCAAGCCACATGACTTGGATTATTCTAATGCTGCAACATAAGACCACTCACCTCCAAAACAGTTAAGCATGAAAGTTTGTTTAAACATAACCAATATCTAGGATGAAGAGCAAATTAAAGAATTCTATCCCAGGACATCTGAAGCACTGAGTAGAATTCTTCTTTCTATATTCCCAGAATTGGCAGTTAAGACCTTAAGCTGAGAACAAAAGAACCAAAGTCCCTTACATTCTCAGGTGAGAAAACTCTCAGCAGCTGTGGCCAGCAGCCCCCTCCCTGAGCTGATCTGAGCTAATGGGGCCATTACAGACACTTAGTCTCTCCACCTCCCCAAAAAGGTTCTCCAATCATTATGTAAGAGGAAGACTGGAAATAAGTGAGCTGTATTGTTTTGGGGAAAGCAGTGATTTTAAGAGGTTATTCTCTCCTCCAAAATCCCCAGGGATAAAGGGAGGTCTTCACATGATTCTCCCTGTGGCTACCAAATGTGGCAGAACATGAGGGGAGAGGCTATAGAAAAAGGGCCAGGAAGGGAGGGCAAGGACCCCCCACAAGTTCAAGAGGCATAAGAAAGATGGCTCCTGCCTATGGCCATAGAAGTCTAATGTTGGGGGAAAGAAGGCAGATGAATAGGGACTGGAGCCTTCCAGGGATGGCCAGGGCATGAGCAAAAAGGCATGGACACCAGGGGGAATGCTATGGGAGGTACCCACTGAAGGTCAACAGGAGAGTTAGCTGACTCTCACCAGGGTCTCCAATTTCTGGAAAGGCTGGCAGAAATGACCCACAGATAACAGACTTGAGAAGTGGCTACATGGAACTGAAGAGAGGACTGTAAGCTCCCTGGGAGAAGTCACATGAGAAGAGGCTGCCTGCTTCCCCTGGTCCTCCTCCTCCTTCCTCCTTGTACTAACATCACAGTAGGAGGCCCAGGGGAGGAGCAGAGGTGAGAGAGGGCTCTTCATCTCTCCCCATCTAAACTCCACCACCGGATCTGGAGTGCAAGAGGCCCCAGGGAGGGAAAGGTCCTTGTTAATGAAATAAGTTGGAGCTGAGACTTAAAAAGCTGAAAGAAAACCATTTGAGTAACTAAAATGAGGAACTTTTGACAGCTTGCCGAGATGTTAGGGAGGCAAGGAATGAGGGCTTGGTGGAGTTGTTGATAGCAGTTACACCCTCAATGGACAAAAGCTTCTCAATAACAGGTGAGAACCCAGCGCTCAATGCCTCTATATCCTCTGTTCCCAAGATTTCTGACAAGGAACCTGAGTAAGACAAGGTCACTGAACTTTGGAGCCTTGGCTCTATATTAACTAGTTGGCTGGGTTATCTGGGGCACATCATTTACCCCTCTGGATCTTAAACTACAGTCTCTTGTGTGTGAGACTAACTTAGTATTACCTTCTCAGGGGACAAACCACATTTGGCTGCAACTTCTGTGATACAGAATTCAGTGATCAGCCCCGCCTGAGGAAAGCCAAATCCACGAAAAGCTGTGTTCGATGGAAGGTTGGTTCTGCATGCCCTACCCCGACAGCGCAGGTTGGGAAACTTGTAAGCGTTGTCCAGTTTCAGAAGTCCCATTTCTATCACCTAGAGAAATCCAGAGTGGATGTGATAAGTCCTGGGCCTGGTTCACCATCCTGAGACCTCAGACCCAATCTAGATGGGAAGTGGCAGCACCTCTTTACATCACAGCAAACATGCTAAAATACACCCACACACCAAATTTTTGTTGTAAAATAATCTGTATTTGAATAATTTTTCTTTTGAAATACTTATTTTTTTTCTTTCCTATTTTAGAGTTAATACATTTTTTTCAGATTTCAAACATTTACAAAAGCCTTGGAAATACTCATAGGCTGTAAACACTGGGTCTGTAGAATGTAATGAATATAAATATCCTGGAAAACAGAGAAGATGGGGGAAAATGTTTTGGCATTGGGAGTAAAGCTCTGGTCCTTCATAGACACAATACCTTGCCCCTGCCTCCTGGGGAAATTTGGCGTTGTCTGGAGAAGACAGTTTTGGTTGTTAAGGGCTTGGGTGGGAGGTGTCATTGACATCTGCTGAGTAGAAGCCAAAGATGCCACTGAACATCCTGCAATGGACAGGACGGCCCCCACAAGGAAGTCACACAGTCCAAGAGGTCAACAGGGCCAAAGCTGAGAAAGCCTGGCCTGATGTTAACATGTGGGAAAAGAGCTCTGAATACTTAGAGGGAGGCAGGGAAATAACCCACAGATACAGACTCAACCAAGACCTCTGGGCTCATGCTCTGGGTCCCAGCAACATGTGGCGATGCCTGCAATAAGGCTTGCTATGCTTTTATAATTAAATATTATTTAACTACTGAACATTTTCTGAGTTAAATCATTTTATGAAACACTCTTTCAGGAATGTAAATCTGCTTCTTAAAACACTTACGAGTAATGACTCATCCAGGCTGGCGCCTCCATTGTTATAATGCTCCATGTCCAGGGCCAAGATTCTGCCATCGTTCATGAATCCAACCTGGGGGAGGAGAGCTGAACTTTGCTACTGTGCCAGGGCCAAGCCTATGTACAGTTGACTCTGTCACTTGTGAACCCCCCACACAGGGGAAAAGCCTCATGACATTGGATTTGGCTGTGATTTCTTGGATGTATAACTAGCGCTGTGATTTCAGGCAAGCTAATGTAACTTCTCTCACTATCTGTGAAACGGAAATAAATATGGTAATGCGTGGAAAATGATAGGCAGTGCCTGAAACATAGCAAGTATTCTAAATGTAAATTGTAAGTATTACTATCATAAGTATCGTCTATCCTCATACTGCTCTCAGAAAACATTATTTTCTCCTAGCTTTAGTCACCACTGAGATGATGGCTTCTGTCCCTAAAACCCAGTCCTTTCCGCAAAGTCCTGTGGTAGTGAGGGGCATTTCTGCTTTAAGGTACTATCGCCACTTCTTCCCCGATGCTTATGCAAACAAGCTCATCATCATCCTTCCAGATTACTTCCTCCTTCCTACTTGTCTGTTTCTTCTAGAACACTCCAAGTCGTGTTTGTGTTTGTATTGTCTATTATATTTTGCCAAGCTTTTAAGCAGATCCTATTTTATTTCACTCTGTAATGGCTCTCGGACTCCCACCTACTCCACCTTGCCCTCCTATCAGAGGACCCAACTCCCTCATGAAAATACATCAGCTGTCCCCCGCCGGTCCACCTGCCTCCATCTTCTCCTATCTCCAGGCCATCCTATTACCCCTGCCCCAAAGCACCCATACTTAGAGAAGGCACTAGACTTATCAAGGAGCTACTCAGTCTCACTTTTTTTGTGAGAGCAAGTTTCAACTCCCCATTCTGTGACTCTAGGCCCCTCTCAATCAAGTACCACCTAAACTAAGCACCACCTAAACCTGTCTTTCACTACCCCTCCCCCCAGCAAACTCTGCTATAATCCCCCTCTCCTTTCACTCCTGCCTCTACGAGACATGCCCTGTCACTCCACTTCTATGACTCTGCTGTCACTGTTCCCACCACCTGGCAAACCTTCTTCCCGCTTACCCATCCTTGA
>NW_003852408.1:30586379-30616123 GCF_000181295.1 Otolemur garnettii
GCTTCCCCTTCAACCTGCAAGTGTCATGTTCTTAGCATTTTTAATGACTTCATATATGCAAGTCTTATTTTTCAAAAAAAAGAAAATGATCTCCCTCTGGACAAAGTTCACCCTAAGAAATCTTTTTGAACTAAAGCATAGCTTAGCGTGAATGTGATTTGAAACAGACACAGTATTTTCTGAATGATTCTGTGGAGCAGAGTCTTTTCCCTTTTATTGATTACACTGGTCTATTACTTGAACAAGAAATGACATAATAATGGTTGAAGTCCTTGAGAGTTTTTAGTTGTTTTTTTAGAGCAGTTACCCTACTGTGACAAGTAAAGTTATTTCTTATAAGGCAAAATAATAACTACTTTCTTTTTTTTTTGAAATGGAGTCCCACTTGGTCTCCCTGGGTAGAGTGCTGTGGCACTCTAAGGAACACTGTGGAGTGTCACAATGATGGAACATGGTGTCTACAACACACATCCTATCCCTACACCTTCATCTTCTAGCTCACAGCAACCTCAAACTCTTGGGTTCAAGTGATTCTCCTGCCTCAGCCTCCCAAGTAGCTGGGACTACAGGCACTTGCTGAGATACCCAACTACCATGTTTCCCTGAAAATAAGACCTACCCCCAAAATAAGCCCTGGCAGGATTTCTATGCATTTGTTAAATATAAGCCCTACCCCGATAATTAGACCTAGTGATGGGCGTGGCTATGCAGCACACCATGCAGATTTCAGCGCAGAGTAGTAAGGAAGACTGGAATACCTTTTATCTGCCACAGCTCCTTTCTCTGAGCCATTTGCACTTGTGTGGGTGCATGTGTAGTAACTGTAGTTGCAGGCATCCTATTGTGCACGTGCAAATGGCTAGGGGAAAGGAGTTCATGCATCACTAGCGCCAGCCCCACAAACAAACCCTGTCAGGTTCCAGAAGAAGATGACGTAACTGTATTTGAATAAATGTAGATTGTTGTATTATACTTAACAAAAATAAGACATCCCCTGAAGATAAGCCCTAGTGTGTCTCTTGAGAAAAAATAAATATAAGACAGTGTCTTATTTGGGGGGAAATAAGCCAGTTGTTTTTACTTTTAGTAGAGATGGGGTCTTGCTCTTGCTTAGGCTGGTCTCAGCCTTCTGAGCTCAGGCAATCCACCCATCTTGGTCTCCCAGAGTGCTAGGGGTTATAGGCATGAGCCACTGAGCCTGACCCAATAGTTACTTTCTACTATGAAAATTTTTCTAGAAATTTTTGGGACCCAATTTTATAAAAATATCCTTGACATTTTGAAAAACTAACAACACATTTGCAAATAATTGCAATTTTGCCTGACACTATGGTTATGGGAAATTATTCTGTTTTACCTGCTTTCCACGTGGGAGTAATTACGGTTCTCAGATCTACTTCCATAGACATGTATACTCATGTTTTTCAATTATGTACTCTGTAACAACCAATACCAGCTAGTATTTTTTCTTAAACTGACGTCTTTGAGCAAAGCAGAAAAGCTTCATTGAATCAGCCAGCGATTGAACAGTCATCACAAGGAGTAGAAAGTTAGATTACTTGTTAATTTGCTCACAGTTATTTCCCATTAGAGAGCACCCAACATGGCCATCTACACTGATGGAACACTGTGTCTACAACACAAATGCTCCCCCCATATCTTCTGCTCACTTTGTACTTTCCAAGGTAAGGGTGGCGGCCTCCAGTTATTAACATGTCTTCTCCTCGTTCCAGAATGCAGCGGACTGCACAACCATGTCTAAAATAGAAACATAGCAAGAAAGGTAAACTCTTTTACCAAGTAGGTGTTATCTGAGCTTTATATAACTCCTGGTAGGAGCCTGAGTGCAGCTGAGTGGTGCCACCTGCCTCATAGAACATGGAACTACTCTGCACACCTGCTGATCTCAGGCACACATAGTGGCCTCCCCTCCCTTTGCATCAGGGCCGAATGCCTGGCATTTGCTGGAGCCTGGAGACTCCAGGATATTGCTTTAGGGGTGTCCCCACTGTGATAACAACCTCTATTATTGGCAAACATTCCCAAGGCCACATTTAGACTGACACAAATGGAGGTGCTCCTTGATGGGACAGATCTGGAATCAAGGTCTTTCTGCCGGAACTGACTTTATTACTCAGCAAAGAAATTAGGCCTTCTAGTTGTGCCTATTCCATAGACCACTTCCTATGATGATGTTTCGAGATACTCCAAAGAGTATAGTAATATAAACTAATGTAAGCATAACAAAGGCAAAGTCTCTATTTAAATAAAGACATATACATATAGCAGGCCAACAGGTGCTAAGGACATATAACCCCTGCCTATTCAGGACCTATTTCTCTCTACTTTCCAGGTATTCCAGGTTATTTATATATATATATATATATATATATATATTTTTTTTTTTTTTTTTTTTTTGGCAGTTTTTGGCCGGAGCTGGGTTTTGAACCTGCCACCTCTGGCATATGGGGCCAGCACCCTACTCCTTTGAGCCACAGGCACTGCCCACCAGGTAATATTTTTTTCTGTGGATTTTATTCTTTTCAGTAATTGATTCCTTTATACATACAGTAGAGCCTCCACAGTTGATCACTTCTCTACCACATGTATGTATCAATGCAGTAGGCCTAGTTCCCTATGTTGACTACCTTCTCATGTTGACCAGTCCCTTGGCTTAGTCAACTTGTTGAGGTTCTATTATATGTTTTTTTCTTTCTTCTTAGTGAAGGGAGTCATATCTAAAGTAATTGATTCTTATTTTGATTCTTATGGGACAAAGCTTGACAATATAAGGCAAGGAAGTTGTCATAAGCTGACAGCTTATTTGTGTTTGTATATTACATGTGATTTTAAATAATCTTGGCCCAGACTCTTTCTCATTAATCCTGATATTAAGAACCTTCATTGTGACTTCATTTTATTTTTAGCATATTTAGCAGGTTTTTTCCACGTACTTGTTTGCAGCAAATGCGGTGACAGCTGCCATGATGCCAGTTTTGAGTATCTTCCCTCCAAATGCCCCCCCAATACGTCTCACATGACACATGACCTTGTTGGCTGGGAGCTTCAAGGCTGAGGCAACCATGTCCTGTGAGTAACAACAATTCTGATTAATTTGACAGTTGTGACTACCATTGTCACACCTATGACCTGAACAACAAGAAACTGGATGGTTATGCTAAATAATGGGACAATGGGACAATGTTCAACCTTGGCATGCATCCCCAACTGCTCTCAGTAACATTTGGCTAGAAGGATGTTGCCAAAACTATTATTAATTATCTCTTTGTTACCAGTGGATCCTTCAATACCTACTAGATTTTATATTTTCCCCATGAACCACACCCAAAGTATCCTTTTTTCACACTAGGGACATGTTTCCTAGGGCAGTGAGATTTCACGGGCTTCAACATCTCTCCCAGCTTGGGTCTCTTCCTGCATCCTACTGTCTCCCCAGAGAAAGAGCACGTTTCACCTCCCATTTTGATTACTGCTAAAGGTGATCACTTGGTCTTCCATGGATGCAGATCTTACTCTTTCCTCCCATCAAAATGTTAGAGGTCACTTAGTCTCAATAACCAATTTTTATAGACAGGGAATGTGAAAGAGATTAAGGGAGGGGTCCAACATCACATAGGGAGTCATGCAAACAAAAGGCCCCTACTTTAATAATACTCTTTTAAAAGCTTTGAATTAATACCCAAATCAATATGTCTATTAGTACATTTTTATCTCTAATTGCTCTTTTTTTGTTTGTTTGTTTTCTGGAGACAGAGTCTCACTCTGCTGTCCAGGCTAGAGTACAGTGGCATCATCTTAGATCACTGAAACCTCAAACTACTAGGCTCAAGCAATCCTCCTGCCTTAGCCTCCCAGGTAGCTACAGGCATACACCACCATGCTCAGCCAATTTTTCTACTTGATGTAGAGATAGAGTCTTATTGTTGCTTAGGCTGGTCTTGAACTCCTGAGCTCAAGGGATCCTCCTGTTGTGGCTTCCTAGAGTGTGAGGATTACAGGAATGACCCACTGTGCCTGGCCAACTCTTGATATAATTCTGCTGGCAGAAACCATTTAGCTATGTCTCCTCCACAGTGCCCTCATGTTACCTGTATGTATTTGGGAAACTGTGTGGACACATAGACATCCATTTCTCGGTCCTCTCCTTTGGGAACAGCAAGCATGCTTTGGGTTTCCATATAAAAATGTTCTTGACCTCCCACGTGCATTTCACCTGTTAAAGGAAGATACATGAAGGTTGAGGAAGCAACCTGAAAGTACAGGTAGTGTCCTCAGCTGTTGTCTTACTGGGCAGAAGTTCCACTGAGAATGCCTCTGCTGGGCCAGCATGTGGCATAGTGAAGGGTAACAAACAGCAGTGTTTTGCTTTTAGTATAATTGTAGACTTGAAGTAGGGTTCTGTAGGGGAATTGGTTGTGGTAGCCAATATGCTAGGCCACAGAGCCCTGGGGAAATGTGTGCCATTTTCTAGAGTCAAAATACTATGCCAAGGAGACTTCAATTCTAGGACAAGATGACGTAGATGTACTTCTCCCTGTTCTTCCCATTATATACAGCTAACTGTCCTGAATATTATACATAAAATAGGCAGAAGAAGACTATGAAAGGGAAAGAGAAGAAGGCAGCCCAGCTAAAGACTTCAGGACCCAAGGGAAGATGCACAGTGAGTTCAGGGTTTTTTGTTGTTGTTGTTGTTTCATCATTTGCCTCACAGATCCCAGACTTAGTTCTGGAAAAGCCAGCAATCTAAAAACACTGACAGGCAAAGGCAAAAAAAAAAAAAAAAATTTACTCTCTCTAACCAAAAGACCGGAAAAGGAGAGGCCTAGGAAGACAAAACGTTTTTAGACAATAACCACTCTACTCCAGATTAACACCACACACACACAAAATAGACTGGAGAGAAAAGCCTCAGGAACCTGTGTGCCTATAATAAAAGATCTAACATCTGTGTCATTGGAAGTCAAGGATTTGAAAAAATAATGGATAAAGTTCCCCAAACTCGGCAAAAACCACGAACCTACAGATTCAAGAAGCTGTGTGATCCAATAGGAAAAATCCAAAGAAATACCTGCCAAGAGACATCACAGTCAAACTTGAGAGAAGATAAGGACACTATTGTGAAGGCAGCAAGAAAGAAACACGACTTCATCCACAGGGCAGCAGACTGCTCCATCAGAGAACATGGAGGCCAGAGAAAGCAGTTGGAAATATTTTAGTGCTAAAAGACCTGTCAACTCAGAATTCTACATCCAGTGAAAATATCCTCCAAGAACGAAAAAGACATCAAGACATTCGCAAATGAAGGAAAACTAATAGAGTTTGTTTTCAACAGACCTACTCTAAAATAATGGCTAAGGGAAGTTATTGAAACAGAAAATGATTGAAAAAAAAAAAAAGAAATCTTGAAACATAAGGAAGAACAACAGAATGAATAAAAATAGAGGTAAAGACTTTCCTTCTTTTGAGTTTTCTAAATTGTGTTTGAAGGAAAATTACAACATTGCTTCATGAGGTTCTTATATATGTAGAAAAAACCATGTAGGACGATTATCAATGATGTTCTACATAAGGGAGAATGAAGGGACAAAAAGGGAGGTAAGGTTTCTAGACTTTACTTGAACTGATAAAATGTTGATACCGATGGGATTTTTTTTAACAATGTTATTATATATAATGTGCCATCTTGAGCACCAATAGAAAAATCTATTCTAGGAGATACACAAAAAAACACTCTCAATAAATCAAAATGAAATTCCGAAAATGTTCAAGCAACCCACGGGAAGGCAGGGGTGGGTAGGATGGAAAGAAGAGGGAACAAACAGAATATGATTATTGTCAAATGTGTTAGGTGGAAGGCAGAACTTTCATAACTTAAAACTACACCCAATAATAGTGATTTGCAAATTGTTTGAAGGAGATTTCCAAGGAAATATTTGGGATGGAGTTTAGATTTTCTCTCTTATCCAAAATCTGAGTAAAGAAAGACCACAGAAGAACGAACCAACTCTGCGTCACTTATAAACTATACACACACATTAAATTTCAACAGCTCAGATCTTAACTTCAATTTAAGCTTTTATCAAAATGTGAAAATTCACATTATTGTCACTAGGCTCAAATTCATGGCTTCTGTATTACCAATTCTGCCTATCCAATCGGAATTTATTCTGTTAAGTGTTCACTGTATTTAAAGTACACAGAGCTGAAAAAATACTAGAGTTGTTTGTATTTATACCTGCAAAGTGGACAAAGGTCCAGAGCCCTGTATGTTGTACTGCCCACTCCTTCAGCCTCCCCTCCACCCCCTCCGTGGCCGCTCTTCACCCCAAGTGTTGCTCTCACTCTCTATGCTGGAAACCAATTTGATCAACTAATCCTTGAGATAAAATGCTATCCCACTGTGAGTTTAGGAGTGATTCCTTCAGGCATATTTACATTTTAATAAGAGGCCCTGAAAGCCCCAAAGCTACTAAGATATGACAGTGTCTATCTGTACCATGCCCAACGGGACAGGTTGTGGGTGAAATAATCTCAGTTTCAGGGCTTCCGAGGTATCTGACAAATCCTACTAAAGAGATTGTCATCGGTGCTCTGCAGGGTAAAGCCCATCCCAGCTAACAGAATTTCAAAGAGATAAATGAGAAGCAGGATAATGTAGAGGAAAGAATACCAATTTCGGAGTTGGGAAACTGAGACGCGATTCTGGTCACTCACTTAGCCTTTCTGGCCGCAGCTGGCTTATTTATAAATGGGGATCTTTAACGCCCTGCCCTGCTATGACACCAGGATTAGGTAGGGCTGAAACAGATCTTCACAGCGGGTAAAAAAACAACAACTACATCATTCCCTCTGAGAACACATTTAAGACTTGATGTAAAGCTTCACATATTTGATCTTCAATTTTTTTTCTTTAAACACCTGTTTTGTTGTTTTTTTTTTTTTTTTTGAGACAGAGCCTCAAGCTGTCCCCCTGGGTAGAGTGCTGTGGCTTCACAGCTCATAGCAACCTCCAACTCCTGGGCTCAAGCGAGTCTCCTGCCCCAGCCTCCCAAGTAGCTGGGACCACAGATACCCACCACAATGCCCAGCTATTTCTTGGTTGCAGCCATCATTGTTGTTTGGCGGGTCTGGGCTGGATTTGAACCCGCCACCTTAGGTGTATGTGGCTGGTGCCTTAGCCGCTTGAGCCACAGGTGCCGAGCCAACACCTGTTTTCTTAAAAGGGGCAGATAAAGTGTCATTATGATAATGCTATGGGTATTACTTCCTGTGACCTTTCATTGAAATAAGTAGTCAAAAATTCTTAGTCCAAATGACAATTGAAAGAAAAAAATAGACTCAAACCAGTTGAGTCCAGAAGATGAAAACTAAAAGCTTTTAAGGATTTCTGTATCATTTTTATATTTATCAACAGGGTATGGGTTAACAACAAGTTAAAAAGTTAAAAATTTTAAGAGACAGACTGAAAAGATCACCCAATTGAATTAAATAATGAAATAAGATGCAAGGAAAAATAGAATAAGGTGTCTTTCCTACAGCTTCCAGGTGGCATGAGATTCAGTCAGCCCCTCGGCAGTTTCAGGTTTAACACACCTATGGAGCCAAGAGACGCAGCGGGTTTTGAATTCGAGTATCTGAGCTGAGTGATTCCATGCTACCCAGCTCTGGCTCTGTACCCAGGCTGGTATTTGTGTATTACAACTCTTCCTGAGCTTGGGATCAAGGTTGGAGAGAGAAAGTAAGGAGATAGGAATTTCTAATAGGCGCTAAGGACCACAATCCTAGAAATTCACTTAAAGAGAGACAATACCAACAGTCTTTGCTCTGAGATGTGGCAGACCCAGCAGAGACCTTGGGAGGCAGGCGTTGAGGACGGTTTTCACAGCATGGACAGCAGCAGAGCGTAGTTAAAAAAAGCATGGTTTACTAAAGCCCTGTGACAATTTTTTTTCCTTGGCTATAAAGTGTATTATTGAGACAACTGGAAACATTTAAATAAGATCTGTAGATTAAGTAATAGTATTGTGTTGCTGTAAACGTTCTGATTTTAATAACTGTGTTTATGTAGGATCATGTCCTTGTTCTTCAGAAACAATCACCGATTATTTTAGGAGTAAAGAGACATTATTTTTGCAACTGAACTCTTAAATAGTTTAGAAAAAATATGTGGATCTCTCTCACCCCCAACACACACACACACACTCAAAGCACACATATAAATGTATGCACTCTTCCAACACAAACAGAATGGCAAAGCAAAATCTTATGCTTTTCCCCATCAGATGGGGAAATATGAAGGATGACTGGGAGTTTCTTTAATGTTTCTGCAAATTTCATGTAAGTTCAAAATTAGTTCAAAGTTAAAAGTTATCAAATTTTACTAGAAAATTATAATTAAGTATTTTCTGAGAGGGACATTTAGTTTTAATTATATACATAAAGGAAAGATATCTGAGAGAAGAGGGAAGGAGAATGGAGGAGGCAAAGAAGGGAAGAGGAACGCAGAGAAGGAATAGCAGGGAGGGAGACAGACCCAGAGACCAAAAGGAGGAAAGAGAAAAAGTCATAGGATTTGGAAATCCTAAAAAGGTATCAATTCAACAACCAACTCTGTCACTTGGTAGCTGTTGTGTGACCTTGGTCACACTCCATCATCACTCTGAGCCTCAGCTTCCCAACCTGTAAGACTAGGATAATAAAACCCTCCTGCAGGGTGGTTGAGAACAGGAGAGGAGACGAATGGTCAGTAGGCTGGCAAGGGCAAGGTCTTGTTGCCCACGCTGCCTCTCCGCTGCTTCTTCACCCCCACCAGAGAGAGGGGGAAACGCATTTGTGAATGAGGCGTCTATTTCAGAGAAGGCAGAAGGCCAAGGGCTGTTGACTTGGACATGCTGAGGAGGCTTCCAGGGTTGCTTCCCTCCCACCATCTTTTTACCTTCGAGAATTTGATCAACCACTTTAAATGCTTCATCAACATTTCCATATTCCAGTTTCCTTTCTGGCTCGAAGAAAGAGTTGTGCTGTATAGCTTCCTAGGAAGAGAAAAGAGAGGAAGCCTGGGCCAAGGTCCAGCCCTCGGGAGGCAGCCAGCCAGACCCCAAGGCAATTCATCCGCCCCAGCTCTGGAATCCCATGAACGTCCACCACGACCCTGTGAGCTGAGCTAAGAATCCAGCTTAGAAAGACTCCCCAAGGAGCGAAGGGAAATGTGCTCAGGGAGTCCTGAGAAAATGAGTATGCTCAGGAAAGACCTGGCACTGAGGTGACCCCAGAATGGTGCTAATATTTTCCAGACAGATTATTCTCTTCACTTGGCAACCCATTTTATGCACCTAAGGCCGCATAGCACAGGGGCTCAGCATTGTGTTCATTTTCTCCATTTGCTGCTGTTTGTGGGACTGTTACTTTACCTCTCATAGCCTCATCTGTGAAATAGAAGTAACAGCTGTGCACATAGCTGCACTAGGGTTGTGGGGAAGATGAAACGAGACATGTGAAGACCTTCCATGGTGCAAAGTAAACACTCAGGGATCGGGCCCACTGTGGCTCTGCTGCTGGCCCCACACCCCTCCTTTGGGGAGGATGAGTACTTAGACAGTGGCTACAGGCATGTGGCTACTCTAATGCAGGTTGCTTTTCTTTCCTATCCCATGGAATTTATCTTGCTATAATCCATGTGTCCTCTGTCAGATGTGACATGCCAGCTCTTACCAGCGTTATCTAAATGGCTCATTGTTCACTGATGAAATTCTAGACTGCTGACAATTGGAGATTCTCCAAACTCTGGTTCCCACTGGCCACCAGTAGGCATCTAGACCTATCAAACATGCTTAGAGGGATGCACTACTGTGATCCTGCCGCTCCCTGCTTCCTCTGTTGGAAAACTGGGTTGGCTGGTTCTTACTGCCTGAGACCCAGGTTCTTTGATAGAGTGTTTGTTGACTGCTTCTGTTACTGACTAGCTGTGTGACCTTGGGTGGCCCTATCTTGTTGTTTCCCATCAGAATGGGGATAACAAGACTGCTGTGAGTATTCAGTGAGTTAATACATGAAACCGGCAGCCACACAGTGAGCTCAGGGGACGGTCTAGCCCTGGGCATGCTGTTGATGTTGACCATGATTAAGGAGAGATTCTGTTGGGGAACCCATTTTTTCACCACGGTCATCAGCCTTCTCAAGGTAGATTCAAGAAATGTGATGCCAATATATAATCAATTACAAGCCCACAGGAATGATAAGACACACATACAGTCTAGCAAGGGGGGGCGGAAAGGAAAGGAGGAGGGTAAAGGGGGAGAGCGATTGGTGGAAGGAGGGAGGGCAATTGGCAGAATCTCAACTAATGTGCACAATGTGAGGGTGTTGAGCACACACCCTGGATGAAGGGCTCAACTACAACTTGAACTTTACCTTGGAAGTGAGAACAATGTAACCTAAAAATTAGTACCCTCATATTAATTTAAAAAAAAAAGATTAAAAAAAAGAAATTTGGTAGAATTTTTACACTGAAACTACTAAAAAAATCTGAAAAGTATAAGCCCACTAGGTTAAACCTTGGTGGCAGTGACAGAGGTATATGTGTTCTAATTCTATTTTGATTGGTAACACACTTCTTACTAGAATAAATTAATAATCTTTTCTTATTAGTCTAAAACTCAGATACTCTAGTTTGGAAAAAAGAAGCCCCATCTTGTAAATCCTACTTTTAAAAGTTTGATCGTTTTCAACTTCACTTGCTGCTTGCTCTCTGAGTAACTTTGAGCCAATTTCCTGAATATTTCTAGGTCGGGACAGTGATAAAAGAACTGCACTGTGTCGGGAGACAGGCAGATTCTCCTGCTATAAACTTGGACTAAATCCATCTCATCCAGTTCATGGACCTTGGGGTGCTTAGATCTCCAATCAAACATGTGGTAACTCTTTCCCACCATGCCAAAGTTTGGTATTTGATGCTGGCATTCCCTGGCAGTCCATTAAGGATCAGCTGGTTGGAGCTCAGGAGGGCAAGGAGGGTGGCGTCAACTTAGTCAGTGGGACTTTCATTTGGCTGGAAGGTTAGAGGAGGAAAAGGCGGAAATTTAGTCCTTGATATTGGGCAAAGTATTACAAGCCAAATTTTGATGAAACATTATATAAATAAATTCTTACTAAGAAGCAATTCTAACCCTACAGCAACATTTTGGAGAAGGACCATATAAAGTGAGCAAGAGCGGCAGGCAACGTGTAAATGAAAAGGGCCCAGACGGGAACAGAATGTCTGAACTGGGACCTGGCAGGAAAACTTGGGAGGAATAATCACACTTGGACCACAACTAAGCTGCTATATTTTTGTTTTCTTGACATGAATTTATTTTAATTTAATTTTTTTTAATTTATTTTAATTTTAAAACACTAATGAACGTTTTCAGAAACAAACTCCCTATTCCCAGACATAGAGCAGCGTGTCAGGAAACACCTTCAAGGCCAAGTTCTCCTGGAGATGCTAATCTTGCCCAAGTCATCTCCTCTTGTTTTCTGCCCCAGGCCAGGCTTATCACCTGAAGAACCAGTCTTCACTCAGTGCTGAAGCTAATTCTGCTCTCTCAGAGTGAGGGAGTCTGTCTGCAGGGAGCCTAGTCCTGCTGTTTCCCCAACTTGTATAATCTTTCATTACTCAGAGAATTGTAAGAACCAGTGGAAGGTATGCAGAACACCCTATCATTTCACAGAGATGCCTTGTAGCCTTTACACAATCCTAGCTCCTTTCTAAAAATCAAGATAGAAAATGCAGTTCTCCAATTTAAGTTGCCAAAATACCTGTAGGCATTACATGATCTATCTCACAGACTCACTTAAGTTATGCATTAAAAAAAATCTAAAAATAATTTCTCTGGTTTCTACTTCATAGAACAGCTTGTTGGTCCTTGCTTTGCACCTGTGAGAACCCGGGTGAAGTTGACCACAGAGGCACAGGGTGGATCCACTGCCTTGGCCACTGCTGGCTGCCCACCTAGCATTCCCCTCCCTTTCTCCTTCCACACAGTGCTCAGATTCCCATTTAGGGCTCCTCGACTCCCCTATATGGCCCATGAGCATCAGAGAAATACACTCAGCAGTGACCAACAGCCCCTCCATTTCTCTTGCCAGTCATTAACTCAAAGTTGGACACATGACCTAAGTGGCTTAATCTAGGCTGGGTCCCAGGACCTGTGCTTGAAATGCTGCTGTGATGGAAGGCAGGTGTCCTTGTGCCCATTGGACATGAACAAGGGAGCCCAGGCTGCCCAGGCTGTCCTCTTGCCTGTGGGGACAAAGTCTACACTGTGGGTGCCAGAGGGAAACCAGGTCCTTGGGGAACTGCATACAATGATGTCATTTGGGGACAATAAAGTACCTGTGTTTTGGAAGCCACTTTGAGTCATGTTTTCCTATTACAGTAGCTGAAAGTACTTTAAGTGATAATGCTGCTGATGTCTGGTCCTCTGGCCCCAGAACTGCCCCCACCATCGAGCTCATTACCTCAATTGTGAGGATCAGTGGCTCCAAGTCTTGGTAGACAATCTTCACTTGCTTGGCAGCGCGTTTGGCCTGAACCTCAGACTCTGCGATCACAGCACAGATAAGCCGACCCACACAAGACACCTACACACAAAAAAATCTTTGTTGTCAAGGAAGGCACCACGTCCTCTCTTTTGCTCATTTTCCTCCTCCCTGCCAGCACAGGGCTAGATACACACAGATGTGGCCCCTTCACATCTGTCCATGCCTATAATCACACTGGGTCTGCTGGTGCCAGGCACTAGGGGACATTGAGAGCCTTGTGCTATATCATTGGCAGTGAAAGTTGCTGGGAGGCAGGAGGGAAATTGTCTTGAGGACAGTGGACTCAGGCTACAGGCCAAGCCAATGGGACTTCTGGAGGGCCTGCTGGCCTAGGAAAACTGTTCCATGGCCTGTGGCTGCCTCACCACACCACAGTCAGGGATGTTCTGAGAGAGGCAGATTTTTTTTTTTAATTGTTGGGGATTCATTGAGGGTACAAAACACCAGGTTACACTGATTACATTTGTTAGGTATTGTCCCTCTTATAATTGTGTATTGCCCCCAAACGGTGTCACACACTGAGCCCCCGACTCCCCTCCCTCCTTCCCTCTCTCTGTTCTTCCCTTCTCCCACCTTCCTCCCTCCTTCTCTCTCTCTCTGCTCTCCTCTTCCCCCACCCTCTACCGTGTAGTTGGTCATAAATTGTCAAGAGGCAGCTTCTGTCTGTATCAATAGGTAGGATTAGGAAGTGACAGCTGTTCTCAACTGCAGAAAGGGGGTGACCTGGGAAGGGGAACCCCTGTGTGATCACACAACACAAGTCTCTGCCCACACACTGGCTCTTCATGAAGAGACATGAAACTCATTTAGCCAAGACACAACCAAGCACAGAGCATCCCCTTTTCTGGGGCTGGCAGCCCACATCGTTCACCTGCTGGTGGGGTAGCTGGTCTACGGAGTTCACGTGGGGATCAGGGAAGAACATTTAGTGTGGGGAGAGGAGACTCCAGTCTCAGAAAGGTAAAACAGTTCACTGTTGACTTCTCTCTCCCACCTAACACCGCCATTCACAGTTCAAATTTAATCACACATTAAAAAAATCTACTTTAAGGCTCGGTGCCTGTAGCTCAAGTGGCTAAGGCACCAGCCACATACACCAGAGCTGGTGGGTTCGAATCCAGCCTGGACCTGCCAAACAACAATGAAAACTACAACCAAAAAATAGCCAGGTGTTGTGGCGGGCGCCTGTAGTCCCAGCTACTTGGGAGGCTGAGGCAAGAGAATTGCTTAAGCTTAGGAGTTTGAGGTTGCTGTGAGCTGTGATATCATGGCACTCTCTACCCAGGGTGACAGCTTGAGGTCCTATCTCCAAAAAAAAAAAATCTACTTTAAGTTATTAGGTCTTTTCCACAATGGGCATGTAATAGTTTTATCATCAGAAAAAAAAATTGCTATTAAAAACATTAAGCCTAGAACAACAAAAGCCACAACCAATGTGGCAGGGCAGTGAGAAGAGAAATGAAATCAGAATGGCAACATGTTGACAGTTTTTGCAGCTGGGTGATAGATCCGTGGGGTTCGTTGTACTATTAGTCTTTATTTTTGTGTATTCTTACAATGAAAGAAAATTTTAAGGCATAAGATGAATTTTAAGTGAATGTTTAAAAGGAATTAAACCTGCAAAGGCCATGATTGCTGCTGGTGCTGTTTGGTGCTGTCTATGGAGCTGTTCTTTGCTCTCTGCAGACACTTGGTTTTCTCCTGTGACAGGCACAGAGGCGTGGTCCCTGAGATGCTCATAATCTACAAAAGTGCACCTCAGAAGGCAGGTAATATTGCGCAGCTGGGACCAATTTTACTTATTTAGTTAACATTTATGCTAAGGTCATAATTCTCACTGTCTCCGCCAGTGCTGCACAGCCCTGCCGTGGGGGAGTTTCAACCCTGAGTTCAAACTTTCCATCATCAAGCTTTCTTTGTTATTGACTATATCTGCTAGGGAGAACCAGAGGCTGGGACTGTTTGAGATAATGAAGCTCTTTTGGGTAAATACTGAACTGAGATATCTAAGTTTGGCAGAAAACATGATGACTGCTGTGCTTTCTGCATTTTCTGGTAACTTGAGATACAGTAGCCAATATTTTAATCATTTTCAATATTAAAATGGCAACAACAGTATCACTGTGCCTCTCCTCATTTGCCCTAGTGTATGGGAGATAGCCTGTGGAATACACAGAGGAATCAGACACAGGCACTCACTCAAGGAACTACTCTAGGTGGGGAAATATGTAAGACACAGAATAAAAGAGCTTAGCACAAGAAGAGAAGTACAGAAAAGTTCACTTTGTTTTCTTCTCCAGGCTCTAAGCTGCACGAGGGCAGGGGCCACACTTACTTATACAGCCATGGTGAGCAGACATAATAGATGCTCACTTAAAAAAGGCCCCGAATACATGGCAGTATGAATGAATGAGCCAGAATAAGTTCAGAGAGGGAAAGAAAACTTCTGGCTTAAAGGATAAGAAAAGGCTTGAAGGTGGATATACCACTTGAACTCAGGCTTCAGCTTGGGACACACTGGACTGTGGCAATAGCAAGAGATTCTCAGGGAAGGGATTTGCAAAGAAAAACTATCACAAATCTCTTTCTGTTTATTCTTTCTTATGTGTTAGCAGCATACTACATTGCCACCAGAAAATATAAAACACTGAAGTGTGTGCATGTGTGTGTGCATTTGTGTACACACAGCAGAGAATCTGTAAGTTGACTACCCAAGGGGCTGTAATAAACTGGTCAATATACGGAGCTGGTCAACACAGAGAACTAGGCCTCTGTACTGATATGTACATGTGGTGCCTGTCTGGTCTATGAAAATTAGGTCCACTTAAGGAGGTGGTCAATGTAGGATGGTGGCCAACTATGGAGGTTCTACTGTATCTATATAGTGTGTGTATATGTATATGTGTATATGTATATCTCTATATATATTAGAGATAAGTTCTTGCTCTGTCACCCAGGCTGGAGTTTATGGCCCCATGATAACTCACTATAACCTCAAACTCCTCAAACTCCTGGGCTCAAGCAACCCTTCTGTCTCAGACTCCTGAGTAGCTAGGACTACAGGTATGCACCACCCATGCTAATTTCTTTTTTTTTTTTTTAGAGACCCTGTCTTTGATCTTAAGTGATCCTCTTGCTTTAGCCTCCCAAAGTGCTAGGATTACAGGCTTGAGTCACCATACATGGCCTAAAGTATCTTTTATATAACTAGTCAATTCCTTTATTTATATGGACAATAAATATATTTTAATTTATTCAATATTAGAACATAGAGTTTTATAATAAGCATTCAAAGAATGCAGGAATCTTTTATTATACAACTAACTTTTAAGAAAATATAAAACAACTTGGCACCTGTAGTATAGTGGTTACGGCGCCAGCCACATGCACCAGGGCTGGCAGGTTTGAACCTGGCCTCGGCCTGCTAAACAACAATGACAACTGAAATAAAAAAAATAGTTAGGCATTGTGGTGGGGACCTGTAGTCCTAACTACTTGGGAGGCTGAGGCAAGAGAATCGCTCAAGCCCAAGAGTTTGAGGTTGCTGTGAACTGTGATGTCATAGTACCCTACTGAGGGCGACATAGTGAGATTCTGTTTCAAAAAAATAAAATATAAATCACAATTAACTAAAGAAGTTATTTTTCAAACAGAAAGCAAAGATGCAGTACCTTATTTGTTGCCAGAAATGTCTCAGATTCAGAGAAAAAGCAAGATTTTATGCAGCCAAGATGTTCCTCGGTTAGGATGTCCACCACGCCTGGCAGGTTAAAAGCTTCTGATAGGTCAATGGACCTAGGTGATAACACACACAGCAGAGCCCCTTAGAGCAGCCAGACCATTGAAAAACACAGGTAATTAGAGAGTAAGATACGAGAGAGGTAAGACATGATAAATAGCTGCTTCCGCAGTTCTCACTACAATTAGGAGAACATTTCTGGGACAAGGAAGTTATTTTAGGAATGGAAAAAGTGTAGTTAATTCTACATTTCCATCGCATTTCATCTCTGATCGGCAATGGATATTGCCAACAACTCATTTACCTCCTTCATCCCATTGCTTGTCACTCATGTGACTTAGATGAGAAGCAACCACTTATGCCTATCAGGTAAATTCACCACTTACACAATCTTAGCATGAGCTCTTGAACTAGTTACAAAAGTCAAGAAAAGTTCCCGGTCCATGGCAGGCATGTCATCGCAGTAAATGGCTTCTCCCGTGGCATGCTTCATACCAGACAGGTGCATGATGGGGTGGCCAATTGGATCTTGAGGAAGCTGTTTTCCATCTACATTCTGTAACAAAAAACCAAAGTATACTTTTTATAGTTGTATAGAGAAAGTGGAAATAATCATGTTATGAACATCTCCCCAAAGAGGGTAGCCACATAATTTACACCCAAACCAGAACACTTTTTTTTCTTTTTGGGAGACAGAGTCTTGCTTGATTACCCTCAGTAGAGCGCCATGGTGTCTTAGCTTACAGCAACTTCAAACTCTTGGGTTCAAGTAATCCTCTTGCCTCAGCCTCCCAAGTAGCTGGGACTAAAGGCACCCACCACAGTGCCTGGTTAGAGATGAGGGTCTTGCTCTGGCTCAGGCTGGTCTTGAACCTGTGAGCTCAGGCAATCCACCCACCTTAGCCTCCCAAGTGCTGTGATTACAGATATGAGCCACTGTGCCAGGCTCCAGAACACTTTTGAGAATGAAAGCAGTCACTACAAATAGTAACCCCAGGACAATAAGCCTATTACAGTCATTCAACAGGCAAAGTCTTATGTAGAGTCATGATGTTGTCTTTGTCTTCTTTCACTTTTTTTGAACAGAGACTCCAAAAATCTCTCATGGAAATTCCCTTTGTGTAAGTGACTTTAAATCATTCTTCCTAAACAACATAAATGCACGTCCTCTTGCTAATGCTCATGGATTTCTTAAAATTTTTTAATCCAAATTACTTTATGTTTTATAGAAGCATGGTACATATTTTACAGAAGAGCATGATGATACTGTGACTGGGTTTATAGAAAATATTGAGAGTGTGACTTTCAACCAGAATGGCCTTTTTACCACTAGTTTGAGTAAGGAAGTCTAAGAAATAGATAATCCTAAAAAAAAAAAAGGAAAAAAGCAATAGACAATCCTGGTAGAGAATAAAGCCAAGAGACCTGCAATTTGAGTAGTGATTCATTACTGTTACTCTTTCGTAGAGATCGGTAGAGACATAAGTACCTTAAATGTGCTTCATTAACCAAAGTGGAGATCATCCAACATGAAGTCTTCCCTGATACTTTGAATATGAGAGCAGTTGGTTTTCCTAGTTGGATGGGTATTATAAGAATTGGAGGAAGAAAGGATAGTAAGATAAAAGACATGACTAAAGCCAAGCTCAGAGCCCGAGGCAAAGGCTGTTTCTGAGCTAAGCCCTGTGGCAATCCCACCCTTGAGTCCTGCATCAGCACTGAATTTGGTGCTGGGTTGAGGCCAGACTCCCAGAGGTTTCCTCTAGAAGACTAGGGAGTAAGGGACATACATTCAGGTTGGCCAGCGTGAGAGCTGGGAAAAATCTATGGAAGCTTCCCCGCCTCTACCCCAACTGCTCCCTCCTACTGCAGTTCTCAGGACCACCTGGAGCCCTGGATCAGGGAGGGGTCTTCCTTTGAGATGAGCCTCACAGTGCCAGGCTACACATCGTATGGCAGAGGAGAGGGAAGGTAAGACGTGTCACCGACAGAACACATCTTGGGTAAAACTCTTTATTAGTAGAAAAAAGAAGCTGACCATTGTCATCTAAGGCATCTGAAGGGATAAAAAGCTAAATACTTTTGTATTGGATTACCAGAGTAGGTCTATTCAGTACCTACTGACAATCCATGAGATATTTGAATCCACCTACCACTTCCCTCGAGTAAGCCCCAGTCTGATGGAAGTGCTCCAAAGCTCTCACGCTAGATGTGCAATCCGAGGAGAGCTGTCTGGAGTTCCCTTAATCACTGAGCACACTGTCTTTACAGGAAGATGTTTTGCTTTCTCTTCCTTTCTAAAGATTTGGCTGTAACTTGGGGAGTTTTGCTCAGGGGGCTGTGAAATGTGCAGTTCTCCAGTGCTCTTGCTGCTCACAGAACTCAGGAAGTGGAGTCCTCACTCACTGCCAACCTGCTGGAGGGTCTCACCTGATGGACACACAGTGAGGGCATAGAGCACACGCCCAGGATGAGGGGCTCAACTGCCTCAATTCCAACTTGAACTTTACCTTAGAAACACGAACCACATAACCTGATCGTTGGTACCCTCATTTAATCTGAATTAAAAATACATACGTGAGTTAAAAAAAAAAAAAACCCTGGGTGGAGAAAGACCAGAGGTTCTCCGAGAAGGTGGCAGGCCAGGAATATCACGAGAGAAGGGCAGAACGGCATGTGTAACTTGAGAACAAGTTCAGGATCATCATTGATTATTTAGAAAATGAAAAAAACAGCCCATTGTTTTTGTAATGTGATTGACAAAAAATAAAATTTCAACTTAATTTTGACTGACAATTATATGCAGAAAGGAGAATGATTTCTTTTCTTTTCCTTTTTTTTTTTTTTTTTTAGAGATAGAGTCTTACTTTGTCACCCTTGGTAGAATGCCCTGGCATCACAGCTCACAGAAACCTCCAGCTCTTGGGCTTAGGCGATTCTCTTGCCTCAGCCTCCCGAGTAGCTGGGACTATAGGCGCCTGCCATGACACCCGGCTATTTTTTTGTTGCAGTTTGCCTGGGGCTGGGTTTGAACCCACCACCCTTGGTATAGGGGGCTGGTGCCCTACTCACTGAGCCACAGGCGCTGCCCAGGAGAATGATTTCTACAATTGACTTGGTATAAAACCTGTGAAGGTGCCCCAATCCTATTTTATGTAGAACTTACTATTTTATAGTAAAATAAATACTGATTTTTATGTGCATCTACTGTTTTAATATCCATATTAGTTTTACTTTAATATCAGCTCCAATTTTGTAGTTGCTAGAGTACAGTACACAGAAAAAAATGAGTATTGGTGAAGTTTTTCTTCCTTTCCCCTTCCCGGTGGTTATTGAGTCATCTTGACTTTATAAGATTGATAGCAGAAGATTATCAAGAAGAATAATTTAGAACCTGGCCCAGAACCCATTAAGTAAAGGTAGATATTAGGCCACAAATGTAGGGGAATGGGGAAAATGAAAGAAATGTTTACTGAGTGGGGTTCAGGCACAAGCAGAGATTTGAGGCAGCCTGACACCTGAGTTCCATCAACATAGCTCACTGCCCTGTCCTCACGGCCACATGTTCCCTGCAGTTCTCTTTCCCATTTCCTTTGAGAAGCTGAAATGGTAATGAAAAGGAAAAAAATAATGGTGAGTGTTCTACCAGGTATGATTTTCCCTGTGCTGCAGGTGTTAGGGACTGACTTCCTCTGTAAAGTATCCCCATAAGTGCTGAGCTATGATACTGTTTGGGCTCTCAATTTGAATCACACTTGGGCAAAAATTCACTTCTTTTTAAAAACCTACAAGGTTTTTTTTTTTTTTTTTCATCCTGGAAAACAAAATTCCAGGTAATTCATAAGCTCAGATGCTAAGGAAACCCATTCATAGGTATCTGGGAAGGCTCTAGAGTTGGAGCTCACATAACCCTTTTTACTATAACTAATCACATTTTAAAAATCTTTTAAAACCTTGCCGTGTGATGCCTGCAAGAAGATTGAAGAAAAATTCCAAAATGTATCTTTGTCTATAGTCAAATATGAAATTGATTATTTTAGCTAAGGTTATAATGCTTATTATTATTAGTTTTATTTTTTGCAGTCAGTGGTGCTGAAATCTACTGGTGAAAGTGGCTACACTCATCTCCTCAATTGGTGATTTCTTGAAGCTGTGTCAAAATACTTTCAAAGAAAATGAACCGATTTAGGGGAAAAATGTTCATGGCGAATGTTAACGTTGATTTGGCAACGTGGATATTTGCATGTGTGTGTGAAAAATCAAGTCCTACGTGTGGAAGATACACTACATCAAAAACTTTGTCTTGCAATCAGCAATAAACTCCTGTTCAAGATCAACCACTACATGAATGTTTTCTTTGTTAATTTGAATGTCTATTAATTTGTTAGGTTGCGTTTTTTTTCTGAAGGTTATACCATTGTCAAGGTGATGTTACAGTATATACAAGCTGAAGATTTCAGCTGACATATTTTATAGAACACCAGGAAAAGGGCAGCTGTTTTTAGTTTTCAAAATGATCCCTTCCAATGGAGTTCGGCATATCTGAATTTTTAAACATATTGAACCTAAAATCCCCAAATCCCAAACATACTGTAAGGTTTTATAACTAAATCCAACAATGGATTCAATGAACTGATGGTTTTAAAAGACTTCATGTTGTTGACTTAATAACACCCTCAAGGTCAACTTTCTTGATGATAATTTCAAGGAACAACAACCAAACTTATCCGGTTTACCAAAAGAATGACTTTGGGTAATATTTTAATGATGTTGTGGTAGAAAATTCCATTTGCTGTTATAGTTATGAGGAATATTGTTCTCTCCAATAGTCAGCTTTCATTACCAGAGTTTACAAGTAACTCTTCAAACTTTTGTTTGAATCAAATCTAAAATGTAACACAGAAAAACCACTTGGAGAATAGGCGTAGGCAGAATATAGAGTTTTTTTTTCCACATTCAAACAACAAACAGATAGTTCTTTTAAAAAACATTATTCCATTTTTATCAACCTCCAGGGGCTGTGTCTTCTGCTCCTTTGAAAACGAAATCAAAGCAGCCACGGCCTTGCCTCAGAACCCAGTTTTGGCTGTGCTCTGACCTCCACGGTGCCAAGAGCAGAATGCGCCTGTGGGGTCTGGGGGTGGCTTGGGATGCTTGTGCATGTCACTGGTATGAAGAAGCCACAGCACAAAGCATATGGCCTTTAAGACCAAAATCAGCATTTATCTTTAAAATTGCCACAGCTAGATTTGTGCCTAGTGATAATTCTTCATTGATTTTGACATCTTAGTTAACACTAAAGGAGCTGTGAGTTCATGAAAGGGAGCTTGAGTCTTATTAAGTTTAAGAATCAGCAAGAGACAGTGGGAATGCCCAGGTGAAGACTCTATAGCTCAGATTCTGAATTCTTTTAAAAATGCCACTAACCTGGTACTTGATTCTACTCCAGTGATGTCTGGCATGAAGATCTTCTAAGGCACTCTCATACTTGTCTGCAAGGCCAGGATAGTGAACTGGATCCTGGAAAAAAACAGCATTGTCCATACGTAAAATGGCTTAAAACAGGGGTCCTCAAACTTTTTAAACAGAGGGCCAGTTCATTGTCCCTCAGACCACTGGAGGGCTGGACTGTGGGCCCCAGGATGAGTCGGCTGCTAAGGAGGACAGGCAGTGGTGGCAAAAACACCTGGTGGGCTGGATAAATGTCCTAGGCAGGCTGCTTGTGGCCCGCGGGCTATAGTTTGAGGTCACCTGGTTTAAAATGTGCCACAATGGTCTGAGAAGGGGATGCTAACATGATTCCCACCAAGCATCTCTACTCTGAAGTCTGACATGGACTTATTAGTACTCACCCTAGTCAGCACTTGGGAAGTATAGGCAGCTCCCTGAGTCAAGGACATATCTCTGAAAGGTCGCACACACTTGCACACATTGTGAACAACCAAATGAACATAATAGATGACTTTCACTATCTCTATGTTTCTTATGATCTCTCACATGCTTTCCTAAATAACTGTATTGTACAAACTGAAACATCAGGAAGATAGAGGCTAAGTAAACAAAATGGAAAGGAAGAGAATACTTAAATCATTAAGCAGTCAGAGACAAAGCACATTGCTGACGGGCCCTGAGCTCTGCTCTGTGCCACTCGGCCAGCTGGGGAGGAAGAAGGCAAAGGCCGCATCCCTGCCAAGCACCCAATCTCTAGGAAAACACTCCTCAGGACCCAGGGAAATGGGTCACTGGGGTCTTGACACTTTAAACAATACACCCGATGGTTATTCTTTATAATTTACATAATTTTAATAGAAACAAAACCCAACAAAGTTACTGTTTTTAAAGACAGGATGCTGAATGCAAACTACAAGACTACAAGGTGCAAGTTTTCAATTGTATCACTTGATTCACTACGGAGTTGTCTTAGTTTGCTCTATAATTGGCTTTATTTTTTCACTTTGGATTGCTGGTGACAACATGTCACTTATATACGATTTCAAGATTCTGTTCTCAAAATTTTGGTACAGCTCTTCTGGTTCTCAATTGTTCCCATGTACAATGAGAAGACGCCCTCAAAAGCAATGATATAAGAGAGGATTTTGTGTCTCTCATTTAAAGTGATCATATTGATTTCAATACCACGTGAAGCATGTTCTTGGCTTCTACCACACCCAGCTTGGTCAGCTGGTTGTAGCAAGGGCTTAAAAGAGGTCAGTAAGGTTCAAGCTCCCTTTGGGTCTAGTAAATTCATTCAGAGAATTTTCTTCAGTTGTATCCTCCGTATCCAACAATCTTACAGATCTGATTGTTTGTCATTAGGGAGATCAGACAACAGAATGCCCAGGTTATTACTACTGTTATCATGCCTGTAGCTGAGCAGTTCCTCTGAAGCACTCGGGGCCCTACTCGGCCCCTTTCCTACAGTAATGCATCCCGTAACAGTCTTGTGCAGTAGCCGCGTCACTGTCTTGTGGGGGAGGGAAATGAAGCCTAACGGAGAGAAGAAAGCCAAGCACATGGAGGTAAACCTCATTATGAGGTAACGAACGCCTCACGAGGAAGACATGCTTCAGATCATTAGCAAGTCCTCTGAATATTATCTAGAAAAACAACAGGTCAGAAACAGACCCCGTGTTGTTAAACAAAACCTACACAACTGTCTGCTCTACTTACAACCTTCCCTAAACTCGTACCCACCCACACACAGGCTGATGGAGGCCCCCAGCAGTCTGGGTGTTTCTAATTTGGGTCTTCTTTTACACACTATAGCTATTTAGCAGGAGGTTGCTGTGTCCACTTTGGGGGTCACCATAACCCCAGTACTGAGGAAGCTACCACACGACCAGTTCCACTTACCATCTGCTTCAAAGTCTGTGACACCTCCAGGTAGAACTTGAAGAGGAAGCTGATGATAAGAGTCCTCTTGAACTCAACCTTCCCACCTGGAGCTGAGCCTGGAAGCAAGACTTCGTCCAGAACCAGCCTGCACGCCGCATCTAGCATCTCTTCATTCCAGGGCCTGGAGAGTCGAAAGAAAAGACTCCTAGCCTGACAGGACTCATACCTCACAGGTTGGCTGGTGTGTAAGGAAATAGAGTGTAAGCTCCGGAGACAGGCAACCCAAGTTCAGATCAGCCCACCATGCCCCAGGGGCCTAGCCTGGGTCTCACACATCCTTGTCTGTAAAAGTGGAATAATAGCATAGCCTACCTCATAGAGCCATCTTGAGAAATAAGTGACACCCCGTGTAAAATCTTTATCCCAGAAGTTACTGATCCTCACATCACTAGGACATTTACTGCATACCACATTCTACTTTAAGTACCTTGTATGAATTCACTCGTGAAATCCTCTTAGTGGCCCTATGGGTAGGTAGGATCATTCGTCTCAGACAGATAAGGAAACTGAGGTACCTGAGGTTAAGTAAGCTGACAGAGGGAATTGTTAGGGGTTGAACTGGAGATTTGAACCAGGCAGTTGGGATCACTCAAGTCTTATAGCTCATGCTTTTAACCACTATTCTCTATTATTTCTCTTGAAATAGCAGCTGATTCCATGTAAGCACTCAAAAAATATTAGCTGTTAGTACATCTGTTGAAATAGGAAGTTAGGCAAGCAAATGCATTTAGCAATTTATTGTAGAACAAACTCACACAATTTATTTTTATCAGGGTAAATTATTTTCCTGCAATAAAGAATGCAAATTTGTACCACTGGGAGATAGGCTCTCTCTCTCACACACACATGAAATGATGCTTATGTCAGAATTTAATAAAATCAAGACACATAGAAATAATGATAAAATCTTATTGGAATTCTATGCCATTAAATAGAAAAGTGCTAAGCATTTTCTTCTTATCCTTACATGTCACCACAAAAGGGCTATTCTGCTGGTTGGAGTCTAAGGACATGATACCTTACCTTCCGATGAGCTTCTGGCAGGAATTTCTGGCACAAATGGTGGTTGGGCCAACACCTCCATATAAAATGGATAACTCTCTAATGATGCCATCCCCTTCTCCAAGGAAGACTCTCATTCCTGAATTGACTATTGCTAGTGCATTCTGGTGCCTCTGGGCTTGTCGGAAAGCTGACACAAACTCCCACTGTAAGAAAAAGTGACAACTATGCACTTGGCAGTTTGTGTATGTTGCCTTATTTGTCTCTGTCACATCCTCTGTCATGAGCTCAATTGTGTCCCTTCACCCAATTCATAGGGTGAAGTCCTACCTGCCAGAACTTCGAATGTGATTATATTTGGATACAGGGTCTTTAAAGAGCTAAAGTTAAAATGAGGTCAAGGGCCCAGGGGTGGGCCCTGATTCAAAATTGTTGGTGCCTTTATAAGAAGAGGAAATTTGGACACAAACATGTATAGAGAGAAGACCATGTGAAGACAGAAGGAGAAGACGGCCTTCTGTAAGCCAGCGTCAGAGGCCTCAGAAGAAACCTAGCCTGCCAACACCTTAGTATTAGACCACCAGCCTCCAGAACTTTAGCAAAGCAAGTTACCCTGTGTGGTGGCCCTCGCTAATGAATACATCCTCTAAGGTAGGCGATCTTATTCCCATTTTACAGATGAAGAATCTAAGACTGAGAGTAATGCAGTAGTTAGTGCAGGGCTTGACAACAGGACTCAAACCTGAGTCTATCTGATGCCAAAGCTCTTATTGTTTCTACTGAGTCTGATAGACTCTTTCAAACTCTAAGAAATGTGTTCTTCTGGTCTTAGTTAGAAAGGTCTCCGGATTCTTGGAATGAGAGTGGCATGTATAACACTAATAAAGGTAACTATTCACAAGACCTCTTAAAATAATGACCTCACACTGCCTCTTGAAGTTGAAATTTTATCTTCCCTAAATAAATACTCAACACTTTTTCTTAATCCACCATGTGTTGGAATAAATAAGCTATGCTCCCAGGAAAGGCTGGAAAGCGACAGGATGACATTCTCACCTTCCTTGAGTAGGGGATGTTCACTGAGAGCAGGATTTCTTGAGGCTTAAGATCTGCACTGGGGCTCTTGCTGAGAAACTGCTCATTTAAAGGAATCTGTCGTTCTCCTTCTGTGGAAAGAAATGACAATTTTCCTGGAATCTATGGTCTATTTAGGAAACTTCTAAAACACTGGAAATAATTCTATCAAATTCCTGAGGGTATTGATTGCTCAGGGAAAGAAATGTGCTTCCTATGCTTAACAAATCTTTCACTATCGCAATTTACAATGTTTTCCCAGTCTAGATTCCACTTCTATCTGCCTTCCTTGCTTGTTTATGGACAAAAATATCAAACGGAGTAGCCTAGAGTTTTAGGTAGAACAGGACCTTAGCAGTCCTCTTCCTGAACAGGACGATTCACTTACTTAGAGCTTTATGAGTGGGGATTAGATCGTAATAACTCCTTTGAAATTCTGATCAAGTCAGTCAACAAATACATTTGTTATAAATGAATTTATTGTTTATAACTAAGAAACATAATAGGTACAGTAGTGAATAAATAAACGGCCTTTAAAAATTTGTATAATGGTGAGGTGTTGTTTTATTTGTTTACATTTTTTCCAGCATCGAAAAATGTCAGTTCTTTAATCAATATGTTGGGAGGAAGAATACTATATTTACAAAATATTCATTGCAAAATTTTACCAAGAAGTGGCCAATATAGAGAGAATATGTTTTAACATTTTATAAACTTTTGTAATAAATATTTTATAAATAAAGGTATATTTAGCTACAATTTTTCATTTTCCCTATGTACAGCAACTTTATGGGCAATTTTTGGGACTCCCTGTAGTTTAAAGCTATAACAACATACAATTAAGGCATGAAAGCTAAAACGATTCTGGTGGTATTTTTCTTTCTTTAGTTTCTTTTTTTTACTTTTTATTTTTTTACAAATCTTTGTGTTAAGGCCTGACTTATAATAGATTACAGCAAAGGAGGTGCTCTGCTATGTACAAAACCCCAGACTAAGAAGCTTTTAACGTCTATATTCACATCGCAAAACCTGTTTCTTATGGTATGACTTTTAAAGGAGATGTTACATATGAAAATTCTCAATGCCAATGTTCTTTCTTAAGATAAATGGGGGGCTTAGATGATATCAGGGGTAGCTATTTAATAATGCAGGTAAGAGAAAACTAGCCCACAATTTTAAACTAAAAAAAAAATTTAGAGAGGGCCAATTAGAACTTCCTAATAATGGTTGAGCAAATTGGAATAAGAGAAATAAATTTAATATTCTAGACTTAGTTTCAAAAACAAAAGTCAAGTAAATAAATATAGAATGAGGCCAAAACATTGGCTATCAAAAATGAACTATAGCCTTCCACCAACAACAAATTAAGTATAAGCCCAAAGCATAATTTGGGCACAAAAGCACTCTTGTACCCTATGGAGAACGTCTTCAACAGGTGGCCTGATTGTCCTTAATAACTTATGGTTCTCTTCAATAATCAAATCCTATCTGGACATCAACCAACACAAGCATGTTCAATGTATGGTGACTAGTATGAGAAAATATCTAGCACAAATTCTGAAAGAGAAACAGAGGAGATCAGGAGTGTGTGGTATTAAGACCACTTTCCAGCATCCAGAAAGGCAGAGAGAATTAATGACATAATAGGGAACAGTTATTTTCAAAACTGGACTTCCTGTCTACCCAGAAAGAAAAAGGGGTAGGAGTAATAGGTTTACTAACACCCAAGTAGGAGCTGTCACTTACCTTTGGATAGCAAGTTCAGGGTGCAGTTACCCACAGCCAGGAGAGGATTCAGATCTGAATCTAGATGTCTGCTTATGATGTGTCCCCCTAAAGACTTTTTTAAAATAAGGAGTTATTTTCACATCAGTTATGCAATTATAAAGACACAAGTGCTAAGGTAAAGATTAATAAAGCTTTAGAGAACAATTTTTTTTTGGTTCCAAAATAATGAAAATGCCATGATTAGTGACAATCACCAAGGGACTCATACCAGAGTTTGCTATCATGAAATACATACAGCCATGTTCCTAATCTGGGACCCAGCCAGAGTTCCCAAATGCTTCAAGAGAGCACGGTATATCTGTGTCTTCTCCTCTGGAAGCTTCTGGACCACATCAGCCAGAATGTTCTTCACCTGGGCCAGGCTAAGACCAGCACCCAGGGTCAGCTCTGAAATGAAGTCATTTGTAAATAATGCAATGTGATCAATGCTGACCTGAAAATGGCCACTAGACTAAAGCTATAGACATGAAATCTCCATATTAGATACAGGCTTCCCTGCTTACTGGTGGAGGTGGTAGTGGTGGCAGTGATGGAAATAGTGATGGTGTAGATGGGGTGGTGGTGGTTATATAGTTGGTAGTGGTGATGGAGGAGGAGGAGGAGGTAGTGGTGATGAAGTTGGTGATGGTGATAGAGGTAGCAGTGGTGGTGGAGGTGAGATGACGGAGGTTGCAGTGGTGATGGAGGTGGTGGTGGTGGTGGTGCAGGTGGTGATGAAGGTGGTGGTAGTCATGGAGGTGGTAGTGGTGGTTGAGGTAGTGACAGAGTTGGTGGTCACAGAGGTGGCAGTGTCATGGAGGTGGTTGTGGTAGAGGTGGCAGTGGTGGCAGAGGTGTTGGAGGTGGTAATAAAGATAGTAGTGGTCATGAAGGTGGTAGTGGGTAAGTGTAGGTGGTAGTGGGGAGGTAGAAGTGGTGACAGAGGGGGCAATGATGGTGGCAATGATGGTGGTAGTGGTGATGGAAGTGGTGGAGGTGGTGGTGAAAGTGATGATGGTGGTGGCGGTTATGGAGGTGGTAGTGGTGATAGTGGAGGTGACGATGGAGGTGGTAGTGGAGAGGCAGAGGTGGTGGTGGTGGTGCTGATGATAATGGAGATGGTGATCAGGGAGGTGGTGGAGGTGATGATGAAGGTAGTAGTCATGGAGGTGGCAGTGGGCAGGTAGATGTAGTGATGGAGGTGGTGGGGAGGTTGAGGTGGTGATAGAGGTGGGATTGTTGCTGGTATGGAATCTAAATTCTTTGTGCACTCACTGTATGAAGCACTTCGCTGAATGTCTTAGGTAATATCCAAGAATCTGTACAAACCTATGGATAGGTTCTGTCCCCCTTCCACAGATGAAGAAACTGAGAGTTAAGTGACTTGACTAAGATCTTATAGCTAATAGACATCATTTTCAAGAGTTAGTTCAGTGGTGCTCTGAACCCACACTTACATTGCTTCCCCTCACTGCCATTAAATCAAGTTCTTCTCCAGCAGTAGTTCTCAACCTGTGGGGCTGCAGCTCACGGGAACTGTATTAAAGGCTTGCGGCCTTAGGAAGGTTGAGAACCACTGCTCTACAGGAAGGGAAACCCAGCCTGTGAGCTGCTAGATGAATAAACTTGCCTGGCTTGCTACTGTGCTGCCGGAGCACAAAGGCTGTTCTATTCACCCTTATCTCCCACCCAGCACTCAGCACACTGTGCTTCTCTCCACAGTGTTACATTTCTCTGATGCTGCAGACAGAGAAAGTTCTTCAGTAAAAATCTGGCTATTCAGAAAATTAGTACCTGAAGTCACTTTAGAGAATTCTTTCCGGACTCCCTCTCCCCTGAACGTTATCATTTTTATAAGAAGAGAATCTCTGTGTCTAATTAGGAATAATTCTTTATCTGCTTGTGTGCTGGGAAAGGTAAGTAAATTAATTGATGAATTTTAACTAAGAAAACAAGGACTTAAGAGCTCACCATTATCTGCATGGTTTACAACACTCAGTTCTTCAATTCTATCAGGAGAAATTACAACTGGGTGAAAGACGCCTTTAAATTTTACTTCAGGCCCTAAAGAATTTGGAAAAAATAAGAACAGAATAAAGGGGTTAACTATCATTTTAATTTTGGAATTATGATTAAAATGATATTTTTTTTTTTTTTTTTTT